>NC_134101.1:27898957-28209298 GCF_000715075.1 Nicotiana tabacum
TTGATTTTAAATGCAGGATACTCCACTCCCTGGTATCATTGCCAATATAGGGTATCCCATTCTCTGACCATATTTTCCCAACATAAGGTACACAAATCTTTAGTTGAGACATTCTTTTGGGACAATAAATAAAAAAACAAATCATCATGAAGAAGTAGTTTAGAATTTTGTTACAATAACTCACGAAATTTTTCTAGTGAAAACTGGGGCAGAAAAATTTCGTTCGTTTGTTTGTTGTGATGTCTGAGCAGGTTTTACCTCGAGGCAGGGTTCGAGATGACCAAAAGAAGATTTTTCAATCCAGAATAAAGAAAAAAAAAGTGAATCCAAATGCAGAAGCAAATTGAAAGGATATGGATTACTCAAGACATGACTAAAGTCACAAGCTTTATATTTTCTGTTTTGATCAGAATAAGCCATAGAATAATGAACAAGCACCTGCAGCTAGCAAGCATCAAGGTTCAAATCAGAGTCTGCGTGAAGAACCAATCAAGACTCAAGATCAAGTTTTAGAAGACTTATAAATAAGAATCTTGTAACTCATAGTTGATAGATTTGTTTAGCTTCTTTTGATGTAATAACTAGACTACAGAACAGAGCCTCAACGGAAACTCACTCGACTCTCCAACTCAGCATTTCATCCTTTTTCTTTGAACTATACGTGGCAAAATTTTCTCATAACCCGGGATATATAGGTTGTCCATAACGAAGACTCGGTCGCACTCTTTTCTCTTGTCTCTTTCCTTTTGAATAATGGTATGGCCAAAAATTAGTCTTATCGCTTATCTTTTCTTTGTCTGAAAACTCTTCATGTTTCCAAACAAAGAGGGACATGCTGTGAGCACCTAATTTTTGACCGTGCTTGAATTTTCGCCCACTCATCTCACCAATACTACACTTTGTCCCCACTTCACTTTTCCTTGTCCCCCACGCTTGTCCCCCATACTTGTCCCCCACACTTTGTCCCCCACTCACAAACCTCATACCCTATTTTCAGCTATTAAAACACACACATAACACACACACACAAAAAAAAAAAGGATCCCTCCCCCTTTACAAAACTCCTAGCATCCTGCTGCTTTCTTTGGACAGAAGACACCCCCTCCCTAAAATAAAGAACACACACTCTCTTATACTTAGAAGACAGAGGCATATCTCACTCTAAGCAAAATACACAACTTTGAGAGTAAAAGGCATCAGCTGAACAACAAAGTAAGCTGAAAAACTAAAAGTTTGTGAGTGATTCTTCTGAAAGCTAATACCATGTGAAAAATAACTTAAGCTCTTAAGGTTAGCCGAGTTCTTGTTTCCTTTTTCAAGATATTGAACTTCTGTTTTGAGTTCCTGGGTCACTTCGGGTTAAAAGATTGTTGTTTGGTTGCTCTTTTCACTGCTGAAAGTTTGCTAGTTCGCTGTTGTTCGTTAGTTTGTTCCTCCGGTGTTCCATCTTCGCTATAGTTTTGATTTTTAGCCATTCAGGTAACTTTTAAGCTATTGTAATGCAGATTTTCAATGTCTATGAACATGTTTCTGTTATTCGAGCATGCTTGAAGAGATCTAATGAAGAAAGAAATATTTTAATGCTGCATGTATATCTCGAAGTGTGCAGAATCCGGGATAAGTTAAAACTTCAATCTTCCTTTCAGATCAGCTGAAACAGTATCTCGTTGGTCTACTGTTTATTTTTTAAGAATAGTATATCACAAGTTTCTGACCTCTTAAGTTTAATCTTTTTTAATGATTGTTGGAATATGTACTATTGGTTCAAAGCAGAAGTGATTTTTTTTATTTTTTATTTTTTTTAACTAGAAGGTTATGTAGTAATAAAAGTAGCTTTTTTTTTTGTTACAACTAAATTGCAAAAGCATTTTTATATGTGTTCTAGTAAGATACTCTTCCATATGAGTAATTTTTCTTCTTTATATTGTTATAATAGATTACATTATTTTTAAATGTCATAGGTTGCCTCCCTGCTCTATGCTTTTGGTAATTAATGAAAAGTTTAAGTTTTTTTTTGGGCTTGTTCTTTCGTTCTTATAATTTCCAAATATATATATATATATATATATATATATATATATATATATTCATCAAAAGAAGAATAAAAACCTGTTAGAGTAATTGATTAAAGGATTTTGAACATGTATTGCTATTGGGTTGTTGTATTAATCTCCAGAAATATGGGCTTTTGAACTTAGAAAATTCATATAAAGGCCATAAAAGTGCTCACTTTGGTTAAGCCCAATAGCTAAACCCAAAGTTTGATTCATTTTATTTTCTTTAATAGCAACATCCCAACATCAATATAATTTCATAGCTGCCTATTTTCTTTCTTTTTAAAATAAAAATAATAATAATAATAATAATAACAAGTTGGACCAAGATTTAAAGTATCATTCTAATAAAAAAAATCAGATTTTGTTACTAATTAATTAGCTCATTTTCTTAATAATTAATTTAAGCGATTGGCAATTTTAGACACGTTTGAGATGTAGACCATGTGTTCATACACGATCCTTGGTCGATATTTATTTAATAAAGTAGCCATGTGTGCATTTTCGCTCCTTGACTCTTTAAAATTAATTGTATTTAAACCATGTGTACCGACACGTTCCTTGTTTTAGTACATATAATCAAATAAAACCTTGTGTGCTTACACGCTCCAAGACAAAATTAATAAAATTTAATTATTAATTTTTAAGCGACATTAGACGATAGTAATTCAAGGCTAATAAAATATACTTTATCCAAAATTAATTCAAGCCAAATTTTAGTCAATAAAAGTGATCGTGCTAGAACCACGGGATTCAGGGAATGCCTTACACCTTCTCCCCGGCTAACAGAATTCCTTAACCGGACTTTGTTTTCGCAGACCAATAATAATAGAATCAAATCTTCCTTTGATTAGGGATTCAAATAAAAGGTGACTTGGAACATCAACAAAATCAATTCCAAGTGGCGACTTTGTAAATAAAATAATCCCTACTCAATTTTGTCACTTTAATTGGAAAAACCCTTTAATCCACACAATATTATTTTGCGGGTAGAAAGGAGGTGTGACAGCTCTCATACTATCTATTACAAACAATAAAAATTAAAATATTTATATTTCTACAGATTCATCACCGATCACATGACTTGTTTCTCCTTCCGGGAGTGCAAAGTAATCAGCTACATCCAAATGCATGAAGTCTAAATTATCTTCAGAAATAAAATTTGCTTCAATATTTTTCTCTGTCTTCTTTAGGGAGGCTTGATAAAGCTCAACCAGGTGCTTTGGCGTATGGCAAGTACGTGACCAATGCCCTTTTCCTCCACATCTATAGCAAGCATTTTCTGCATTTGTTGCTTGCACCGCTTTATGATTTTGTTCCTTCCTTTTCCACTGCTGGTGGTGAGGAGGGTTCTTTGGTGCATTATTATTACCATGATTAGAGTTTCTTTCCCAACCACGGCCATGACCACGACTGGGGCCACGACCTCTTCCACGCTTAGCTTGGTGGAAGTTCGTCTCATTCACTTCAGGGAAAAGATAAGAACCAGTAGGTCGACTTTCATAATTTTTTATTAATAGCCCATTATGTTGCTCGGCTATAAAAAGATGTGAGATAAGTTCAAAATATTTTTTGACTCTCATCTCTCGATATTGCTGCTGCAGGAGCATACTCGAAGCATGAAAAGTGGTGAAAGTTTTCTCCAATATATCATGATCATTAATATTATTACCACATAATTTCAATTGGAAAATAATTCTGAACATAGCAAAATTATACTGACTGATAGATTTAAAATCTTGTAGCCTTAGATGAGTCCAATCATAACGTGCCTGTGGAAGAACGAGTATCTTCAGATGGTCATATCTATCTTTCAAATTATTTCACAGTATGACTGGATCTTTAACAGTGAGATATTCCATTTTCAAGCTTTCATCAAGGTGATGGTATAGGAATATCATTGCTTTGGCACGGTCTTGGTTTGATACTTGATTTTTTGTCCTTGATGGTATCTGCGAGACCCATCGCATCAAGATGAATTTCAGCATCAAGCACCCCAGACATGTAGCTTTTGCCCGATATATCCAGGGTTATAAATTCAAGTTTAGAAAGATTTGACATTATTTGGAAAAAGAAAGTTCGTACCTCTGATACTTTGATAATATTTGCTCGAGATGGCAGAGCCTCGTGCTGATAACGTATTATAAAATAAAGATTGTAAAGTAAAGACAAGTATAGAGAGAAACTAATATATTATTCAACTTCAAACTTATGTACATAATGAACTGAAATCTCCTCTATTTATAGAAGAAAGGAAGCTGTTACTGCAACTGCAAGCTGTTTGTAAGCTGCTACTGCAAGCTGCTGTGTAAGCTGCTATTGTACCAAATATAGATAATTTTCTACCAAGGATAATATTTATCCATAACGGAGTACCGAAAGGATAAGCTTATTGTACTAGATATAGATAATCTTCTACCAGTGGTAATATTTATCCATAACGGAGTACCGAAAGGATAAGCGTCTTTAGGAGGCTTATTTCCAATAGAGTACTAACTAGATAAACATATTTACGGCTGAGTCCCATATGGATAACCTTATTCAGGAAGTTTATTTACAATAGAGTATTAAATGAACATCCATAATATAATATATTTATAACAAAAAACAATTACTCCTTTGGTTCAAGAAATATCACTTTTGTGTTTGGATTGGATAATTAATTTCTAATCTTACCATTTCATTTTAATCTTATTGGATGCTTTGAAAATAGAACTGTCAATATGAGTTGGCCCAACCCAGCCCAGCCCACACAGATCGTGGCATTTGGCGGGTTGGATCAGGCTGACGCACCATTTTGATGGGCCATAAAATGCTTTAGCCTAGAGCGGGCCTATATGTGTCTCGGCCCTCACGGGCTGCCCACCATTTTCTTATTTTTTTAAAAAAAATATAAGTTCTAATCTAAAATGTAAAAAAAATAAAAAATTACAAGTTAAAAAGTATCTCGTTGGACAGAAACTCCTGCACATCTTAATAACTTTTGACATTGTTTCAATAGATTAAAATAAAACACAAAAAGGTGTTTCATTCATTAAAAGTTAAATTCAAAACAAACTAATTAAAAAAGCTTTCATGGCAACCGTGACATTTAACACGAGCACATTATCTTCATCACGCACATTCAAATCCGCTTTCTAATTAGGTTGTCTTAAAATCTTTATTTTCATCTAGATCTACACTTCATATGCAATGTTAATTAGTTAATCATTTAAAAAATAACTAAATTTGAGACCTAATTATATTGAATTTTTTTATTTGGCCCACGGACTGGCCCAACAAGCATCGTTTAAGCCTCGCGGGCCACGAGCTTATGTGGCCCGTGATAGTAAATCAATACTTAGTGCATATCTAAGATAGAGCTAAAACACAAAATGTATTTCTTCCTATTAGTTTCAATTTTCATTAATATTTTTTAGTTTTTATAGGTAATTGTTCCTATAACATAAATTTCCTCCCATAAAAATGAAGGAAAGCATCTAATGAAATAGGACAGAAAATAAATGTATTCTAACAACCTTTGACTATTTTTCCAAATTTGCTCCATTATTACATTATATAAAATCTATGTAAGGATTACATTACTTATTACAGTCAAACAAACATCACATGAAACAGTATAAATTGTGCCTTCCTCATTCTTTCTCATACAATCAACTTAGTTCCTATTCAAAATACATTGTCCTCCTCCTCCTACAAGATCATCTTCTATATCTTTTTGAGTTTCTCATACACTTTTTCCTTCACTTCTTTTCCTATTTATCCTTATATTGGCATAATGCTCCTGGTCCTCTTGCAGTTGGAAACTACGATTCCGCACCAAATTTCACTTACCATATCCGTAAAAACCTAGATTAGTTGTTAGCTTTTGGGAAGATATGGTGCCAAAAACAAATACATGTCTCTTTCCTTGGGCGGAGTAACTATCACTTTAGAGGACATGCTGGTTTTGGGAGGTAATTTTCTCTACCAAGGGAATGTGTATTAATTTTCTTAACTCAGAAGATCAAATAATTAATTATTGGAGGCTTAAACTAAAGGAATGAAAACTCCCTCTCATATGGTTGGTAGTTAGATGAATGCATGGGGATGGGGAAGGTAGTGAAATAGAACATGCCTTTCTTACCTTATGAATTTCACGATTTATCTTCCTAACATCCACTTTCATTGTAAAGAAGTTTTCCCATTGCAATCCATTTTGTAAGTAGAAAACTTCCTTTACAATGCTATTGTAAGTGGATCCTAGGAATACCAATCGTGAAAACCATATAACAAGAAAGGCTTCATGTTCTATGTCACTGTCCTTCCCCGTAAATTCGTCTAACCACCAACCATGAATAGCCTTATGAGATGAAGTTTCACTCGTTTACTTTGAACCTCCAATAATTGATTATTTATTCTTATATGATTTTCTGAGTCAATATAAATTAATACATATTCTCTGAATGACCTCCCAAAACTAACATATCTTCTAAGGTGATAGTTGCTTCATCACAAGGAAAGACAAAATGTGTTCGTTTTCGGGCACCATTTCTCCTCGAAAGAAAACAACTGATCTAGTTTTTTATCGAATGTGGTAAGTGAAATTTAGTACGAAATGTTTGACAAGATAAGCTCAGCTGATCGGAAAAGACCACGCACAAGACTTAGTCTTGGAAATCAATCAGATTTACCAATTTGATCTTGGTCCTTTTTTTTTAAATTTTTATTTAGGTCCCTGTAATTCTTTTTTTAATCTGAATTTACTACTAGTATCTTTAACTGTTACTACCTTATGACTGGATAACCCCTCTCCTTTCCCCCTTTTCTTCCTCGCATCTATTCGTTTCGTCTGACTATATAGTAAATCATTTGGCTTTTTGGTAATTCTAAAATAAGTCTAGTACCATAAATATACGTTTAATCAATTTTTCTTTATATTTTTTGCATGTATACAGTAATTTATAACATCCATTCTTCTAAAAATAAAATATAAAAAAAAGACAATTCTGAAAATTACTTTAATATAAAACCAATTATAAAATCAAATTCAGAGGGTCCTCAGCCTTTGTTCAAAATCATGCAGGCACGTCTTGTTAAAAGCGAATATGACGTGAACGCAGAAAGCCAGCAAATATGGAAGGGAAAAGAAAAGAAAAACCTTCATTTTCTATCAACATTTCCCTTTCTATTCCATATATGCATCTTTTGTGTTAGAATCAGACAAGAAACAGGCCCTAAAAAGTGGAGTATTTTTCTTCTTCTGAATGTTTTTAAGGATTCTGTATTAGGACTTTCTCCTCATTGTTCCAAACATCATATATATATTCTCTTCCCTACTCTCCCTTTTTTGGGTCTATCAATCAATTTCATTTCATTTTTAATCTTGTATCAATTGTAGATCAATTATATGATTTTTTCTATATAATTGCTTTAATTTTCAAAATTTATTTTCGTAGCATTCTTATTTATTCATTTTCTCTTGTTGAATAATTAGCATTGTCTTCCTTTCTTTCTGGTTTTTAGGACTAAATCAAAGTTGTGAAGCATTGATTTTAGGCTGCTGTAGAGATTAGCTTATAGGAGTACACAATCATGGGGAAGCCCACAGGGAAGAAGAAAAATCATGTAAAATCAAAAACAAATGCTGGAAATGTGAAACATAGTAGAGCTACTCCAGAGCATAAATCCAAAGCATTTGATGAGGACACAGCTGTGTTTATCAAGATGTCTCAAGAACTGAAGGAAGAAGGAAACAAGCTTTTTCAGAAACGCGATCACGAGGGCGCTATGTTGAAGTATGAGAAAGCCATCAAATTACTTCCTAGGAATCATATTGATGTTGCCTATTTGCATAGCAATATGGCTACTTGCTATATGCAAATGGGTATTAGGGAGTTGCCAAAAGCTATAAATGAATGTAACTTGGCACTTGAAGTTGCTCCAAAATATAGCAAAGCTTTGTTGAAGAGAGCAAAGTGTTATGAATCATTGAATAGGCTTGATTTAGCTTTAAGGGATGTGAAGCATGTTTTGAGTATTGAACCTAATAATTTGACTGCACTGGAGATTGCAGATAAGGTTAAAAGGGGAATAGAAGAAACGTTTCTTAATGTTGAAGATAAAAAAGTAGTATTACCACTTTTACTATCTACTGATGTTGTGAAGGATAACATGAAAAAGAAAAAGAACAATAAATTTGATAGAAAGAAAGCTGTTGAGATTAAGGAAGCTAAGGTTGATGGGGTTGAAGAGAAGACAGAGGACAAGGTGGTTGTGGAGGAGAAGAGAAGCGTTGAGGAAGAAAAACCGGCGACAAGAACAGTGAAGTTGGTTCTGGGGGAGGATATAAGATGTGCACAATTACCAGTTAGTTGCAGTTTTCAACTTGTGAGAGACATAGTTCAAGATCGATTTCCAAACTTGAAGGGTGCACTTATCAAGTATAGGGATCAAGAAGGTGACTTGGTTACTATCACAACTACTGATGAGCTCAGGTTGGCTGAATCATCCGTTGATACTCGGGGTTCTTTAAGACTCTACATTACAGAAGTTAGTCCTGATGAAGAACCTATGTATGAGGCAATGAGGGTTGAAAAAGATGTGAATCTCAGTATTTGCACATCAACTATAGTCGCAAAGGAGGGGAGGAAACTGGATAAAGGGCCAACATGCCCCCAAAACTGGATTGTCCAATTTGCAACGCTATTCAAGAATCATGTTGGAGTGGATTGTGATTCACATCTGGATCTTCACGAGACAGGAATGAAATTATATTCAGAAGCTATGGAGGACACTGTTACAAATGAAGAAGCGGAACAGCTCTTCGAAATTGCTTCAGCTCAGTTCCAAGAGATGGCAGCTTTGTCTTTGTTTAATTGGGGAAATGTACATATGTCTAGAGCAAGAAAAGAAGTATTTTTCACAGAAGAAGGTTCTGGAGAGTCGGTGTCTGAACAGGTTAAATCTGCATATGAATGGGCAGAAAAAGAATATGAAATGGCAGAAAGGAGATATGAAGAAGCTCTTAGAGTAAAGCCAGATTTCTACGAAAGCCTTCTTGCACTCGGTCAACAGCAGTTTGAACAAGCAAAACTCTCTTGGTACTATTTGATTGGTAGTAAAGTTGAGTTAGAGACAGGGACATGTGCAGAGATCTTGGAGCTCTATAACAAGGCTGAGGATAGTATAGAAAGAGGGATCGAAATGTGGGAAGAGATGGAAGAACAGTGTCTAAATGGAATCTCGAAACACGATGAATATAAAGCTCAGTTGCAGAAAAGGGGTTTGGATGGTATACTTAAAGATAAACCAGCTGAAGAAGCTAAAGAGCAAGCTGAAAACATGAGGTCTCAGATATACCTGTTATGGGGAACTATTCTCTACGAACGTTCTGTTGTGGAATTTAAGATAGGATTACCAACCTGGGAAGAATGTCTAGAGGTTGCAGTTGAGAAGTTTGAACTAGCTGGAGCATCTCAAACAGATATTGCAGTCATGATAAAGAACCACTGTTCCAACGAAACTGCTATGGAAGGTAAAATATGAATAAGATTTTTGTTAATGGGTTCTTTTATGTTGTTTCTTGTGTGATTTTCTTTAAAATCTTGCACCTGTTCTATTCCAGGGTTCAAGGTTGATGAGATTGTACAGGCATGGAGTGAGATGTATGATACAAACAGGTGGCAAACTGGGGTGCCAACTTTCAGACTAGAACCACTGTTCCGACGTCGGGTTTCAAGTCTTCATTCTATACTGGAAAATCTTTGAAGTGCAAAGCTTATGATACATTAAAGCAGAGACTATTGGTATTTCCTCTACAAGTTTATATGGTGATAAACTTCCCAAGTCAATATGTAAGTAACTGCTTCCAAGAGTAGTGTGTTATTATAAATTTTTCATCACTTACATGCTATTGTGACTTAATGGTAGTGAGAATAACTCAGAGCACGTTACCCTTGAGGTTTCTGATGATGCTTTTACTGTCTGTTCTTTCCACTCTTAAACAATGACAAGAAAAAAAAACACAATAAAGTAACTCAAACAGTAGAAAAGGAAAAGAACATCATAATATTTGGAGATGCATGTTACTCTGGGTAAAATTGAATTTTCTTGATTAACGATGTTATCATCTTAAAACAGAAAGATGTTATATACGTCCGTTGTGTTCGTTGTGGTCTGTCTTATGGTCATTTCAGTTACAACTTACAAGTCACAATGTCATGTTAGCTTTTGTCATAACAGGACAGGGAAAAAAGCTCAAATAGAAAGCTATTGGTCTTTCTTATAGAAGAAGCAGAAGCTCAATAGGACTAAATTTGAAGATTAGAGCCCTCAAGAGAAGAAAACCAGACAGTGACAAAGCATCAAAAAGCTCCTCAAGAAAATGCTGCTTAACATTAACTAGGATACTCAGTTAGAACTTAGAAGATATTGAATTGATCAACTGCAGCATTACCGAACCAAGAATATTCAGTTATAGCTAACATGAGAGGTTCCTTTTATTGTCAGTAACAAATACCCTTGAGGAAAGGGCCTTCTCCTTTTACCAACATCTTCACAAGAACCCATTTTTGTTTAGAATCCTGGCTCATTGAAATTACATCATTGTTATTGTTATGTTATTTCCCCATCTTTACAGCATAAACTGTGAATCTACCAAGCAATTGGATGTAACTTTGCATTACATTCCATATTGCATGGTAATAAAATTCTTCTTCAGATTGTTAGGCTTGGTAAGTTAACCTCTTGAAAGTTTTTGATTAATGAGATCCAAACTTAACTTGACAAAGCTAAGTCTTACATAGCCTGATGATCCTAGTTTTGGCTGATGAAGATGTCATAAGTTGAGAAACATCCTGCGCTCATAATTTTTTTTACATCAGCTGCATAAGAACCTGCCTGTATTGCTTTTGTTTTATTGGTAGAGAGATCATATGTATTTGCTTCCAATAATAACTTATCAGATACATATTAGATTACCTACTGTTGGTTAAATGTAGAAGATGAATCTCCTTCACTGAGCAAAGCATTTATCATGTTCTTGCAGATTCTTTTTTGTGAATTACTGTCTTCATGATTGTTATTTACTTTTGGAGCAAATAGCTGTCATCACCGAGTTTTGGCTTTGAAGAAACTGATTCTTTCTAGGATATCAAGGCTGCTGTACAATCATTGGCTTTTATGGTTTTGGTTAATCTTGAATTCTTGATTAGAGGATCCATGCAAAGTATCTCTTTGTGATTTGCATTATTTGCATTCAATTTTTCACACAGCTAGTAAAGTAAAGCACTGGATTACTAAGTCTGTTGCACATAGAAAATAGCATCCTCAATTTTCATCTTCACTC
This sequence comes from Nicotiana tabacum, assembly GCF_000715075.1. NCBI lineage: Eukaryota > Viridiplantae > Streptophyta > Magnoliopsida > Solanales > Solanaceae > Nicotiana > Nicotiana tabacum. The sequence goes on from NC_134101.1 coordinate 27,910,340, forward strand.
AATCCAACAGATTTTGTATAATGTATTTGTTAGAAATTGTCCTCTTTCATATCATATTCTAGTGTGTCTCTGTTGAAGATTCCATTGTTTCTTTTTTACTTTCTTTTTCCCCTCCCTTTCCAAATCCTCGGCTATAGGTAGCCAAGAGAACTTTATGCCATTGTTTTCAATACTTACTGTTGTTATTGTTAGCCATGCACATTGGAAAAGGAAAAAAAAGGAAAACTAAGAGAACAATAAAGACTCCATGCGGAAAAGCAAGGATGTATGTCAACAGGGCAAATATATTTTATATGTAGTGGATTTGGATTGCTTTTGGCTCCAACCTTATGTGTATGCGTGCGTGTGTGTGTGTGTGTGTGAGAGAGAGAGAGAGAGAGAGAGAGAGAGAGAGAGAGAGATAGAGAAAGAGAGAGAATCCATTAGAACTGGTATATATTAAGAGAATTCAACTTACTGTTTCAAGAGCGATGCTCCTCAAGCTAGAAAGAACTCCAGATCCAGGGACTCTAACTCCTGGATCTGCCCCTACTTGTCAATCTCCAGATTGTGCTTTCGGCAGGAAACCACCTAGCTAAAGAAATGGAAAGTAAGAAATATGTCTGTACACAAAATTAGATGAGGTTGTTCACTATAATAAGATACTGGAGCAAGAAGCGACAAAAGAGGAGCACACGTAGTCAAAGACGAGTTTGGGTTTTTTCATTCTTTTTGCCTTTTTTTTTTTGGAAGGCTGGTGAAACTCAAAATGAATTGAATAAAAATGAGATATTCAATATCAATCTGCAGCTCGGCTTGCAAGACAGGAAAATGACCCCAATAGTTCTCCAAGTTCTTGGAACCAAGGCACCATATTCCTTGTGTTCTGTGAAGAATATGATTCCTGCAATAAAGAACTATACACACAAAATCTAAGAGGAGATAATACTGAGGTTAAATTCTAGCAGAATATTCGACTGGTCAAATAAATGTTCTCTTCAAAGGGAAATAAGCTATTTTCTCTTGTAATCAGGGGACCAGCCAATTAAATAATAAGAACACAACAAAATCGTCTTTCGAGTTCAAAAGTGCCATAATTATCTTGTGGCGAACTTTTTCTTGCAACGATGTTACAAAAAAAATTAACAAAAAACTTCTGAATACAGAAGCAAAAACTGGTATACAAAATAAATTAACAATGAAGGAAGGCTGTTACATAGAGGTTGACTGTATCCAAAACTTTTAAATTAGCATTATTCTTGAACTCCATCTACACAAGGTTTGAGCAATTCAAATTATAAGCCTCTTCAAAGGAAAAAAAGCACTCCTATACAGCGTAGTTGCTTCACTGATGCTAGCTGCTCCTGAAGCCGCATATCAAGGAAAATTTTGGTGTTGTGCAAAAACCTCAAAAATATTTGATTCCTTCAACAATCAGTGTTCTAGTGCACTACGTATAGAAAGTGGAGGATCTTGCACAACGCCTCTATATATGAGGTCATGGTTTAAGAATAAAATAATGACAGTTATATCGTCATGAAAATGACGCCGGACCTTTTTGTCGATGTTTCGAAGATCCGAATATCGCATCTCTCTCTTTTTGGCAGCTTCATGGAGAGCAGCTTTAACAAGCCTCTTTGCACTTCCCTGTATTTGCAAGAAAATCATGAGCATGAAGCAGTGAGAAGATGTGTTTTTCATATTCAAGAATGCATACCAGAATATATCAATAGGGCCAAGGAGTTTAAACCAACTCTTTGAAAGAGTCAAAATGTGCAATATGTGTCTTACACACAAGGGCGTACGCAGGAATTTTTGTAAGCGGTATCAAAATTTATAGAAAAACGGGAATAATAACTTTAATTATCATACTTCTAGACAAGAAATAAACTTAGTCTATTTGTTTAGTTTATTCTTAAGTTAAAAAGGTCCTGAGCTCAGTTCTACTTCATCACAATTTTTACCAACATAGACTCTCAAATATTTGCAAAAAACCTCTAACCTCTTAGAGCAAAATCAAGCACATAAATAATGCACCAAGAGACAATTTATGTCAAGTGGTGTCATTTTTCCCACTTATCCGTTTCTCATAGTATTAATACATATATTTAGTAAAAAAATGCGACGAAGCGGTGTCGTGTGACACCGCTTCGATAAATGTGCATCCGCCCCTGTCTACACATACACACACACGGGGAAATCTCGAGCGGTAAGACTTAAGAACTTTAAATCCATTAAGAAGCAGAAAACATCGCCTAATACAGAATAATAATAAAAAATCTAACTGCATAAAAATAAAGTGAACCGTGGAAGAGAAAAAGGATAAGACTTCTGTCATTTGGTATAGCAGAGAAAGATGATACAAATACAACTTAGCTGAGTTTACAGGATTGCTCAGAACTTAACTGAGCAACTCAATGGAGCTTCAACTATGTTCTCGAAGCTTGAGTAGCTTCATTGCTGGTGTGCTCCCAGGATCAAAGTTATATTTGATTATCATCCATATGGTATAGTGATCTTCTAAAATAGGCATGATATCTTGATACACTTCTGTTACTTTTTCTTTCACCATATGGATAAAATACACACCGTAGAAACAGGTGATCGCATATCAAACTAGATTTGGAAGGTCTGGGCATTTCATTTAACAGAGATCAAGAAGAGGCATTGTCCCTACTTACAAGAATTGAAAGACATCACAAGGAGAATAGAACTCGGAAGGGGAACAAGACTGTATCTGAAATTCTAATGGGGAATGCCAGAGGGCTTGACAACCTAGAAGACGAGTAACGCCTGAAGATATGATTCTTGAATTATCAAAAAAGAAAAACCAATTATGTATATCATCAAATGCAAACATGTATTTGAAGTCATAGCCTGCCCATGAGAGAAGCGTATTAACCCTAAAATGTGAACTCAATATGCAGGAAAGGTGTAATATTATGGTGCACAGAACTTACTTTACGAGGATGACTCTGCACAATTTGAACGGCCTTTTCATTGCTCAAGTGCTCCCATAGACCATCAGAAGCAAATATGAGGAAGGAGTCATTTGGATGTAGAGGATGTGTTAAAATTGATGGAGTAGCCAACAGGATAGGCATGTTAATGGGTTCAGAAACTCTGAATTTTCCATTTATTGGTTCCCTGCAATACTTGGCATGTTTAAGATATACATCACCAATGGATCTTGAGACCTGCAGTCAGTTAAGGGGACCGATTTTGACGTAAGTTACGAGAATGAATTCTAGTATCCATGAAAAGGAATAATTGTAGAAGAACTTCAATTTGAAAGCATGACTTGCAGGTATAAAAAGACCAACCATAGACTGATAATGATCTCAGCTAACAAAAACCTCTTTATCCTATTGATGAAAATAAAAAAACTCCATGAAACAGTAGATATTTCGAGAGGCATGTCAATTTTTCTATAAAGCATGAAGTCATCTTGAAAGTTAAAATCTACTTTTCTACACAAAATTCAGTTTACTTTAGTTCATTATTACACCATATGGCCATCCGTAATATGGTAGTTCTCCAGCAAAAAGTTGAGGTAAGCTCAATTTAAAATTATGTACTGTAAGTGGCCATAGGCCCTAGCAATAACATCATTCGTACCAAAGCCTTTTTTTCAGATATAACTTGGTGGAAACTCTGCGGTATGTAAATAATTAAAGCTGCAGATACACATCAAAGTTTCTATGCATATCCTATACACGGACCAAATATAGGAATATGGGGAGTATGGGAAGAACTTGGAAGGTTTTTTTCATAATTTTATAAAAGAGCTCTTCTTATAGTTGATTTTACCTGAATTATTCCTTTTACCCTCCAAACGCCATGTCTAAGAACAACGATTTGTGGATCATTTGGATGCAAGTCTTTTAGCTCCCACCTAATAGACTCAATGTTGGCATTATGCTCCGTTGATAACTGTATGGCAGCAATTTCCCCAGTGTTTCCAACCTTCTTTCCGAGGACTACACGAGAGTCACCAAGATTTGCTACAAAAAGTGTCTGCTGATATATAGCTCCAACCAGGCAGCATGACCCCACTGTCGCCATCTGTGGTCGAGAATTCCAGTTTTCTGAAACAAGAGAAGTAAACCCTCTCTCTGTCTCGAGAAACGCCCTTTGAATTGTCTCCGCTGTAACGACACCATTTCCTTCAGCTGATGCTGCTGCGTTAAGATTAAAATCCATGAAACCAGTATAAAACTTTCTATTTCTAAAGGCCAAATCTAAAATATTTCGTCGTTTCCAAGTTTTGGGGGAAGGACAAAGGGACACACTGATTTTACAAAAACAATAGTAGCATCCATGAGCACTTGAGCCCCCTGGTTTTTGGAGATTGGGGAGTTAAAGATGGTAATGGAGCAGAACAGCCAAATGAAGGGTAAGGACCACCCTTCTCCAATATTTCACATGATCACATCAGCAAAGTAGATGGAAGGAATTTCTTTTTTCTGTCTCTGAACCATGAGTATTTGAACTCCATCCATGAGTACTCCTCGTCATTTGTAAAATATATTGGGCATTTGTTTGAGTTAAGTGTTTACATAGTTACGTTTTCCTACCAGTAGACAAATACACACACTTTAAAAGAGTAAGTCTTAACGACAAATGAAAATCAACGACAGAAGTAACACTGTTTCAATCCCAAACTAGTCGACATCAGCAAAAGATATACTACCTGAAGACAGAATTTCTGTAATGAGGGTTCTCAAGAGTGATTTTTTTCAATTGCATAATGGTACTGCTAGCAGAAATTACAAGCTTCAGTGATGCAGCTTATCTAGTAATAGAACGAAATGGACCTAAATAAAGTGCAATAATAAAAAAGATTCATATAACCAAGGGGTGCCGTTCCTTTTGTCCTGTAGGTTCATTTAAAGGTTAGTGCATCAAGTCAATAAGAGGAAGAGCCCCTTCTCACTAAAGCTCAAGCATCCATTTTTCTAGTTAGAAACCAACATCTTGGGATTAACGTGGAATCCACTCAAGGACTACTTCAACTAATTAGACTTGGGCCTAGCCAAGCCTCATTCTTGAAACTACAATCTCTTTGTTAATCGACCTTCCCTACTTAAATCGACCTATCCCAACTACTTTAGGAATGAGACACAGTTGATTGACTAAAGCTCATTTACATAGCAAATTGAACATTTTCTACTAACAAAACAGACAAAAATTGGCAAAATACACATTAAGAAAAAAAGGAGCCCTTCTCACTAAAGCTCAAGCATTTACTTTTCTAGTTAGAGACCGACGTCTTGGGGCTAAAGCAGAATTCACTCAAAGGATCCCCTCCAGACCTGTAACTTCAACTAATTAGACTTAGGCCTAGCCTTTCCTCATTCTTGAAGCAACATTTCTTAACAATCCGATGCACAAAGCATCTCGCGTTCAAGCAGGGTCCGGGGAAGGCCGCACCCCAGGGGATGTGACGTAGACAGACTACCCTAATACAAGCATTCTTGAAGCAACATTATCTGCCTTAATCGACCTTCCCTACTTCAATCGACCTAACCAACTACTAGCAAATTTAACATTTTTAACTAGTAAAAAAACAGACAAAAATTGGCAAAACACACATTAAGAAAAGAAAAACAAAGAGAAGATGAACCTTGAAAATGTCGAAATAAATGATCACAGACATAACGAGCAGTGTCAGGGCCGCCATGACCATCATAGACTCCAACAAAAGTTCCAAAGGGACCTGACTCTATCTGACTTTGATCCTCTAAAACCTGATTGGCTTGCACAATTGCCATTGAGTATTCCCCACTTCCGTACTTTCCAATATCATGAAACCACAACAACCCATCTTTCCCAAATCCACCATTGGTATTGGAATTGGAACTTGAACTTTCACCTCCCCTACTTTCACTTGTTTCACTGTAACTCCAGCATCTTGGTAGGAAATTCATCAAGTTAAAGGTTCATTGAGCTCACCCCCAACTCAAGAAAACTTCCAATTAGTTAAAACTATATTTTCTTGAAACAATACTGTTTTTTTTTCTTGGGGGGTTAAAGGACAGTTGGATATGGATATATAGATACACTATATATATGTAGAGGACCAAGAGGATGTAGATTGGGGGCCAGAGGGAGGTGCGGGGTGTTGGTTGGAGGAGGAACAAGAAATAGAATGTGTTTATTCTTGTTTTGTCGGCTTACGTAGAATTCATTGTTATAAAATCTATTACTACGCTCTACGTGCCGTCTATACAAGTACTACCCAAATTTCAATTAAACAGAGCCCGTTTGACTTAGATATGTAATTTAAAAATAGAGAATACTTTTAAATTTATAGTGTAAAATAAGATATATATATTTTATATAATTATAAATTATTATATAAAGATAAATTATTTTTAAATAAGCAAAGAGATCATTCTTTTATGTTCACGTAAATTGAAAGAAGGGAGTGTATAAAAGCAACGTATGAAATACTCTCTCGGCCTATTCTAACTTGCAGCACTCTCTCGGCCAATTTTTGTGATGTACTTTGACTGTATATGAAACAAACTATAAATATTAGTGTGATTATATATTATTTATTAAAGTTAAATAAAAAATTTAAAATTAAATTATTCTTAATATAAAAATCCATCATTCTATTTTGGAACAAGCTAAAAAGAAAATTATATCACATGAATCAGATAAATTTAGATTCTTTATTTTAAATTTAAGTTTAATTGAAGTAAAATGAGATTTCCTTTCTATTTTTAGAAACACAAGCTCGATATGTTTGGCTTCACTTGAGAGGGAGTGGTCATTTTGTATTCAACGTTGAATGTTCACATTTTCACTTTCAGAGTATTTCTTCTAACTTGAATTATGGAAATGTCTCGACCCAAACCGATGGACTTTGACGAGTGCCCGAGTTTTACCTACCGAACATCCCTAAGCATACGTCTAAGATATAAACATGAAATAAGTGTAGGTCATACATAATATTTGCCCCTAAACTGTTAAATCATGTGAATAACATACGTGAGGAGACATACTCAAAAGACATATATACATATACATGCGAAATACAGTAGGGCGAGCCGACAAGGCCACATACTATCCAACTATAGATGACTGTCTACAGACCTCTAATAGAGTGTAAAACTATATAAAGGACGGGACTGAGCCCCGTCATACCCTTTTATGTATACAAAAGTATCGTACCAAAATCCAATAGCAGCCCCGGATCAAATGGAGCACACCAACTCTCGCTGAGTTAGGATCCTAAAGAGGGGGACCGTTAGCCTGTCTACCTGCACCTGCGGGCATGAAACGCAGGCCCCCAGGTAATAAGGGCGTCACTACGAATAATGTACCGAGTATGTAAGGCATAAAAATTAATATATAAAAGGCATGAAATAAACATGGAGTAAAGAACTCAACCTGTAAGTCTGAATAGCTCTATGAATCATGAAAATATTTATAATGTCATGCGTATGCGTATAAATGCCATATCATGTATAGGTATATGCGTACATAACATCATCAAGCCCCTGAGGGCATCCCATCATGTCATCTCAACCTCTGTGGGTGAAATCATAAACGTATACCACCTGATCAGGTGGTGGTGCGTATATAACGTCATACCCTTTCTCCCATACCCCATATACATATACTATACGCGTATATAACTTCATTGGTCATGGGTCAATATACATGTATAAATGAATGTAGTGCATAATGAAATAAGTCAATAAGATCTCTCGGAATGTCATGAGACCCATGAATAGACTATATGATAGTATGACATATGGGGAATCAAGAACATATGTAACCCTAGTACTTCTAGGAATAGAATCATTCGTGAAAGTGGCATGCTTGCTCGTTTCGTTGTATCATATGGATCATGCCAAAAGAAAAGAATAGATAGCCTTAACATACATGTATGATCTCTTCCTTATTACTCAACCAAGCTCAACACAACTTCTTGCATCTACAACAAGTGAAATGATATTGTCGTTAACATATAATGCCATACCATCGTATTTGGCTAGTTGTATGGCTTAAGAAAAATCGGTCAGCAACTCCCCTATTTTTAATACGTCCCAAAGACTACTAAGGGTCATCAATAGCCCAACAACAAAAACTATAACCAACAATAGCAACAACAACAATATAATCCAATATGAGTTTCTCCGATTATCTTAACAATCATATTGAGCGACAAGCTTGTTTTTACTCATAACAAGATATAAATTGAATCCAACTCTTATTCCATAAATTAGTTTACAACCTTCAGAACATCATACTTATATGTACTATATTATTTCTAGTTTAAAATATCCATAAAATGCCTTCCAAAATAGCCTCATACGTCTAGCACCTTAATATTTACCGTCAATTACTTATTTTTCATCATTTCTTCTTCAATCAACTTAATTAACACCTAGAAAAACTTAACAACAACAGCCATAATATTATCAAATTATTTCTCATAATTTTCAGCCATCACAAATCATATATTTAGCTACAAAACAGTCCAACAAAAAAGACAATTATATCGCATGTTCTTTCAAGTGCTATCTTATGGTTTTTCACTCAAACAACACAACCAACACAAGATTAAACTTAGACACAATCAAGAAGACGTTATACATCCTTGGAAAATAGCTACAACTCGATACCCTATCTCAACTTAGCTCACAATAGCCCTCAATCACACCACAACATCATAGAAGTATTCTCTTGTAGTCTTTAACATCTTTGATGATGATTTGAGTTGATTTCCCTTGAGTTTGGTTCTTGGGATCTTTGGATATGTTAGGGAAAGTTTTGGAGAGCGTTTGGACGAAATTTGGGTGAGAAATGACCCGAAATGAGGCCGAAACATCTTTTAAAAGATGTAAGGTCGGTGGTCGTCTCAAGTGGGTCCCAACCGAGCTACTTGCACAGTCTCGCAAAAATATGGATAGCTCTCTACTGCGATGTCGTATCGATGAACGGTTTAATGCATTAGAAACTAGACCCGTAGATATTTAATTTTGTATATAATATGTCCCAAAAACACCCCATATATCACACAAAATGTATTGCTCAAAAAGCTCTGTTATAAATCCTTAGTCGGTTTTTTCGCAACTTGAATCCGATTTTTCCAAATTTTATATTTTCTATCCAAACATTATATATAGTCATATTATGACTTTAAACTCATTTAAATCATGATTAACAAGTATCATATTCATTACATCATCTTGGGACGCACATGGTGTAACAATCTTCCCCCCTTAGAAACATTCGTCCTCGAATGTTAAACTCCTAGAAATCTATAGAATTTTTGGCAGAGTCTCCTCTGTAACGGTACTACTACCAACCTGTTGCACAACAAACCCAACAATACAAAGCCACACAGGGCCACAATCATCAATAACACCAATGGCCTCACACAACCAATAATAATAACTAACATAAGAGTCAAGTATCATATACGTACCTAAAGGTTGTGATGTCTCAGTTCGATCCTCCTCCGGAAGCAGAAACAAGTGAGATACCTAGTCTTCATTTCTTCTTCAGCTTCCTAAGTCATCTCCTCCACATTATTGTTTCTCTAAAGTACTTTAACCGAAGCTACATCCTTAGCTCTCAATCTCCGAACTTGTCTATCTATTATAGCAATGGGAGCTTCCTCATATGATAGCTGCTCTGTAACCTGAACATCATCAACTGGAATAACTTTAGAAGGATCTCCAATACACTTACAGAGCATAGACGTATGAAAGACTGGATGTACTGACTCCAAGTTGGAAGGCAAGTCTAACTCATATGCTACTTGGCCTACTCTGCGTATAATCTTATAAGGTCCAATGTACCGAGGGCTAAGATTTCCTTTCTTACCGAATCTCATAATGCCTTTCATCGGTGATACCTTTAGGAATACTCAGTCGTCTACCTGAAACTCCAAGTCTCGTCGTCGATTATCTGCATAGGACTTATGACGACTCTGAGCTGCTAATAGCCTTTCCCTTATCAACTTAATCTTCTCAACTGCCTGATGTACCCACTCTGGTCCTACTAACTTAGTTTCCCCAATCTCGAACCATCCGATATGAGACCTACACTTCCGTCCGTAAAGAGCTTCATATGGAGCCATCTGAATGCTAGAATGATAACTATTTTTATATGCAAACTCAATAAGTGGAAGATGATCATCCCAGCTACCCCTGAAGTCTATCACATAAACCCGTAGCATATCCTCAAGTGTCTGAATAGTATGCTCGGCCTGACCGTCTGTCTATGGATGAAATATTATACTAAGACTAACTTGAGTCCCCAATCCTTTTTGGAAGGACCTCCAAAAGTTAGCTATAAACTGAGCACCTCTATCTGAGATAATATATATAGGGACATCATGAAGTCATACTATCTCCTTAATGTAAAGCCTTGCATAATCCTCTGCTGAATACGTAGTCCTGACAGGCAAAAAATGGGTTGATTTTGTAAGTCTATCAACAATAACCCATATAGAATCTAACTTACGCTGGGTACGAGGTAAGCCTATGATGAAATACATATTAATCACTTCCCATTTCCAAGTTGGAATCTCTATAGCTTGCAATAATCCACCGGGTTTCTGATGCTCAATCTTAACCTGTTGGCAATTAAGGCACTGAGCAACAAACTCTGCTATATCCTTCTTCATTCTGTCTCACCAGTATATTCCCCTGATATCATGATACATCTTCATCGCTCCTGTATGAATAGAATAACGAGAATAGTGAACTTCTCCCATAACCTGCTGGTGCAACCCTGCCACATTAGGAACACATAATCGACCTCGATAACTGAGGACTCCATCTCCTGTAATCTCAAATGGTGTCTTCTCCTTTTGAGGGGTTGTATCTCTGTAGTGAGCTAGCACAAGATCTTCATACTGGAGTTCCTTCACTTCAGTTACTAGAGAGGATGTTGCCGTGTCTTGAATAGTAACTCCGGTACCACCTGAATCTAGTAATCGAACTCTAAGATTAGCTAGCTGATGAATCTTAATCTGATAGGCTACCCATAGATCTATGGCTGAGGGAGTCGGCTACTACATTCGCCTTCCCTGGATGGTATAAGATATCAACATCATAGTCTTTCAGTAGCTCCAACCATCGCCTCTGACATAAATTCAATTCCTTTTGCTTGAATATATGCTGAAAGCTCTTATGGTTTGTATAGATATCAACATGAATACCATACAAATAGTGCCTCCACATCATTAGTGCATGAATCACCGCGGCTAACTCTAAATCGTGGGTCGGGTAATTCTTCTCGTGGTTTCTTAGTTGTCTAAGCGACAACCTTACCATGCTGCATCAATACACAACCCAATCCAATGCCCGAAGCGTCACAATAGATAACATAACCATCGATCCTTGCTGGAAGTGTCAGAACTGGCGCTGAAGTCAATCTGTCCTTCAATGCCTGGAAACTCCGCTCACAAGCATCAGTCCACTGAAACTTAGTTGCCTTATGAGTCAACTTTGTCAATGGTGCTAAAAGAGAAGAAAAACACTCTACAAATCTCCTGTAATAACTTTCCAAACCCAGGAAGCTATGAACCTCCGTCGGTGTCGTGGGTCCAGGACAAGTCTTCACTGCCTCAATCTTCTGTGTATCAACCCGGATACCCTCATCTGAAATAATATGACCAAGGAAGGTTATAGAATTCAACCAGAATTCACATTTAGAGAATTTTGCATACAACTTCCTTTCTTGTAGAACTCTGAGTACAGTACATAAATGATCTGCATGCTCAGCTTCTGAACGGGAGTAAACCAAAATATCATCTATAAATACAATCACAAACTGATCTAGAAAGGATCTGAATAAACGATTCATCAAGTCCATGAATATTGCTGGGGCATTGGTCAACCCGAACGACATAACTCGAAACTCAAAGTGCCTGTATCTAGTCCTGAATGGTGTCTTCGGAATATCTTTCTCTTTAACCCTTACGTGATAGTACCCAAACCTCAAGTCTATCTTCGAGAAACACCTGACACCCTGCAACTGATCAAATAAATCATCAATTCTCGAGAGCGTGTACTTATTCTTGATCGTCGCCTTATTCAACTGACTGTAATCAATACACATCCGCAAGGAACCATCTTTCTTTATTACAAATAACACAGGTGCTCCCCACGGTGATGTACTGGGTCTGATAAAGCCTTTTTCAAGCAAATCTATCAGTTGTTCTTTCAACTCTCTCCGCGTTGCAGGTGCCATTCTATACAGAGGAATAGATATCGGTTAGGTATCTGGTAATGTGTCAATAGCAAACTCAATCTCCCGCTCTGGCGGAAGACCTGGAAGCTCATCGGGAAAAATATTAGGAAACTCATTAACCACCGGATAGACTGAAGGGTCGGTGACTCTGCTTTCACATCCTGTACCCGAACTAAGTGATAAATATAGACCTTTCTGATCATCTTCCTTGCCTTGAGATAGGAAATAAACCTACCTCTTGGCGATGCAGTATTACCTTTCCACTCCAGAATTGGCTCCCCTGGAAACTGGAACCGAACCACCTTTGATCTACAATCAACGTTAGCATAACAAGAAGCCAACAATCCATACCCATTATAATATCAAATTCCACCATATCTAACTCAATCAGTTCTGCTACTGTAGAATGACTATGAACTACTACTATACATTCTTTATATACCCGTCTAGCTATCACTGGATCCCCAACAGGTGTAGACACCTCAAAAGGTTCAATCAACTCAGGTTCTATCCCAAACTTACTAGCAACCAACAGAGTGACGTACGATAAGGTGGAACCTGGATCAATCAATGCATATACATCATATGAGAAGACTGATAATATACTTGTAACAACATCAGGTGATGACTCATGATCCTGTCGACCCGCTAAGGCATAGATACGGTTTTGAGGACCGCTCGAGCTAGATGATCCATTTATGTCTCTACCACAACCAGCTGGTGCCTGTGAACCTTGCCCCGGGGGGCATACTGATGATGACGAACTAGCTACAGATCTCGCTGACTGAACTATAACTACACCACCTCTCGTCGGATAATCTCTTATAATGTGGCCTGGATAACCACAAGTATAACAAACACCCAACCCTACAAGGCACTGCCCGACATGCTGCTTACCACACTGAGCACATCGTGGAAAGGGTGGCCTCATCTGACTTGACTCACCCGATACTGAGAACTAGAGGCCCTGGAACTATGATTAGGCCTTGAATATGTGGAACGATCAAATCTCCTACCGGCAAACTGAGGGGGTGCACTAGCTGATGGCTGGGCTGGATACCTCGGGTAATGTTGTCGCTGACCACCTCGAAACTCATTAGAAGTCCTAGAAGATCTCTCTCTCTCTCTCTCTCTTACTCTGGCCCCTATCATGCTCACGATCGGCCCTCTTCTTCTGCTTACGATCCTATACACCCTGAGCGTATGCCTGAATACGAGAAATATCTATGCCTGGATGAAGTGAGACCGACATATAGTCATTAAGCAAGTGCGGCTCCAACCCCATCACAAACCGGTGAACCCGATCCTCAATCTTAGCTACAATAGTGGGAGCATACCCAGCCAAAGAATCAAACTGAAGGTTGTACTCCCGAACACTCATGTTACCCTGCTGAAGGGTCAAAAACCTATCAACTCTGGCCCATCTAAGCTCTGGTGGCAAATAATGATGAAGAAAAGCCTCTGTAAACTCTTTCCATATTGATGTAGGGGCATCCTCACCTCTGGACAACTCTCAAGACTCGTATAATTAACTGCAACATCCCAAAGTCTATAGGAAGCTAGCTCAACTGACTCAGTCGTAGTGGCCTTCATTACCCTCCATGTTCTCTGCATCCTATCAATAAATACCTGAAGGTCCTCATTTGGATCTGCTCCAGTGAATACGGGAGGGTCCAAATTAATGAAATCGCATACCTTCGCACTGATGGCCCTATCTGCATGACCGATACCTACCTCCTGGTGTCGAGCCTGTACGACCACTAATCGAGTCAATAGCTGAATAACATCTCTCATCTCCAGACTTTGTGCATCTGGCTGAGGAACTGGGGGTACTGAGGCTGGGGCTGGTGCCCCTCGGATCTCCTCCAGAGAGGGTAGGGTATGTGAAGTCTGAAATGGAATCTCACTATGTGACTCTCCCTGAGACCTGGTAACTCGTGGAGCTTGACTTGTAGTCTCATCATCCACGGACTTGCCCTTCTGGGCGGCTGTAGCCTTCTTGGGCATCGCTGAAAACATAACATAACATTAGGAAAATGAATTCTTATATCGCACGATCTAAGATAAGAAGGGAGGGTAACATCCTATATGTCCTGCAGTCTCCTGTTTATAAGTGTGGTGCACAACCCACTCATAAACAAGACTCTACTAGATACGGTCTGTAGATAACCCTAGGATGGAACTACTCTAATACAACTTTTGTCACGACCCAAACTGATGGACTTTGACGAGTGCTCGAGTTCTACCTACCGAACTCCCCCAAGCATACGTCTAAGATATAAACATGAAATAAGTGTAGGTCATGCATAACATCTGCCCTTAAATTGCTGAATCATGTGAATAACATACGAGAGGAGACATACTCAAAAGACATATATAGATAATATACATGCGTAATACAGTAGGGCGAGGCGATAAGGCCACATAATATCCAACTATAGATGACTGACTATCTACAGACCTCTAATAGAGTATAAAACTATATAAAGGACGGTACTGAGCCTCATCATACCCTTATATGTATACAAAAGTATCGTACCAAAGCACAATAGAAGCTCCGGATCAAATGGAGCACACCAACTCTCGCTGAGCTAGGATCCTAAGGAGGGAGACCGTCAGCCTGTCTACCTGTACCTGGGGGCATGAAACGCAGGCCCCCATGCAATAAGGGCGTCGGTACGAATAATGTATCGAGTATGTAAAGCATAAAAATCAATATATAAAAGGCATGAAATAAACATTGAGTAAAGAACTCAACCTGTAAGTCTGAATAGCTCTGTGAATCATGAAAATATTTATAATGTCATTGCGTATACGTATAAATGTCATATCATGCATAGGTATATGCGTACATAACACCATCAAGCCTTGGGGGCATCCCATCATATCATCTCAGCCTCTGTGGGCGAAATCATAAACGTATACCAGCTGATCAGGTGGTGGTGCGTATATAACGCCATAACCTTTCCCCATACCCCATATACATATACTATACGTGTATATAACACCATCTGGCCATAGGTCGATATACACGTATAAATGAATGCAGTGCATAATGAAATAAGTCAATAAGACCTCTCGGAATGTCATGAGACCCATGAACAGACGATATGATAGTAGGACATATGGGTAATCAAGAACATAGGTAACCCTAGTACTTCTAGCAATAGAATCATTCGTGAAAGTGGCGTGCTTGCTCGTTTCGTTGTATCATATGGATCATTCCAAAAGAAAAGAAGTGATATCCTTAACATACCTGTATGATCTCTTCCTTATTACTCAACCAATCTCAACACAACTTCTTGCATCTACCACAAGTGAAATGATATTTCCGTTAACATATAATGTCGTACCATCGTATTTGGCTAGTCGTATGGCATAAGGAAAATCGGTCAGAAACTCCCCTATTTTTAATACATCCCAAAGACCACTAAGGGTCATCAACAGGCCAATAATAACAACTATAACCAACAATAGCAATAACAACAATATAATCCAATATGAGTTTCTCCGATTATCTTAACAATCATATTGAGCGGCAAACTCGTTTTTACTCATAACAAGATATAAATTGAATCCAACTCTTATTCCATAAATTAGTTTACAACCTTCAGAACATCATACTTATATGTACTATATTATTTCTAGTTCAAAATATCCACAAAATGCCTTCCAAAACAGCCTCATACATCTAGCACCTTAATGTTTATCGTTAATTACTTGTTTTTCATCATTTCTTCTTCAATCAACTTAATTAATACCTAGAAAAACTTAACAACAGCAGGCACAACATTATCAAATTATTTTTCATAATTTTCAGCCACCACAAAACATATATTTAGCCACAAAACAGTCCAACCAAAAAGACAACCATATCCCATGTTCTTTCAAGTGCTATCTTATTATTTTTCACTCAAACAACACAACCAACACAAGATTAACCTTAGGCACAATCAAGAAGATGTTATACATACCTTGGACAACAGCTACAACTTGAAACCCTATCTCAACTTAGCTCACAATAGCCCTCAATCACACCACAACATCATTGAAGCATTCTTTTATAGTCTTTAACACCTTTGATGATGATTTGAGTTGATTTTCCTTGAGTTTGGTTCTTGGGATATTGGGATATGTTAGGGAGGGTGTTGGAGAGCATTTGGACTAAATTTGGGTGAGTAATGACCCGAAATGAGGCTGAAACATCTTTTAAAAAACGTAAGGTCGGTGGTTGTCTCAAGTGGGTCCCAACCGCGTTGCTTGCGCAGTCTCGCAAAAACGCGGATATCTCTCTACTCCGATATCGTATCGATGAACGGTTTAATGCGTTGGAAACTTGACTCGTAGATATTTAATTTGGTATATAATATTTCCCAAAAAGACCCCATATATCACACGAAATTTATTGCTCAAAAAGCTCTATTACAAATCCTTAGTCGTTTTTTCTATAATTTTAATCCGATTTTTCCCAAACTTTATATTTTCTATAAACATCATATATAGCCATATTATGACTTTAAACTTATTTAAATCATGATTAATAAGTCTCATATTCATTACGTCACCGTGTGACGCACAGGGTATAACAGGAAACCAAGTTTGTCACTTTGCAGGATTAAATAGAAAAAAAAAACATTTGTAGAGAGACTAGGTTTACTTCCATTTGTAAAGGGGGAGATTATAATTTGGAAGGATTTTTAAAAAAGGAAAAGAATTTAAATGATGGCATAAAAAAGAGACGTACCATGGAATTTTGACCGAATTAATTGGATTAATCGTCTGATAAACTTGAATATATAGAAAGATTATACACGAAAGAAAAGGATATTAGGATTTTTGGGAGTGACAACTTATTTTAAAAACTGTTCACTGATACTTGCAATTTGCAAAATTGTATGTTTGGCTCATTTAACAAAACAAAACATATAGCCATTCCCCATTCATGTGGGGGATTGTTGAGGTTTTAATTTTTAAGATGAAATAGTCTTAAAATGAGGGTGAATGGGAAATGGAGGGAAAATAAAATTTTTGAGTAAAAATTTTAAGTTTCCCCCTCTTGACAATGAGACATTGTCCCATATTGGAAGAGGAAGAGATTTTTGGTGGGTATATATATAATTGCTCTTCTTGTAGCTCTTAAAGAGTTAAGAAGAAAGCAAGCCTCGCGCAGTCGTCGTCGTCGCTCGCTCGGCTCCGGCTACGGCTACGGCTTCGGCTTCGGCTTCGGTGGACCAAATTTATTTGTTAATAGTAAATATTAACGTAAGATTATCCGCATTTGTAACGGATATTTTTCAATCCGTGTATTGACCATTTGGCAGCCACCTAATGCTCTTCCCACCATGAATGTGCTTGCTCCACAAACATGAATGTGCTTGCTCCACCATGGAGGGTGAATGTTTGGTCTTCTTCAACACTGGCTGCTATATATATGTGCAGCAGATGTTGAAGAAATACACTCAACACTCAACACACAATTCGCTCAACAGATTTGGCTATACATTGCACTCCTTCCTCTCAGCATTTCCATACGATTTTCTGAGTATCTACTCCTTCGTTCTGTATTGTTTTAACTTCAAACAAAGCAATTGTAAGTGTGATTTGCTAACGAACTTTGTGTTCGCTGAAACACTGGGGTTTGAAGTACCGCTACACCAGTGTGTGATTCGTTCTATCCTGGGAGGAAATAATCCATTACCTTGGGTACTAGGAGGGGATTAAATTTCTTAAGGAAACACTGTGAATTCAGTGGACTCGAATTAATTACTGTTTCATTACGCTAACTTATATTTTGTAGAATTATTATTTACAAATACAGCAATATTGGCGGGACTAACAATCTTAAGAAATTTAATATTTATTTCTGTATTTGTGTTATTCTTATTATTCTACAAACTAAAAACCTTTGTGGTTTTGTGTACTCCCGTTTTGGAGAGTAAAGCCTTCGTGGCGTTTTGTTGGAAATTAAAATCTACGTGATTTTTACTCCAGTTTTAAAACGTTTATTAAACATTTTTTTGTGTCATTCTTTTACAGAAAAAATGACGACTGAAAGCGAAAACCAAGCTATTCCGATGGTGACTGCCAATGCATCGACAAGCCGAACACCGGCGTTGGCACCGGCAGAAAAACTCGAAAAACTTTCCGGGATTGATTTCAAGCGCTGGCAGCAGAAGATGTTCTTCTACTTAACTACGTTATGTCTACAGAAGTTCATCAAGGAAGATGTTCCTGATCTGCCAGATAAAACTCCAGAGAATGAACGCTTTCTCGTGATTGAAGCGTGGAAGCATTCTGATTTTTTATGCAAGAATTATATTCTTAGCGGACTGGACGATAATCTGTATAATGTATACAGTAGCGTGGAGACGTCAAAAGAATTGTGGAATGCGCTTGAAAAGAAATATAAAACTGAAGATGCCGGGATGAAAAAATTCGTTGCCGCAAAATTTTTGGACTACAAAATGGTAGATAGTAAGTCTGTTATTACCCAAGTCCAGGAATTGCAAGTGATTATTCATGATCTACTCGCTGAAGGTCTTGTCATCAACGAAGCATTCCAAGTAGCAGCAATGATTGAGAAGTTGCCTCCGTTGTGGAAGGACTTCAAAAATTATTTGAAACACAAACGAAAGGAAATGTCCCTTGAAGATCTCATTGTTCGGTTGAGAATCAAAGAGGACAATAAAGCTGCTAAAAGGAGAGGCCGTGGAAATTCAACAATAATGGGAGCAAATATTGTTGAAGATAACAAAAAGAGGAAGAAGGCTTCTGGTCCGAAATACAACCCAAGCAAGAAGCGGTTCAGTGAAAACTGCTACAACTGTGGAAAAATCGAACACAAATCTACGGAGTGTCGTGCTCCGAAGAAAGACAAGAAAAGGGGTCAAGCAAATATGGTAGTAAAGCATGATGATGTTGATAACTTGTGTGCCATGCTTTCTGAATATAACTTGGTGGGAAATCCTAAACTGTGGTGGTTTGATTCAGGAGCCACTCGCCATGTTTGTGCAGTTAGAGAAGCTTTTGCTACTTATGCTCCTGCTGGACCCGGAGAGACAGTTTATATGGGAAATGCTTCAACAACAAAAGTTGAAGGATATGGGAAGATATTTCTGAAAATGACTTCTGGCAAGGTCATGACTTTGAACAATGTCCTTCATGTTCCCGAAATGAGAAAGAATTTAGTCTCTACTGGACTTCTTGTTAAGCACGGTTTTAAGTGCGTTTTTGTGTCCAACAAGGTTGTCATTAGTAAGAATGAAATATTTGTAGGAAAAGGTTACCTCACTGAGGGTCTTTTCAATCTGAATGTAATGGTTGTGGAAAACAATAATAATATTTCAGCTTCTTCTTACTTACTTGAGTCAAATGATTTATGGCATGTACGTTTGGGTCATGTCAATTATAAAACCTTGCGGAAAATGATTAACTTGGAAGTACTGCCCAAGTTTGAATGCGAAAAATTAAAATGTCAAACATGTGTGAAATCTAAGTATGTTAAACATCCTTATAAGTCAGTTGAAAGGAATTCAAATCCTTTAGACTTAATTCACACAGATATTTGTGACATGAAGTCAATACCATCTCGCGGTGGAAAGAAGTATTTCATAACTTTTATTGACGATGGTACTCGATATTGCTATGTTTACTTACTGAATAGTAAAGATGAAGCAATAGACGCATTCAGGCAATACAAAAATGAAGTTGAAACGCAACTTAACAAGAAAGTAAAAATAATAAGAAGTGATAAGGGTGGTGAATATGAATCTTCTTTTGAATAAATATGTTTAGAATATGGAATTATTCATCAAACAACAGCCCCTTGCACGCCCCAATCTAATGGGATTGTGGAAAGAAAGAATCGCACATTAAAGGAGATGATGAATGCGTTGTTGATAAGTTCTGGATTACCACAGAACTTGTGGGGGAAAGCCATTCTTACGGCTAATCGAATATTAAATCGAGTGCCCCATAGCAAAACACAATCCATTCCATATGAAAAATGGAAAGGAAGGAAGCCCAACTTGAATTATTTTAAAGTGTGGGGGTGTTTGGTAAAAGTGCAAGTTCCTAAACCCAAAAGGGTAAAGATAGGACCGAAAACCGTTGATTGTGTTTTCATAGGATATGCGACAAATAGTAAAGCATATCGATTTCTGGTTCATAAATCAGAAAATCCCGACATTCATAATAATACGGTTATAGAATCAGATAATGCTGAGTTCTTTGAAAATATATATCCGTATAAAAAGGAATGTGAGCCGTTTGGTGAAGGATCTAAACGACCTCGGGAAGAAACAAAAGAAAGTACATGTAATCAGGAGAATCCAAGACGTAGTAAACGTCAAAGAACGTCTACTTCATTTGGACCAAATTTTGTGACTTTCTTATTGGAGAATGAGCCTCAAACATTTAAAGAAGCTATGACTTCTTCGGAATCATTGTTTTGGAAAGAGGCAGTCAATAGTGAAATAGAATTCATATTGAACAACCATACATGGGAATTGGTTGATCTTCCTCCTGGAAATAAACCTTTGGGTTCTAAATGGATTTTTAAGAGAAAAATCAAAAATGATGGCACTATTGATAAATTCAAGGCAAGACTCGTAGTCAAAGGGTATAGACAACGAGAAGGTCTAGACTACTTTGATACATACTCTCCAGTTACAAGAATTACGTCCATACAGATGTTAGTAGCATTAGCTGCAGTGTATGGTCTTGAAATTCATCAAATGGATGTTAAGACGGCCTTCTTAAATGGAGAGTTGGAGGAAGAAATTTACATGGAACAACCTGAAGGGTTTGTGGTTCCAGGTAAAGAAAAGAAGGTATGTAGACTTGTTAAGTCTCTTTACGGACTAAAACAAGCACCCAAACAATGGCATGCGAAATTTGACCAAACAATGTTGTCAAATGGTTTTAAGATAAATGAATGTGATAAATGTGTGTACATTAAAAATGTTCCAAATCACATAGTCATTGTTTGCCTATATGTGGATGATATGCTGATAATGAGTAATGACATTGCCAACATAAATGCTACTAAGCGTATGCTCAATAGCAAGTTTGATATGAAAGACTTGGGAGTTGCTGATTTAATTCTGGGAATTAAGATCCATAAGACTCCTCAAGGTCTGGCATTGTCACAATCTCATTATATTAAGACAGTACTTGAAAAATTCAAGCACTTGGGCTTTAAAGTTGCAAAGACTCTAATTGACGTGAATCTTGCATTAGCAAAGAATAAAGGCCAAAGCATATCACAATTGGATTATGCTCGTGTATTGGGATGCTTAATGTATATCATGAATTGTACACGACCAGATATAGCTTGTGCTATAAGTAAACCGAGTCGATATACGAGCAATCCAGGCCAATCTCATTGGATGGCAATGAAACGAGTTTTGGGATATTTAGAAACATACCCAGAACTTTGACTTGCACTACAGTAAATTCCCTGCGGTGATTGAGGGATACTGTGATGCAAATTGGATCACCGGTTCAACTGATTCTAAGTCCACGAGTGGATATGTATTCACTATTGGTGGAGGAGCGGTATCTTAGAAGTCGTCCAAACAAACATGTATTGCCCGCTCTACAATGGAGGCTGAATTCATAGCCTTAGATAAAGCTGGTGAAGAAGCTGAATGGCTCCGAAATTTCTTGGAAGACATTCCATTTTGGCCCAAACCGTTGGCACCAATATGCATATATTGTGATAGTCAAGCGGCAATTGGAAGGGCTGGGAGCGTTATGTATAACGGTAAATCTCGTCATATACGACGAAGACATAAAACCGTTAGGCAATTACTCTCTAGAGGAATTATCACGATTGAATATGTAAAGTCAAGTGATAATGTGCCGGATCCACTTACAAAAGGCTTAACTAGAGAGGTAGTTGAGAAATCATCAAGGGGAATGGGGCTATGGCCGAAAACAAGTCATTGTGGCGGTAACTCTACCTAGAAGACTGGAGATCCCAAGATCTAGGTTCAAGGAGATCAAACAAAGTCATTAATGACGGTTCAACATTGTCAAATAAAATTTTAGTCTGTTCTCGTGATGAGACAATGTTCAGTACCAAGGATAAAGCATTAAGGCTTTTTAATGATTTCTAAATTTGATACGGGGTATATCAAATAGTGTATCTACAGGATGACACGTTTAGGAATCACCTATGTAAGTGTGAAGTGTTAGCCGCTTTAAGGAGAACTTTGTAAGGCCAGTTCTCTACGCACTTATGAAACCAGGCGGTGTTCATGGCTGAAACGAACACAACAATGAGAACCAAAGAAGGTTAAGGGTTGATTGTGTGACTTATGGTTGTCTAGGTATACACCAAAGATCGACGGTTCAAAGATATCAAATCCACCGATTGACCGAGTATATCCGACATAAGTTTACTACGGAAAGTTCAAAGGGAAACCTACTTATCCAGATGCGATTAATCCTTACTTGTAAATCACACAGTTTTTTCATGCATACTTCCGTGATATAGCCATTCCTCATTCATGTGGGGGATTGTTGAGGTTTTAATTTTTAAGATGAAATAGTCTTAAAATGAGGGTGAATGGGAAATGGAGGAAAAATAAAATTTTTGAGTAAAATTTTAAGTTTTCCCCTCTTGACAATGAGACATTGTCCCATATTGGAAGAGGAAGAGATTTTTGGTGGGTATATATATAATTGCTCTTCATGTAGCTCTTAAAGAGTTAAGAAGAAAGCAAGCCTCGCGCCGTCGTCGCTCGCTCGCTCGCTCGGCTCGGCTTCGGCTACGGCTACAGCTACGGCTTCGGCTTCGGCTTCGGCTTCGGCTTCGGATTTGGATTCGGATTTGGATTCGGATTTGGTCAAATGATCGATTGATTGATTAATTTTTTGGACCAAATTTATTTGTTAATAGTAAATATTAACGTAAGATTATCCGCATTTGTAACGGATATTTTTCAATCCGTGTATTGACCATTTGGCAGCCGCTTAATGCTCTTCCCCCCATGAATGTGCTTGCTCCACAAATATGAATGTGCTTGCTCCACGAACAAGCTAATGCTTGCTCCACCATGGAGGGTGGACGTTTGGTCTTCTTCAACACTGGCTGCTATATATATGTGCAGCAGATGTTGAAGAAATACACTCAACACTCAACACAATTCGCTCAACAGATTTGGCTATACATTGCACTCCTTCCTCTCAGCATTTCCATACGATTTTCTGAGTATCTACTCCTTCGTTCTGCATTGTTTTAACTTCAAACAAAGCAATTGTAAGTGTGATTTGCTACCGAACTTTGTGTTCGCTGAAACACTGGGGTTTGAAGTACCGCTACACCAGTGTGTGATTCGTTCTATCCTGGGAGGAAATAATCCATTACCTTGGGTACTAGGAGGGGATTAAATTTCTTAAGGAAACACTGTGAATTCAGTGGGCTCGAATTAATTACTGTTTCATTACGCTAACTTATATTTTGTAGAATTATTATTTACAAATACAGCAATATTGGCGGGACTAACAGTTATTAAATGAAAGCAACCATTGTATGACTTAAAATAATTCAACCATCCAAACATAAGATTGTTTTTTTCTAAAGATTGTTTCAAAAATCATGTACGGATTCTGGTTGACGTTGAGTCAGCCTTCTCTTTCTCAATTTTTTTAAATAAATAAAATAAAGAATGAAATAGCCAAATATTATGTACGGATTATATATATAAGATTATCTACGAATAGGTTAATTCTCTGCTTCCACAAATAAAGGATTTGCATAGCTTACTTTTTTAAAGAAAATGTTCTTGTTTTTACGGAAATCGATGATATCAAGGCGATTCGATTTCATACTAATATAGTAGTATAGGAACTGTTCCAATTTCTTCGGTGAAGTTATAACTCGAGAAATTTTGCTTCATAGGAGAGAAAAAGATTTCTGGTAAACTGTCCAAACAGTAAGCATTTCTTGGATTCCAGCTGAAGGTTTTGTCTTGAGTCTTGACTGCATTGAGGCAAAATCAAATTCGAAAAAGCATTAGAAAACATTTTGGTCACTTTGTCAATACACAAACTCAGCAGCATTAGAAAACAAGAAGAACAAGACATAATTGATCAACTCCACCACCACATGGTTTCTACGAATCAAAACAAAAACAGAAATCATATGTCGAC
Organism: Nicotiana tabacum; assembly: GCF_000715075.1. Classification (NCBI taxonomy): domain Eukaryota; kingdom Viridiplantae; phylum Streptophyta; class Magnoliopsida; order Solanales; family Solanaceae; genus Nicotiana; species Nicotiana tabacum. The sequence goes on from NC_134101.1 coordinate 27,934,703, forward strand.
CATATATGTTCTTTTTTAGTGTGTGTCTGTGTGTGTCAATATCAGGCAGTTGATTTTTTCCATTGACACTTCTCTTGCTAGCTTTTTTTGTGCAGATTTGACGTCACAGCTAATTTGAGCTTGTAATCTATGAAACATTAATCTGGGCATCCTTGACCATTTCAGACAATACCGTACTAAATGGGGTTTGATAGTTTCACCAAGTGGCAAAGACACATTCCTTAGGCATGTGTCACCTGATGGTATCGCTTCGCGAATTTTTTATTTTTTTTGTATAAATAATATTTACAAAATATGTATATGTACATTATTCTTATGCCACTCGAAAATGGTAGTATAAAGTATATAATAATTTATGACATAAGGTTATAAAACTATGAAATCAAACCGGGTAAAAGTTAAATTGTGACCATAAATCAAACACTAGCTTCAATAAATACTGAGTGTAGTGTACCACTAATTTCACCATTCTGGTATAGACTCACATCACTCCTATCAAATCATTTTCTCAACCTATATATTGAGACAACTTCACGTTGCTACCCTCTCTCTTAAGTCTTCTTTGATTGGATGGGAAGAAGCATTATATCGTCCCACATTTAATCTAGAACTTTTTGTTCTTTTGGCCAAAACTTATAGTAGTAATACTTTATATATAAAATCTTAATTCTAGAAGATCTCCTTGCCATTGTTATCAAAAGAGGTTCTTCAATATTCGTAATAGTGGACATTTAAAGGTAATTATAGAATTCTGTCAGGTAATTTTGATTAGTGAATAAAATAGTTTAAAGTGATTTTCTTTTTCTTTTTTTTATTCTCTCTTTTCATGTGAGTTCGCAATTGGCACAAGATTTACATGCATATTAATAAGCTCGGACTGAAACCCACAATCTATATCTATATCTATATTATTATAAAAGCATGAATACAATGCCAGTTTACAAAAATAACTTTATAATATTATGCATAATAACTCACAATAAAAGGACATAACTGGAATTCTAGATATTAGCCTTGTAATCCTATTAGTTTTAGAATATAACACTACACGTTAGGAATCCTACATAATTACCTTTAGGAATACTATTTGTATAATTAATATCGGGCATAGACATATAATACTACATGTTATCATGTAAACCTAATACTTTTAGGAACACGTTAGGTTTCCTTTTAGTATAATTACTTTCAGGATAGACACATATTTTTAGTCATGTAATCCTATTACTTTTAGGATATACTTCTTAAAAAATTCTATTACTAATTTTTAGAAAAGGAGAGCCTATATATTATATCACGAATAAAATATTGATAGACCAAAATAACCCTAAAATATGAAACAGAAGAACCCATAAAGAAATGACATAACTGTAATAACTAATTTTTTTGGATTACAATACCTTATATGTTAGCTTTTTAATATATAAGATTTTAAAATTAATAATTTTTTGTCTATTAAATTCTTCTTAACAATATGTAGGAAGGTTTAATAAAATTAATTTCATAAGAATCCTCTGTATTGGAACTACATTACCACTTCATGATGTCTGATACCAAGAAATAATAAAAGTAATGTTAAATGGACTGCATAAAGCGTGTAAATTGAGAAAAAAATCCCCATGTATATTTTTATCTTATATTTGAACTATTTTCCTACTCAAACAATATTGTTTTAATTTTTTGTATAATATTGAAAAATATACGCAATTACTAAATAATAACTAAGAAAATATTTAAGAATATAAATGTGTGAGAAAGAGAAAGAAAAATATTTGATAAGAATCAATACCACTAATGATTTTGTAAATATAAAGATCTAAAAGTGGAACGCTAGATCGATCTTTTTACTCTTTGAAAATAAAATTTATGTGAGGATAAAATTATAATTAAGATTAAATATTCAAAATAAAAGATAAACTAATATTATGAATTTTAATGAACATAAAATAAATTATTCTTTATGTTAAGACCAAATAATTAATTCTAGCTAGAGAATCCAATTCAATTATTTTTTAAATTTATCATATGAGTAAAACTATATTTTAAGTTAAAAACAAAATCTTAGGTACATAGATTTATTTCATAAAAAAAGCGTTAAAGATTAAAAATATTATTAGAACACAAAGTAAAAAATGTTAGTACAATATTAAGAATCAAAAAGCCATACAAGTGTCCGAGGAAGCACAATCAAAGCTAAATCTTGAACAAGAACAAGCTTTCTAGACTATATTATAAAGAGTCGACTCTAGTATAGCGGGATTATCCTTTGTAGATGCCTTCGATGGAATCTAAATAATATTCGGTGCCAATTACTTGCAAATATCAGATCAAGAGGCTTGATACTATCAGCAATAATAGCAAGTGGTGTACCAACAATGATTTTTTTATGAGACCACTAACTTTAGATTCGATACACCTCTTCAAATAATTGAAATAACCATCACAAATATATCAAAGTTGCAATAATGTTAAAATTACGAGCAGTCTGTGTATGTGCCTATAGTTACATTTCTCTTTTTCGATTCAAAATTCTCGAAGGTTTTCTCAATTATCAACAATGTCGATTCATGAAGAAGATGTTGATACTCAGTTCACATCTCTAAATGCAGCTCAATCAGCCAATCAGGTTAATCATCATCATCCTCTGTACATACATCCATCTGATACGCAAGGTTCGCTCCTTATCTCTATTCAATTACAAGAATTTGAGAACTACTCGATCTGGAGTAGATCATTGAAAATTGTATTGCATGGCAAAAATAAATTAGGATTTGTTCTAGGCACCTGCAAAAAGTAACTATGATGTTAGCTTTCATGAACTATGGGATAGATGTAATGCAATAGTGCTTGTGTGGATCATGAATACAATATCTCCAAATCTACTTAGTACTGTAATATATGCATCAGATGCCTACATTGTGTGGGAAGATCTTAGGGAGATATTTGTCAAAGTAAATGCGTCTAGGGTAGCTTACTTGCATAAGGAAATAGCCTCACTAACACAAGGAGTATCCTCTGTATCTGTATACTTTTCTCGACTAAGAGAACTTTGGGATGAATATGAAACATTAACTCCTTCTCCTACATGTGGTTGTCCTGAGTCAAAGAAGTATGTTGAGCACTACCAACTTCAAAAGCTCTATCAGTTTCTCACTGGGTTTAATGATTCATATGAAAATGCTAAGAATCAGGTGTTAATGACTAGACCACTACCTAATCTGAATCAAGCTTATGCTATGATTATCAATGTTGAAAGTCAGAAGATCAATAGAAAGGGTGTGTATGGCTGTAATGATGTTAATAAAGCTGATGCTATGATGAGTAATAGACACTATAATAATAGTGGAGGTTTCAACAATAATGGATGCCCTACAAATACTGGATATACTAGGGGCTATAAGACTAAAAGCTCCTTCAATAAGCCACCGATTTATTGTGAGTACTGCAGGTGCAAAGGACACACCAAGGAAAATTGCTTCAAGCTACATGGCTATCTGAGTGATTTCAAAAACAAGATGAGAGGAGGAAACTTCAATGCTTAGTACAACAATTTAAGCAACCATGAAAGTTAGCCTTCAGAAACACAAAGCAGCTCCTTGGGAAAATCTGCTCTCAGTTCCCCAGCTCAATTTTTTACTCTAGAACAATACCAACAAATCTTGCAGATGTTGAACAAAGGCAAGGATGCTGAACCTGTAGCCAATTCAGCAACTACAGGAACAACATGTAGCATACATGCCTTTATGTCTACCTTGATAAATCATAAGTGGATAATAGATACCGGAGCATCTAATACATGGTGCATAGTCTAAACCTAATAGATTCCTATAAAGAATTATCATAGGCATATAAAAACAAAGTATATCTACCCAAAAGTGAGAAGGTTACTATTACACATACTGGGATCTGTTCCCTTTTCAGAGATAAGAAGGTCCAGAACATATTACATATTCCAGAGTTCAAGTATAATCTACTCTCAGTCTCTAAGATCACAAAAGAACTAAGGTGTATGGTTGCATTCTTTCATGATTTTTGTGTTTTTCAGGAGCTCTTCGGTGGGAAGGTCCTGGGGATTGGTAAAGAAGTACTTGGTCTCTATATTCTCAAGGCTGAAGACATGCAATCTCCTGATCAACATTTATCACCAACTGTAAATACCATTGTTAGTAGTAAAAATAAGTGTTCTAGTGAGAGTAACATACAATCTTGCAATATGTTTTCCTTGTGGCATAAAAGATTAGGACATGCTCCTCTAAAGGTGGTACAAAAACTACATAGCTTACATGATTTGCATGTGACTGGTGATCATTGTACTGTGTGTCCCATTGCAAAGCAGTCAAGACTTCCTTTTCATCTTAGCTCTTCATGTTCTACTTCTGTCTTTGCTCTTGTGCATGCAGATGACTAGGGTCCATATAGGATTACTACTCATTATAGCAAAATATATTTCTTGACCTTGGTTGATGATCACTCAATGTATAATTGGATCTTTCTTCTAACCTCTAAAGTTGATACTATTGTAGCATTGAAAAACTTCTTAGCAATGGTTACAAATCAGTTCAAAACTTTAGTTAAATGTCTTAGAACAGATAATGGTACTGAATTCATGAATGACCAAGTGACTTCCTTATTGCAAAATCTTGGAATTCTTCATCAAAGCTCCTGTGTATACACACCTCAGCAGAATGGAACTGCTGAAAGAAAACACTGGTCAATTTTAGATATGGCTAGAGCACTTAGGTTTTAGGCCTATATACCTTTGAGATTTTGGGGTGAGTGTATGTCCACTGCATTTTATCTGCTGAACAGGTTACCTAATGTCCATTTTCAAGGAAGGACTCCCTTTGAAGTATTATTTCAGAGAGTACCATCCATACAATATCTCAGAGTATTTGGAAGCTTGTGTTATACCACCAAAGTGCAGAAGGTAGACAAATTTAGTCCTAGAGCAGTCCCAGTAGTTCACATGGGGTACTCATCTTCTCAAAAGGGCTATGTCCTATATGATCTACATTCCAAAAAATTCTTTATGACCAGAGATGCTATGTTCAAGGAAGATATATTTCCCTTTAAGAACATGAAGTCTGGTGTTTCCTATCTATTCCCTATTCTTAAGTTCACAGGTTCATCACCCACCTACAAGGGTGATCAACAGCCATCCTCTGACAACATTTCTTATACCACCCATCCATCTTCTCATACCTCTATCAGTGTTGATCACTCAACATTTGTGCCTCCAGTGGTTTCTAATGAACACTCACCATCTCCTGCAGCACTCAGGAGGTCTTCCAGACCCTCTAAACCTCCTGTGTGGCTCACTAATTATGTGGTCCAACCTAAGAAGTCCACTTGTCAATATCCAGTCTCACTGTATGTGTCTTATGACCAGCTCTCTCCTGTTTATCAAGCCTCTCTAGTTGCTTACTCTGCCATAGCTGAACCTAATTCCTTCAGTGAAGCCAGTGCTGATACCAAATGGGTGGAAGCTATGCAAGCTAAAATCTCAGCTTTGGAGGAAAACAATACCTGGTCCATAGTAAACCTGCTTCCAGGGAAAGTTCCTATTGGGTGTAAATGGGTATTCAAAGTCAATTATAAGTCCAGTGGTGAGGTGGAGAGGTATAAGGCCATATTATTAGCTAAAGTCTACAACCAACAAGAAGTGTTAAACTACACAAAAACTTTCTCCCCAATAGCCAAAATGGTTACTGTGAGAGCTGTAGTTGCAATAGCTGGTGCTTCCAGTTAGTATATTTTCCAGATGGATGTGCATAATGCGTTCTTGCAGGGTGACTTAGTGGAAGAGGTTTACATGCATATTCCATATGGCTTTTCAAGCCAGGGGGAGTGTCAGAAGGTGTGTAAATTGCATAAGTCCTTGTATGGGCTAAAGCAAGCACCCAGACAATGGAACCTCAAACTGACAGAAGCACTTTTAGCTATGGAGTTTGTACAAAGTCATTATGATTACTCCCTCTTTACTAAGAATATAGGGACACAACTGGTGATTGTTCTAGTATATGTGGATGACTTGTTGATCACAGGCAACAATCTACATCTGATCAGACAGGTCAGAAAAGAGCTATAGGAAAGATTCAAAATGAAGGATTTGGGAGAGCTGAAGTACTTTCTTGGAATTGAATTCTCAAGATCTCATAGGGGTATCTTGATGTGCCAAAGAAAGTATGCCTTAGAACTGATTTCTGAACTTGGCCTAGCAGGTGGAAAACTAGTGTGCACACCTCTTGAGTTTAATCATAAGCTCACTTCTGTTGAGTTTGATCAGGAAGTAAAGAACAATGCTTCTGAAGATATAATACTTGAAGATAAAGGCAGCTATCAGAGGTTTATAGGAATATTACTGTACTTAACCATGACAAGGCCATACATAGCCTTTGTAGTACAAATGCTCAGTCAATATTGTGATGACCCCAAAGGGTCATCTTTAAATTTAATGATAAATTCTATGTTCTAAGACCTTGAAAAGCACTATTTATCATTCCTAGACTTGCATGCATAGTCCGTATAATTTTTCGGAAAGTTTTTATGTGAAAAATGGATTAAAATGTGAAATAGAGCCTTAAAACTCAACTGAGTTGACTTTGGTCAACATTTTGAGAAAACAAACTTAGATTAGTGTTTTGATAGTTCTAGTAGGTCTGTATTATGATTTGGGACTTAGGTGTATGCCTGAAATTTAATTTGGAGGTCCCTAGCTCAAGTTATGGCCATTTAACGGAAACTAGAAATTTAAAGGCTAAAGATTTCCAAAGTTTGACCACGGATTTGACTTTTTGATATCGGAGCCAGAATCCAATTCTGGAAATTTGAAAAAGATCTGTTATGTCATTTATGACTTGTCTGTCGAATTTGGTGAGAAACGGAGTTGATTTGACGTGATTCGGACGTTCGGTTGTAAAAATAGAAGTTTTAAAATTTTCTTAAACAATTAATTTGATTTGGTATACGATTCGTAGTTCTAGGTGTTATTTTGGTGTTTTGTTCACGCGAGCGAGTTCGTATGAGGTTTTTGGACTTGTGTGCATGTTTGGTTTGGAGCCCCAAGGGCTCGGGTGAGTTTCGGATGGCCTAGAGACCGTTTGAACTTTGAAAAAAAAATCTAGTTTTTAGCTTCAGCTATCATCTAGTACATTGTGCTTCATGATCACGAAGCCATTCCCACAATCACGAAGAGAAAATTACGAGCCGTGAGTTTTACCTTTCGCGTTCGCGAAGATAGACACGCGATCGCGGAAGTTTAGCTCCCAGTACACGGCGAACACAAGGGCCGAGCAGCGTTCACGTAGAAGGAATGAAGGCAGAAGCTGGGCACGCCATTTGTGCTACGTGATCGCCCAAGTCAGTACACGATCGCATAAGGCTGAGAAAATATTTTTCGCGATCGCATGACCATTTACGCGATCACGTAGAGTTAATAATCTAGGCAGCCAAAATATGCTTCGCGATCGCAAAGAGTTATCTGCAATCGCGAAGAGTAAAATGGACCTAGGTAGAAATTGTTCTACGCGATCACGAACGAATTCCCGCGATCGGGATGAGTAAAAAAATCTGGGCAAACAGAACTTAAGTTCTGGAAATGGGGTTTCGCCCCATTTTTCACAATTTTCGATTTTGAGCTCGGGTAAAATGATTTTTGGGCGATTTTTACGGGGAAACATTAAGGGTAAGTGTTCCTCATCTTATATTGATTATATCTCATGATTCCATACTCATTTACATCATGAATCCGTGAATTTATAGAAGAAAAATCAAATTTTTATAAAATCTTCCAAAAATGTCAAATGAAGATTTGAAAGCCAATCCGATGTCGGAATTTGATAATTTTTATATGGTTGAACTCGTATCGGAACGGGTGATCGGATTTTGTGAGTTTTTTTAGGGATTCGAGACGTGGGCCCCAGTGTCGATGTTTAGATGAATTTCGGATTTTAGTCTGAAAAATTAGTAAATTCATATAGAATTAATTCCTACAATTTATATTGAGTAAATTGAATTATTTATGATTAGATTAGAGGATTTCAGATACGAATTCGCGAGGCAAAGATGTATTGGATTCTTGAATTTGGTTGCAAAACGAGGTAAGTGTCGTGGTTAACCTTGACTTGAGAGAGTAGGACTTATTTGTCTATTTGCTATGTGATTTAATATGTGGGTACACCGTATATGTGAGGTGACGAGTACTTATGCGTTGTGGTTGAGTCAAAGCATGCGGGTGGAACTTATTTATTATGAATAATTGCCTATTTAATTAAGACATTCTTGTTTAAGTTTATTACTAATTATTTAATCATTATTCGTGAAATTATTATTCATTTAATTATTGTTGAATATTTTGAAAGGTGAAGTCAGTATTCTGGTATTGAATTGATTGATAAGTGCATATTCCCGCATTTAAATACTCTTCCAAATTTATATTATTATTTTCATGGTAAGGAAGAGAGTAAAAGCACGAAGGGTGTTGCTGTACCATTTGTGAGTGTAAAAGCACGAAGGGTGTTGCCGTGCCATTTGTGAGTGTAAAAAGCAAGAAGGGTGATGCCGTGCCATTTTCAGAAAGAGTAAAAGTACGAAGGGTGATGCCATGCCAAATGAGAGTAAAAGCACAAAGCGTGGTGTCGTGCCCTTTTCATATTATCAATTGCTCATTTTATTGTTGATAAATTAAATGGCTTCTAAGTGATACTTCTCCTACTAAAATTATTATATCATTCCCCTTCTCATGTTCCCTCCCAATTTATAAATTGTTATTTATTGTATTATTGTTATTTATAATTGTATATACTTGTACAGGTGGTTTACGTACGTGTCTTGTCATAGCCTCTCACTACTTCGTCGAGGTTAGACTCGGTACTTACCAGTACATGAGGTTGGTTGTACTAATACTACACTCTGCACTTATTGTGTAGATTTTGGAGTGGGTTCTAGTAGCGTACCAAAGACGTGCTCGGATTCAGCTACTCAGAGGAGACTTGAGGTATAACTACACAACGTTCGCAGTTCTGAAGTCCCCTTCTATCTTATCTCAGATGTGTATTATCTTTCAAACAGCTTGAATTATATTCAGACCTTTATTTGTATTATCCTAGTAGCTCGTGCACTTGTGACACCAGATTTGGGGATGTATTTTGATAATTCGGTATTTATGGTCTTTCGCACTTTATTTCAGTAATTTAACTTCTATTTAATTAAATCTGCTTAAAATAGTTAAGATTATTTTAATGTTGGCTTGCCTAGCAAGTGAAATTTTAGGCGCCATCACGATCCTGAAGTTGGAAATTTCGGGTCGTGACAGTTGGTATCAGAGCACTAGGTTACATAGTTCTCACGAGTCACGAGCAAACTTAGTAGAGTCAGAAGGATCGGTACGGAGACATCTATACTTATCTTTCAGAGGCTATAAAGTTTAGGAACAATATCACTTTTTTCTTATTCTGTCGTGCGATCTTATTCTATCATCGATAATTGAACTATTCTATTCTTATTCTATCGCAGATGGCAAGAACACGTAATACATCTACCAACGGACAGGGACCAGAGCCCCCGGTGGCAACTATGACCAGGGGTACAGGTCGAGGCCGAGGTCATGCTAGAGGCCGAGGCAGAGGTAGAGGCAAAGGTAGAGCTTAGTCTAGAGCTCGAGCAACATCACATGTTGTAGAACCTCAGGTGGATCTTCAGGAGGAGGTTCCCGTTCAGACTGTACCGATTGAACCAATTCAGATCGCAGAAGGATTTATAGCTACTCCAGTGCTTTAGGATGCTCTAGTCCGTTTGGTAAATCTTATGAAGGGTGTGGCCCAGAATGGTACATTTTCAGTGGCACCAACCATCTCACAGGCTGGGGGAGGAGCACAAGCTCCCACTACTTCCGCTCCAGAGCAGATGGCTCCCCAGAATCAGGCTCTAGCAGCCCCGCCAGTTGGGGTAGTTCAGACAGTTGTTGCGGCACAAACCGATGATAGGCCCGCCATATCTTCTGAGGCCTTATTGATACTGGATAAGTTTACTAAGCTCTTTCCAGTTCACTTTAGTGGTACAACTTCTGAGGACCCACAAGACTATCTTGACCGCTGCCATAAGGTACTGCGAAATATGGGTATAGTTGAGACCAATGGGGTCAATTTTGCTATATTTCAGATGACGGGTTCCGCCAAGAGGTGGCAGAGAGATTATACATTGACCAGACCAGTTGGATCACATGTATTGACCTGGGAGCAATTTTCACGGCTATTTCTAGAGAAATTCCTCCCTATCACATTGAGAGAGGATTACCGCAGGCAATTTAAGCGTCTACAGCAGGGCAGTATGACTGTTACTCAGTATGAGTCCCGTTTTGTGGACCTAGCTCGTCATGCTCTCCTTTTACTTCCTACCAAGAGAGAGAGAGTGAGGAGGTTTATTGAGGGACTTACTCACCCTATTAGGCTTCAGATGGCCAAGGAGATCAGAAGTGAGATATCTTTTTAGGCGGCTGCTAATGTTGCTAGGAGGATCGAGATGGTTCTTGCATAAGAGAGAGGGCAGGGGTCTGATAAGACGCCTCGTCAGTACGGTGGGTTCAGTAGTGTGCCTCGTCTGGAGGCAGGGGTAATTTTGGTAGGGGTTATCCTCCCAGTCCATTTCATTCAGCACTCCAGGCATCCTACAGTGCACCACCAACTCTTATCAGTGCACCTCTGATCCAGAGTTTTTAGGGTGGTTACTAAGGTTGACAGTGACAATTTTAGGGTCAGCAGTCACAACAGTCGAGGTCCTGTTATACTTGTGGTGATCCGAGGCACATTGCTAGATTTTACCCCAGGTCTCAGGGCAGCATGCAACAACAAGGCTCTCATGCTATAATTCCAGCACCGGTTACTTTACCACTTGCTCAGCTAGCTAGAGGTAGGGGTCAGGCATATAGAGGTGGAGGTCAGGCCGTTAGAGGTGGAGGCCAACCAGTTAGAGGTCGTCCTAGGGACGTAGTTCAGAGTGGTGGGCCCCAGCCCCGATTTTATGCTTTTCTAACTAGGCCTGAGGCTGAGTCATCTGATTCTGTGATTACAAGTATTATTCCAGTTTTCCATAGAGATGCTTCAGTTCTATTTGATCCAGGATCCACTTATTCCTATGTGTCCTCCTATTTTGCATCATATTTGGTTATGCCTCGTAATTCTCTGAGTGTTTCTGTGTGTGTATATACACCGGTGGGAGACTCTGTTGTAGTAGATCATGTCTATCATTCATGTGTGGCTACTATTGGTAATCTTGAGACTAGTGTAGATCTTCTACTTCTTGATATGGTAGATTTTGATGTCATCTTGGGTTGTCACCTTATTATGCTATATTGGATTGTCATGCCAAGATAGTGACCCTAGCCATTCTGGGGTTACCTCGGTTAGAGTGAAAAAGAACTCCCGGTCATTCTATCATCAAGCTTATCTCTTATGTGAAAGCCTAGCATATGGTCGAGAAGGGGTGTCTAGCTTATTTGGCTTATATTCGCGATCCCAGTGCGGATGTTCCTTCTATGGATTCAGTCCCAGCTGTCCGTGAATTTTCAGATATATTTCCTGCAGATTGTCGGGGATACCACCCGACAGAGATATTGAATTCTGTATTGATTTGGCTCTGGGCACCCAATCCATTTCTATCCCATCATACCATATGGCCCCGTCGGAGTTGAAAGAATTGAAGGATCAATTATAAGACTTGCTTAATCAGGGATTCATTAGACCCAATGTCTCATCCTGGGGTGCACCAATATTATTTGAAAAGAAGAAAGATGGTTCAATGCAAATGTGTATAGATTATCGGTAGTTGAACAAGGCTACTATCAAGAACAAATATCCACTTCCAAGAATTGATGACTTACTCGATCAGCTTCAGGGTGCCAAGGTGTTTTCAAAGATCGACTTGAGGTACAGTTACCATCAGTTGAAGATTAGGGCCTCTGATGTCCCTAAGACAGCTTTTCAGACTCGGTATGGGCTGACAAATGCCCAATCAATATTTATGGATTTGATGAATCGAGTGTTCAAGCCCTATTTGGATTCATTTGTGGTTGTATTCGTTGATGATATCTTGATTTACTCTAGTAGTCAAGAGGAGCATGAGCACCATCTTCGGAGTGTGCTTCAGACTTTGAGGAATAATCAGTTATATTCCAAATTTTCAAAATGTGAATTTTGGTTAGGCTTAGTTGCCTTTTTAGGGCATGTTGTATCAGTAGAAGGAACAAAAGTAGATCCTAAGAAGATTGAGGCTATTCAGAATTGGCCTAGTCCTACTTCAGTTATAGAGATCTGGAGTTTTCTGGGTTTGGCAGGTTATTATCGCCGGTTCGTGGAAGGGTTTTCGTCTGTAGCAAGCCCATTGACCAGACTGACCCAGAAAGGTGCCCCATTCAGATGGTTAGACGGGTGTGAGTTAAGCTTTCAGAAGCTCAATACTGCTTTGACTACAACACAGTGTTGGTATTACCCACATGTTCAGGATCTTATACGGTGTATTGTGATGCATCTCACATTGGGCTTGGTGCAGTATTAATGCAAGATGGCAGGGTGATTGCATACGCATCACGGGAATTGAAAGTTCACGAGAAGAATTATCCTGTTCGTAACTTAGAATTGACAGCCATTGTTCATGCGCTAAAGATTTGGAGGCATTACCTCTACGGTGTCTCGTGTGAGGTATTTATTGATCGTCGTAGCCTTCAGTATCTGTTCAAATAAAAATATATTAATTTGAGGCAGAGAAGATGGTTGGAGTTATTGAAAGACTATGATATTACTATTTTGTATCACCTCGGAAAGGCCAATGTGGTGGCCGATGCTTTGAGTAGAAAGGTTGTGAGTATGGGCAGTCTTGCATATATTCCGGTTGGTGAGAGGCCGTTAGCTGCAAATGTTCAGACTTTGGCTAATCAGTTCGTGAGGTTAGATGTTTCAGAACCCAGTCGGGTTCTAGCTTTCATAATCGCTCGGTCTTCTTTATATGAGCGCATCAGAGGGTGACAATATAATGATCCTCATTTACTTGTCCTTAAGAACACGGTACGGCACGGTGATGCCAAACAGGTTGCTGTGGGGGAAGATGGAGTTCTGCAAATGCAGGGTCGTATTTGTGTACCTAATGTGGCTGGGCTTCGTGAATTAATTCTGGAAGAAGCCCACAGTTTCAGGTATTCTATTCATCCAGGTGTCGCCAAAATATATCAAGATTAATTTGCGGCAACATTATTGGTGGAGGAGAATGAAGAAGGATATAGTTGCATATGTAGCTCGGTGTCTGAATTGTCAGCAAGTTAAGTACGAGCATTAGAGACTTGGTGGTTTGCTTCAGAAGTTAGAAATTCCTGAGTGGAAGTGGGAGCGTATCACTATGGATTTTGTTGTTGGGCTTCCACGGACTCAGAGAAAATTTGACGCAGTTTGGGTTATTGTGGATAGGTTGACCAAGTCAGCACATTTCATTCCAGTGGCAGTTACCTATTCTTCAAAGCGATTAGCTGAAATTTACATTCGTGAGATTGTCCGCCTTCACGGTGTGCCCGTGTTTATCATTTCTAATAGAGGTATGCAGTTCACTTTGCACTTTAGAGGGCTGTACAGCGTGAGTTAGGCATGCGGGTTGAGTTGAGTACAATATTTCATCTACAGACAGATGGACAATCAGAGCGCACCATTCAGATATTAGAAGATATGCTTCGCGCTTGTGTTATAGACTTTGGAGGTTCTTGGGACCAGTTCTTGCCACTTGCGGAGTTTGCTTATAATAATAGCTACCGATCGAGCATTCAGATGGCTCCATATGAAGCATTATACAGAAGGAGATGTCGTTCTCCAGTTGGATGGTTTGAACCAGGAGAGGCTCGGTTGTTGGGTACCGATTTGGTACAGGATGCCTTGGACAAGGTCAAGGTTATTCAGGATCGACTGCGCACAGCTCAGTCTAGGCAAAAGAGTTATGCCGACCGTAAAGTTCGTGATATTGCATTCATGGTTGGAGAAAGAGTATTGCTTCGGGTTTCACCTATGAAAGGTGTAATGAGGTTCGGAAAGAAGGGCAAGCTGAGCCTTAGGTATATAGGACCCTTCGAAATTCTTGAAAGGGTGGGCGAAGTACCCTACAGGCTTGCATTACCACCTAGTTTATCAGCGATTCATCCAGTGTTCCATGTGTCTATGCTCCGAAAATATCATGGTGACACGTCCCATGTGTTAGATTTCAGCTCAGTCCAATTGGACAAAGATTTGACTTATGAAGAGGATCCAGTACCTATCCTAGCCCAACAGGTCCGACAATTGAGGTTTAAGAGTTATCCTTCAGTTCGGGTGCAATGGAGAGGTCCCTGGCTCAAGTTATGGCCATTTAATGAAAATTAGAAATTTAAAGGCTAAAGATTTTCAAAGTTTGATCACGGATTTGACTTTTTTATATCGGGGCCGAAATCTGATTCTGGAAATTTGAAATAGATCTGTTATGTCATTTATGACTTGTTTGTCGAATTTGGTGAAAAACGGAGTTGATTTGACGTGATTCGGACGTTCGGTTGTGAAAATAAAAGTTTCAAAGTTTTCTAAAAAATTTCATTTGATTTGGTGTGTGATTCGTAGTTCTAGGCATTATTGTGGTGTTTTGTTCGTGCGAGCGAGTTCGTATGAGGTTTTTGGACTTGTGTGCATGTTTGGTTTGGAGCCCGGAGGGCTCGGGTGAGTTTCGGATGGCCTACAGACCATTTGAACTTTGATAAAAAAATCTAGTTTTTAGCTTGAGCTATCATCTGGTGCATTGTGCTTCGCGATCGCGAAGCCATTCCCGCGATCTCGAAGAGAAAATTGTGAGCCGTGAGTTTTACCCTTCGCGTTCACGAAGATAGGCATGCGATCGCGAAAGGTTAGCTCCCAGTGCACTGCGAACACGATGGCCAAGCCGCGTTCGCGTAGAAAGAATGAAGGCAGAAGTTGGGCACGCCATTTGTGCTACGCGATCGCACAAGTCAGTACACGATCGCGTAAGGCCGAGAAAATGTTCTCAGCGATCGCATGACCATTTACGCGATCGCGTAGAGTTAATAATCTGGGGAGCCAAAATATGCTTCGCGATCGCAAAGAGTTATCCGCGATCGCGAAGAGTAAAATGGAAATTGTTTTACACGATCGCGAATGAATTCCCGCGATTGCGATGAGTAAAAAAATTTTGGGCAAACAGAACTTAAGTTCTGAAAATTGGGTTTCGCCTCATTTTCCACCATTTTCGATTTTGAGCTCGGGTAAAATGATTTTTAGGCGATTTTTACGGGAAAACATTAGGGTAAGTGTTCCTCATCCTATATTGATTATATCTCATGATTCCATACTCATTTACATCATGAATCCGTGAATTTATAGAAGAAAAATCAGATTTTTTATAAAATCTTCCAAAAATGTCAAATGAAGATTTGAAAGCCAATCCGATATCGGAATTTGATAATTTTTATATGGTTGAACTCGTATCGGAACGGGTGGTCGGATTTTGTGAGTTTTCCCGGGATTCGAGATGTGGGTCCCACTGTCGATTTTTAGATAAATTTCGGATTTTAATCTGAAAAATTAGTAAATTCATATAGAATTAATTTCTATGATTTATATTGAGTAAATTGAATTGTTTATGACTAGATTAGAGGATTTTAGATACGAATTCGCGAGATAAAGATGTATTGGATTCTTGAATTTGGCTGCAAAGCGAGGTAAGTGTCGTGGTTAACCTTGACTTGAGGGAGTCAGACTTATTTGTCTATTTGCTATGTGATTTAATGTGCGGGTACACCGTATATGTGAGGTGACGAGTATTTATGCGTTATGGTTGAGTCAAAGCATGCGGGTGAAAATTGTTTATTATGAATAATTGCCTATTTAATTAAGATATTCTTGTTTAAGTTTATTATTGATTATTTGATCATTATTCGTGAAATTATTATTCATTTAATTATTGTTGAATATTTTGAAAGGTGAAGTCGGTATTCTGGTATTGAATTGATTGATAAGTGCATATCCCCTCATTTAAATACTCTTCCAAATTATATTATTATTTTCATGGTAAGGAAGAGAGTAAAAGCACGAAGGGTGTTGTTGTACCATTTATGAGTGTAAAAGCACGAAGGGTATTGTCGTGCCATTTGTGAGTGTAAAAAGCACGAAGGGTGATGCCGTGTCATTTTCAGAAAGAGTAAAATCACGAAGGGTGATGACGTACCAAATGAGAGTAAAAGCACGAAGGGTGGTGCCGTGCCCTTTTCATATTATCAATTCCTCATTTTATTGTTGATAAATTAAATAGTTGCTAAGTGTTACTTCTCTTGCTAAAATTAATATATCATTCCCCTTCGCATGTTTCCTCCCAATTTATAAATTATTATTTATTGTATTATTGTTACTTGTAATTGTATATACTTGTACATGTGGTTTACGTACGTGTCTTGTCATAGCCTCGTCACTACTTCGCCGAGGTTAGGCTCAGCACTTACCAGTATATGGGGTCGGTTGTACTGATACTATATTCTGCACTTATTGTGCAGATTTTGGAGTTGGTCCCAACGGCGTACCATAGACTTGCTCGGATTCAATTACCCAGAGGAGACTTGAGGTATAACTGCACAGCGTCTGCAGTTCTGAAGTCCCCTTCTATCTTATCTTAGTTGTGTCTTATCTTTCAAACAACTTGAAATCTTTTAGACCTTTATTTGTATTATCCTAGTAGCTCGTGAACTTGTGACACCAGATTCGGGGATGTATTTTGATAATTCGGTATTTATGGTCTTTCGCACTTTATTTCAGTAATTTAACTTCTATAAAATTAAATTTGCTTAAAAATAGTTAAGATTATTTTAACGTTGGCTAAAAAAAAAAGCACCAAACTAGTTAATTACCTTAACAGACTTATCAACATGTGTCTTTATCTTTTTTCGAGTAGCTTTAATATTTTTCTTCATCTTTGTCTGAAAATTAACCAGATCTGCACGTATAATGTCTTCTACTTTGGCAGATACCCTCTTAAAAGAAAAGAAAAATGAATGTTTTAGTTTCTCTGCTAAGAATTTCAGCATCATAACACAGGAACATTCTTATCGAGTGTAAAAACTATTCAAGAAGGCTAGCACATAATTTTGTATTGCAAGTTATTAGAATTGAAAAACATGGTGAAATCAAATATATTATACTTATCTAGTATATTATAATGATAGAGTATATTATGCTCATCTAGTATATTATACTGATCGAGTATATTATACTCATCCAGTATATTATATTGATCGAGTATACTGTATTGAATATATTAAACTCATAAAGAATATTAAAATGATTGAGTATATTATAATTATCCAGTATATATATTATACTACTCTAGTATAATATATACTAAGAAAATCATATTATACTAATTAAGTATATTATACTCATCCAGTATATTATATTGATCGAGTATATCATACTGATCTAGTATATCATATTGATCGAGTATATTATACTCATACAGTATATTATACTAATCGAGTATATTATACTCATCGAGTATATTATGGTCATCCAGTATATTATACTAATTCTATATATTATACTAACTATATATATTTGTATATTATAATATATACTAAGAAAATCATATTATACTCATCCAGTATAATATATTGATCGAGTATATTATACTCATACAGTATATTATACTAATCCAGTATATTATACAGATCGAGTATATTATACTCATACGAGTATATTATACTAATGCAGTATACTGTATGAATATATTATACTCATACAGTATATTAAATAGATTAAGTATATTATACTCATCCAGTATATATTATTTTAATCGAGTATATTATGCTCATCCAGTATACTATACTAATCTAGTATATTAAACTTATACAGTATATCTCTCATACAATATATTATACTGATCGAGTATATTTTAGTCATGCAGTATATTATATTCATCCAATATATTATAACGATCGACTATATTATACTGATCGAGTATATTTTACTTTCTAGTGGAAAAAATTGGAAAATAATGCTTCTGCGAACAGACTTCCAGAATAATATACAGCAACCAAAATTTGAAATGCAAGTTATTAGAACCAAAATCTAGTATACTATTAGTAAAAATTAATTAAAAGCAAGACTAATTAAAATCAGAGAAACAACAACTTGCATTCACAATGTCGCTAACATTAACTTTTGATGAATGTTGGAGAAGATATGACGGATTCACCTTGAAAACCTTAAACTTCTATTAAATAAACAAAAAATAAATAATTAGATTAAAACAAAATATATGAGCAAAGAAATATGATAAAAAGTCAAATACTATTAACTTACACTTGCATCTGTAAAGAAATCATTATAAATTTTGTCATATTTTAGACATCCAATGCTTAGTAAGACAACATCCTAATTGGCCCCTGATCCTCATATTTTGAGAATTGACGGAAATCATTAAACACTTCCATTACCCATATATTGAACAAAAATGGGAATCCAAGCGCCGTATAAGATGGGATCCTACTCATTGGTTTCTTTTTCACTGAATCAGTTGTTAGAAGATGCGACAAATTATCAATAAACTCATCAAAACAGACATTGCCCCATGGAAAAGAAACACAAAGCTTTTCGTCATCAATGATTTTTATAGAACGATCACTTATATTTCGACCTTCAAATTTACCCAATAGAACCGATTCTAATAGATAAATCTGAGCAAGCTTTACTGCATCTTCATCGCAGACCTCGACATCAACATATATATCATTTGTTGTACCATCACGCAATCGAGACCGCTTTTGCATAAAACGATACAAAGTCTCTACTTTCTAACCCCTTTTCACTTCAGGGAAATACTGTTCCTTCAAACGGTTCTCTCTAACGTCAACGAAACTATAATCGGATGCCTCAATCTTAAGTCCAGTAATAGTGTGAAAATCCTCTTCTGTAAATGCTATATCATGCCCAAAAACTTTAAAAATCATTTTGCTTTTATCCTTGTAGAAAAGTTGAGACAACACGTTAATTTTATCCTGAAAAGTTTGATCCAGGATCAAATTAATTAGAAATAATGAAACTCCAGAAACAAATATTGGGGTATAAAGAAGAAACATAATCAAAGAGCATATTAAAAAAACTGGCAAATAATCATTCAAAATAAGTAATCACAAATAAAATAAAATTGTAGTCTAAACAGAACTCATCCAGTATAACATACTAGACAACAAGCTTACAGACGGTAGACTTCCCGTAAAATATACTAGAATCAAACAAAACTCAAGTATATTATAATAATCATCCAGTATAACATACTGGAAAACAAACATTCAGAGGAGACTTCCCGTATAATATATTGGACAATTTTTATTACAGAAACTCCATAAACAAAAACCATCCAGTATAAAATACTGGGAAACAAGCCTTCAGAAGTGTCACAACCCAAAATCTCACTTGTCGTGATGGCGCCTATCTCAATACTAGGAAAGCCGACAATCTCAATAAACCACCATATCTTTTAAGTTTGAAAACATAATATTTAAATTCAGCGGAAGAAATCTCACAAATACATATATAAACACTCCCAAAACTCGTTATCACTGAGTACATGAGCATCTAATATAAATATAGAGTCTGACTGATAAGACATTGTCTGAAAGTATAGAATAGTACAATAACTAAGAGAAAGAGATACAAGATTGGCGGACTCCATGCAGCTACCTTGATAGTCTCCAACTGATATCACTCTGAGATCTAACAGTCATCGTATCCGAAAGCACCTGGATCTGCATACGAGGTGCAAAGTGTAGTATGAGTATAACCAACTCAATAAGTAACAAGACTACCCTTTAGGCTGAAAGTAGTGACGAGCTCAGTAGGTACAGTCCAATATAGAAATAACAATACAGAAATGTAGGCATCCTTTCAAGTTCAACAATGTAACAACCCGGCCGGTCGGTTCGAGAGTTATAGCCCTGTTTCCCCCATTTATGCTTCTTCATGTGTTATGTAGCTGTATTATGTTATATCGGGTAGGTTGGTTCGGGTCCGGAGTGGCATGAGACACTTAGTCTCTAAAGTAGAAGCTTAAGTTAGAAAAGTCAACCAGATGTTGACCTATGTGTAAATGATCTCAGATTTGAATTTTTATGGTTCTGTTAGCTCCGTAAGGTGATTTTGGACTTAGGAGTGCGTCTATAATGTAATTTGGAGGTCTGTGGTAGAATTATGCTTGAATTGGTGAAATTGGAAATTTGGCAATTTTTGGTCATCAGTGGAAAATTTGATATCGGGGTCGAAATGGAATTCCGAAAGTTGGAGTAGGTTCGTAGTGTCATTCAAAATTTGAGGTCATTCGGACGTGGTTTGGTTGGTTTCGGCATCGGTTGTCGAATTTGGAAGTTTAGAAGTTCTTAGGTTTGAATCCGAGGGTAATTTGGTGATTTGATGTTGTTTTGAGTGATTCGAAGGTTCGACTAAGTTTGTATGTTGATATATTACTTGTTGGTATTTTTGGTTGAGGTCCTGAGGGCCTCGGGTGGTTAACGGGTTGATTTTGGTGTTGGGAGCTGCTGTTTCTGCTGGTTTTTGAACTTATGGTGTTTTTCCGCACCTGCGCAGATGAGGAGAATAGGAGGTTGGTCAGTTTCCGTAGAAACGGAGTGTGAGCGCACAGGTGCGCTTCCGCAGGCACGAGAATTTGCAGCGCAGATGCGGAAGATGGGAGGCCAAGGCTGGAGCGTAGGCGCGAAGGATTTGGCCGCACCTGCGAGCCCGCAGGTGCGAGGCATGGGGCGCAGGTGCGGAAGCTGAGGAATTAAGTGGAGTTCGCGGGTGCGGCGCCTTGACCTCAGGTGCGGTCCCGCAGGAAAGGAAAATAGGCCGCATGTGCGAAGACCTAGGCAGAAACCATAAATAGAACACTTCGCGAATTTGGTTTATTTCCACCATTTTCAAGTCGGTTTTTGGAGTTTTGGAGTGATTTTGAAGGGTGATTCAAGGGCTATCAGTGATAAAGTTGATTGAGTCCTAATACTCGTATATATATGATGATTTACCATTGTTTAATCATGTAATTAATGGAAATTAGGGGTGAAAATGAGGGGTTAGGGCTTGGGATTTTTGAGAGTAATTTAAGGATTTGAAGGACCAAATGATGTCGGATTTTGATAAATTTTGTATGTATGGACTCGTGAGTGAATGGGCTTTCTAGTTTTGTAGATTTTGTTGGATTTCGAGACGTGGTCCCGAGGGGCGGGTTTGAGCCAATTTCGGGTTTGGGGCTTATTTGATAGTTTTTCTTGTGGAATTCATTTCATTAGTGTATATTGATGGTATTGTACTGATTGTGAATAGATTCGGAGCATTTGGAGGCCGAGTCGAGAGGCAAGAGCATCGCGGGGTAGAGATTTGACCGGTTTGAGGTAAGTAACGATTGTAAATTTAGTCTTGAGGGTATGAAACCCCGGATTTCATATCATTTTACTATTTTGAGGTGACGCACATGCTAGGTAACGGGCGTGTGGACGTGCACTATTGGGAATTGTGACTTGGTCCGTCCTATAGCAACTGTAAAGTTGCATATTTTGTTGAAACTATATGATATTTATATGTTTTAGAAAGAGTTTCTGTAAATTGGGCTGAATGCCATGTTTTGGGTCTTGTGCCAGTGCTGTTTGGACCCTTAGAGGGACTTTTCTTACTATCCTATCGTTGCTTTCGATTAAAAATCTATACTCAGTCATAGTTACACCTGTTTACTGCATAACTTAGTTTTTCTTACTCTATTTTGATGCATATAAATGTTGTTTTGGGCTAAGTACCCTGTTTTTACTGAAATGCCTAAGTGGCTTGAGAGGTTTATTACTGAGTGAGGCCGAGGGCCTGATTTGTGAGGATATATATGGGATCGGGTTGCATGCCGCAGCATGTTTGATATAGGCTGAGGGCCTGAGTGATTTATGACATGATTTGGCTTGATATAACTCTTGGGCTGAAGGAGCCCCTCCAGAGTCTGTACACACCCCAGTGAGCGCAGGCACCTATTGAGTGCGAGTGTCGAGTGCCGAGTGCTGAGTGACTGGGAGGCATGAGTGATGGTGAGGTATGCCCGAGGGGCTGTATACGAGTGATTGTGAGGTATTCCCGAGGGGTTGTTTTTATGATTTCATCATTTTTGTTCACCTTTGCATTAAGCCTTTGTTTGAAAGCTATTGAAAAATATCTTTAAATGATTTTATTGGAACTGGGTTTAAACGAGATATTTTGATTCAAATCTTGATTTTTAAAAGCATGTGGTATTTTACTGAGATTTCATGATATGAACTTTATATGCTTATTGCTTGTCACTATTGCTCAGTATTTATTTATTGTTATTACTTACTGAGTTGGCGTACTCACATTACTCACTGCACCTTGTGTGCAGATCCAGGTGTAGCTGGACACGGTAGCAGTTGTTGACTATTCCGGTTGCAGATTTTCTCGGTGATAGCAAGTTAGCTGCCTCGCGATCGCAGCCCTGCTCTTCTCCCTCTTATCTTCCTTTAGTTGTATTTAGCTATTTTCCAAACTATGTTAGTCTCGATATTGTCTGACAAATTGTAGTAGATGTTCATGACTAGTGATACCCCGATGTCGGGCTTTTCTTTTCCACACTTTTGTTTTGATTTGAACTATTTCACAATGGTTTTTATGTTAAATAGCCTTGAAATTATCTTTGAAATGAAAATATCGATTTGTTTTGGAAATGAGTCGGCTTGCCTAGTTCCACGATAGGCGCCATCACGACAGGATTAGGTTGGGTCGTGACAAGTTGGTATCAGAGCCTAGGTTATATAGGTCTCACAAGTCATGAGAAAGTTTAGTAGAGTCTTGCGGATCGGTACAGAGACGTCTGTACTTATATTCTAGAGGTTGCAGAACCTTTAGGAAAATTCCACATTCTTGAATTTTTGTCGTGCGAATCTGTTGATTCTAGTAACTAAACATCTGTTGTTTTATTCTCTCACAGATGATGAGGACTCGTGCTACCGGTCAGGAGGGCCAGCCACCAGTACCACCAGCCAGGGCCACGAGAGGCCGAGGCCGCGGTAGAGGCCATGGTAGGGACAGAGGTGCAGCCCGCACAGCAGCTGGGGAAGTACTTGCAGATCTACCAGTTGTCCCAGATCAGGAACAGGTTCCAGTTGTTAACGCACCAGCTCAGGCACCACATGTGCCTATTGTGATTCCAGGCCTTCAGGAGGCCCTAGATCAGATTCTGACAGCGTGTACCGGCCTTGCTCAGGCGGTCTCTATCTCGACAGCCGCAGCCACTTCTCAGGCCGGGGGAGGCACAGGCACTCAGACTCCCATCGCTCGCACACCCGAGCAGGTTGTTCAAGGACTCCAGACACCGGGGGCACCACCAGCCCAGCCGGTTATAGCTGCTCATGATTATGTGGTTCCTGATATGCCTGAGGATGATCAGCGTAAGTTGGAGAGGTTTGGGAGACTCCAGCCACCACCTTTCAGTGGCACAAAGAGAGAGGATGCTCAGGACTTCTTGGACAAGTGTCAGAGGATACTTCGTACTGCTAGTATTTTGGAGACTTGTGGGGTCCCATTCACTACTTTTCAGTTCTTTGAGGCTGCACTTAGATGGTGGGAGACTTACGAGAGGCGTAGGCCTATTGGCGTAGCACCCCTTACTTGGCAGCAGTTCTCCGTGATCTTTTTGGAGAAGTTCGTGTCTCGGTCCCATAGAGAGGAGTTGCGCAGACAGTTTGAGCGGCTTCGCCAGGGTGATATGTCTGTGACGCAGTATGAGATGTGATTCTCGGACTTGGCCCATCATGCTATCTGGTTGGTTCCCACAGACAGGGAGAGGATCATGAGGTTTATTGATGGTCTCACTTTTCAGCTACAGTTGCTTATGATCAGAGAAAGGGTGTCTGGTGCTACCTTTGATGAGGTTGTCGACATTGCTCGACAGATTGAGATGGTTTGCGGTCAGGAGAGGGTTGAGAGGGAGGCCAAGAGGCCTTGTGGTCAGGGTGGATTCAGCGGTGCTCCTTTTGGGGGTCAGTTCCTGATTTTTACTGTTGGGATTTTAAGCTTATGTAGTTTAAAGAGGGTGAATACTTAGTGCCCTTCCAGCTCAGAGTTCATCCCGTGCTCCAACAGTTCAGGGCTCCTCTATGCCAGGTTCTTCTATTAGTTATCCCGGTGCTCGGGGCTCCCTTCAGTTCCTGCCACCAGCACCAGGGAGTTGTTTTTAGTGTAGGGAGTTTGGGCATATGTGGAGGCAGTGTCCTCATCGTCATGGAGGTCTATATTAGCAGAGGAGTCAGCCTTCGACTTCAGCACCAATTACTTCACAACCCGCCCAGTCAGCTTGGGGTGGAGGTCAGTCAGCTAGGGGTCGCCCTAGAGAGGGAGGCAGATCAGGGGGTGGCCAAGCTCGTTTCTATGCCCTCCCTGCCAGGCCAGATATTGTTGCCGCAGATGCTGTGATTACAGGTATTGTCTCAGTTTGTCACAGAGATGCCTCCATATTATTTGACCCTGATTCCACGTATTCATATATTTCCTCGTATTTTGCCCATTTTCTGGATATGCCCCGTGAGTCTTTAGTTTCATATGTTCATGTATCTACTCATGTGGGAGATACTATTATTGTGGACTGCTTATATCGGTCATGTATGGTGACAATTGGGGGTCTGGAGACCCAAGTGGACCTTTTGTTGCTCAGTATGGTTGACTTTGATGTGATATTGGGTATGGATTGGTTATCTCCATGTCATGTTGATCTAGATTGTCACTCTAAGACTGTGGCGATACCGGGATTCCCGAGGGTTGAGTGGAGCGGTTCTATAAATTATGTACCTAGTAGGGTGATTTCATATTTTAAGGCTCAGCGTATGGTTGAGAAGGGTTGCCTATCTTATTTGGCATTTGTGAGGGATGTTAGTGCAGAGACTCCTGCCATTGATTATGTTCCGGTGGTACGTGATTTTTCGGATGTGTTTCCTGCAGACCTGCTGGGCATTCTGCCTGACAGGAATATTGATTTTGGTATTGATTTGGTGCCGGGCACTCAGCCCATTTCTATTCCACCGTATCGTATGGTACCAGCAGAGTTGAAGGAATTGAAAGAATAACTTCAGGAACTCTTTGATAAGGGATTTATTCGGCCTAGTGTGTCTCTTTGGGGTGCACCGGTTCTATGTGTGAAGAAGAAGTATGGTTCCATGAGAATGTGTATTGACTATAGGCAGTTGAACAAGGTCACAGTCAAGAACAAGTATCCTTTGCCTCGAATTAATGATTTATTTTACCAACTTCAAGTAGTGGGGTGTTCTCCAAGATTGATTTGAGGTCCGGTTATCACCAGCTGAAGATTCGGGATTCGAATATTCGTAAGACGGCTTTCAGGACCCGATATGGCCATTATGAGTTCTTAGTAATGTCTTTTGGGTTGACCAATGCCCTAGCAGAGTTTATGCATTTGATGAACAGTGTATTCCAGCCCTATTTGGACTCATTCATTGTTGTATTCATTGATGAAATCCTGGTGTACTCTCATAGCCAGGAGGAGCATGCTCAGCAATTGAGGATTGTATTACAGAGATTGAGGGAGGAGAAGCTTTATGCAAAGTTATCCAAGTGTGAGTTTTGGCTCAGTTCAGTAGCATTCTTGGAACACGTGGTGTCCAGTGAGGGTATTCAGGTGGATCCGAAGAAGATAGAGGCGGTGCAGAGTTGGCCTAGACCGTCCTCAGCCACGGAGATTAGGAGCTTTCTTGGTTTGGTAGGTTACTACCGTCGCTTTGTGGAGGGATTTTCATCTATTGCTTCGCCCTTGACCAAATTGACCCAAAAGGGTGCTCCATTCAAGTGGTCGGATGAGTGTGAGGAGAGCTTTCAGAATCTCAAGACTGTCTTGACCACAGCTTCAGTGTTAGTTCTACCATCAGCTTCAGGTTCTTACACCGTATATTGTGATGCCTCGGGGATAGGCATTGCTTATGTTTTGATGCAGAAGGGTAGGGTGATTACCTATGCCTCGCGCCAGTTGAAGACCCATAAGAAGAACTATCATGTCCATGATCTTGAGTTAGCAGCCATTGTTTACGCCTTGAAGATTTGGCGTCATTATTTGTATGGGGTTCATTGTGAGATCTATACTGATCACCAGAGTATACAGCATCTGTTTAAGCAGAAGGATCTTAATTTATGTCAGCAGAGATGGTTGGACCTTCTTAAGGACTATGATATCACTATTCTGTACCATCCGGGGAAGGCCAATATGGTGGCCGATGCTTTGAGTCACCGGGCAGAGAGTTTAGCATATCTTCCAGTAGCAGAGAGACCTTTGGCATTGGATGTTCAGGCTTTAGCGGGCCAGCTTGTGAGATTGGATATTTCGGAGTCGAGTCAGATGTTTTCTTACGTGGTCTCCATATCTTCTCTTTATGACCGTATAAGGGAGCGTCAATATGATGACCCTCACTTACTCGTTCTTCAGGATAGGGTTTGGAGAGGTGATGCTAGGGATGTGACTATTGATGATGACGGCATGTTGAGGATGCAGGGTTGGGTATGTGTGCCTAATGTAGATGGGCTTCGAGAGTTGATTCTTGAGGAGGCCCACAGCTCGCGATATTCCATCCATCCGGGTGCTGCGAAGATGTATCAGGATTTGAAACAGCACTATTGGTGGAGGCGGATGAAGAAGGATATTGTTAGGTTTGTAGCTCGGTGTCTCAACTGTCAGCGGGTTAAGTATGAACATCAGAGACCGGGTGGCTTGCTTCAGAGATTAGAGATCCTAGAGTGGAAGTGGGAGCGGATCACCATGGACTTCGTAGTTGGGCTCCCACAGACTTCGAGAAGTTCGATACTATTTGGGTGATTGTGGATCGGCTGACCAAGTCCGCGCACTTCATTCCAGTTGGTATTACTTACACTTCAGAGCGGTTGGCTGAGATTTACATCTGAGAGATTGTTCCTCTGCATGGTGTCCCAGTTTCCATCATTTAAGATAAGGGGACTCAGTTTACATCACAGTTTTGGAGGGCCGTGCAGCGAGAGTTGGGTACTCAGGTTGAGTTAAGCACAACTTTTTACCTCAGACAGACGGGCAGTCAGAGCACACTATTCAGATATTGGAGGACATGTTGCGCGCTTGTGTCAGTAACTTTGGGGGTTCATGGGATCAGTTTCTGCCACTTGCGGAGTTTGCATATAACAACAGTTATCAGTCGAGTATTTAGATGGCTCCGTACGAGGCTTTATATGGGAGGAGGTGTAGATCTTCGGTTGGATAGTTTTGAGCCAGGTGAGGCTAGGCTCTTGGGTACAGACTTGGTCCAGGATGCATTAGATAAGGTGAAATTGATTCAGGAGCGGCTTCGCACTGCGCAGTCAAGGCAGAAGAGCTATGCGGATAGGAAGGTCTATGATGTATCTTTCATGGTTGGGGAGAAGGTTTTGTTGAAGGTATCACCCATGAAGGGTGTTATGAGATTTGGGAAGAGGGGCAAGTTGAGCCCCCGGTTCATTGGGCCTTTTGAGGTGCTTCAGAGGATGGGGAGGTGGCTTATAAGCTTGCCTTGCCACCCAGCTTATTGAGTGTGCATCTAGTGTTTCATGTTTCCATGCTCCAAAAGTATGTTAGCGATATGTCCCATGTTTTGGACTTCAGTACGGTTCAGTTGGAGGGTGATATGACTTATGATGTAGAGCCGGTGGCTATTTTGGATCGGCAGGTTCGAAGGTTGAGGTCAATGAACATAGCTTCAGTGAAGGTGCAATGGAGAGGACAGCCGGTGGAGGAGGCCACCTGGGAAACCAAGCGGGAGATGCGGAGCAGATATCCATGCCTATTTGAGACTCCAGGTATGTTTCTACACCCATTCGAGGACGAACGGTTGTTTAAGAGGGGGAGGATGTAACGACCCGGTTGGTCGTTTCAAGAGTTATAGCCCGGTTTCCCCCATTTCTACTTCTTTATGTGTTATTTAGCTGTATTGTGTTGTATCGGGTTGGTTGGTTGGGTCCTGAGTGGTTTCGGAGTGGAATGAGACACTTAGTCTCTAAAGTAGAAGCTTAAGTTGGAAAAGTTAACCGGATGTTAACCTATGTGTAAATGATCTCGGATTTGAATTTTTATGGTTCTGTTAGCTCTGTTAGGTGATTTTGGACTTAGGAGTGCATCCGAAATATGATTTGGAGGTCCGTGGTAGAATTAGGCTTGAAGTGGCAAAATTAGAAATTTGACGATTTTTGGTCGGCAGTGGAAAATTTGATATCGGAGTCGGAATGGAATTTTGTAAGTTGGAATAGGTTCATAGTATCATTTGTGACGTGTGTACAGAATTTGAGGTCATTCGGACATGGTTTGGTTGGTTTCGGCATCGGTTGTCGAATTTGGAAGTTTAGAAGTTCTTAGGCTTGAATCCGAGGGTAATTTGGTGGTTTGATGTTGTTTTGAGTGATTTGAAAGTTCGATTAAGTTTGTATGTTGATATATGACTTGTTGGTATTTTTGGTTGAGCTCCCTAGGGCCTCAGGTGTTTTTCGGGTGGTTAACGGGTTGATTTTGGTGTTGGGAGCTGCTGGTTTTTGAACTTCTGGTGTTTTTCCGCACCTGCGGATGGGGAGTCGCAGGCGTGGAGGGAAGGTGCGCATATGCGGAGAAAAGGAGGTTGGTCAGTTTTCGCAGAAGCGGAGTGTGAGCGCGCATGTGCGCTTCCGCAGGCGCGAGTATTTTGCAGCGCAGATGCGGAAGATGGGAGGCCAAGGCCGAAGCGCATGCGCGAAGGATTTGGCCGCACCTGCGAGCCCGCAGGTGCAAGGCATGGGGCGCATGTGCAAAATCTGGGGAATTAAGTAGAGTTCGCGGGTGCGGCACCTTGACCGCAGGTGCGGTCCCACAGGCGCGGAAAATAGGCCGCAGGTGCGAAGACCTGAGTAGAAACCATAAATAGAACACTTCGCGAATTTGGTTCATTTCCACCATTTTCAAGTCGGTTTTTGGAGCTTTTTGAGTGATGTTTGAAGGGTGATTCAAGGGCTATTAGTGAGGTAAGTTGATTGAGCATTAAACCTCGTATATATGATGATTTCCCGTTGTTTAATCATATAATTAGTGGAAATTAGGGGTGAAAATTAGGGGTTAGGGCTTGGGATTTTGGAGAGTAATTTAAGGATTTGAAGGACCAAATGATGTCGGATTTTGATAAATTTTATATGTATGGACTCGTGAGTGAATGGCTTTCTAGTTAGGTAAATTTTGTTGGATTTTGAGACGTGGGCCCGGGGGGGCGGGTTTGAGCCGATTTCGGTATTTTGATCTAATTTGATAGTTTTTCTTGTGGAATTCATTCCATTAGCGTATATTGATGGTATTGTACTGATTGTGAATAGATTCGGAGCATTTGGAGGCCGAGTCGAGAGGCAAGAGCATCGCGGGGTAGAGATTTGACCGGTTTGAGGTAAGTAACGATTGTAAATCTAGTCCAGAGGGTATGAAACCCCGGATTTTTTATCATTTTACTATTTTGAGGTGACGCACATACTAGGTGGCGGGCGTGTGGGCGTGCATTGTTGGGGATTATGACTTGGTCCGTCCCGTAACAACTGTAAAGTTGCATATTTTTTTGAAACTATATGATACTTATATATTTTAGAAAGAGTTTCTGTAAATTGGGTTGAATGCCATGTTTTGGACTTTGTGCCAGTGCTGTTTGGACCCTTAGGGGGGCTTTTCTTACTATCCTATCACTGTTTGCGATTAAAAATCTATACTCAGTCATGGTTATACCTGTTTACTGCATAACTTAGTTTTTCTTACTCTATTTTGATGCATATAAATATTGTTTTGGGCTGAGTACCCTGTTTTTACTGAAATGCCTGAGTAGCTTGAGAGGTTTATGACTGAGTGAGGCTGAGAGTCTAACTTGTGAGGATATTTATGGGATCGGGCTACACGGCGCAACATGTTTGATATAGCCGAGGGCCTGAGTGATTTATGCCATGATTTGGCTTGATATGGCACTTGGGCCGAATGAGCCCCTCCGGAGTCTGTACACAACCCCAGTGAGCACAGGTACCTACTCAGTGCGAGTGCCGAGTGTTGAGTGACTGGGAGGCATAAGTGATGGTGAGTTATGTCTGAGGGGCTATTTACGAGTGATTGTGAGGTATGCCCGGGGGCTGTATACGAGTGATTGAGAGGTATGCCCGAGGGGCTATTTATGATTTTATCATTTTTTCTTACCTTCCATTGAGCCTTTGTTTGAAAACTATTGAAAAATATCTTTAAATGATTTTACTGGAACTCGGTTTAAACGAGATGTTTTGATTCAAACCCTGATTTTAAAAGCATGTGGTATTTTACTGAGATTTCATGATATGAACTTTATATGCTTATTGCTCGTCACTACTGCTCAGTCTTTATTTATTGTTGTTACTTACTGAGTTGGCGTACTCACGTTACTCCCTACACCTTGTGTGCAGTTTCAGACGTATTTGGACAAGGTAGCGGCTATTGACTATTTCGGTTGCAGATTTTCTCGGGGATAGCAAGATAGCTTGCCTGGCGATCGCAGCCCTGCTCTTCTCCCTCTTATCTTCCTTTAGTTGTATTTAGCTATTTTCCAGACTATGTTAGTATCGATATTGTCGGACAAATTATAGTAGATGCTCATGACTAGTGACACACCGATGTCGGGCTTTTCTTTTCCGCACTTTTGTTTTGATTTGAACTCTTTCATAAAGGTTTTTTTGTTAAATAGCCTTGAAATTATCTTTGAAATGAAAATATCGGTTTGTTTTGGAAATGAGTCGTCTTGCCTAGTTCCATGATAGACACCATCACGACAGGGTTAAGTTGGGTCGTGACAAACAGTTACTCTCAGTACAAATAAAATAGATCAATTCTGAACATTATGAGGAATATGACATCTTTGTATCTACATGCCAATGTACATTCTGTATGTGATGTACCTTAGTGAAAACTCTGTGTACTCACGATCTAAAATACTCAATCGCCCAGTACTGTATATGGCCAATCCATCCCGGCGAAGATCCATCATAAATATATATATATGTATATCCATCAACTAACAGTCAGTCACTCAGTACTGTATAAGGCCAATCCATCCTAGAGGAAGATCCATCCCCGAATATCAATGATTCGGACAAGATCCATGTCCAGGGAAAATCCATCCCTCAATATAAATGCTTCGTACAAGATCCATATCCAGGGAAGATCCATCCCTCAAAATAAATGCTTCGGACAATATCCATGTCCAAGGAAGATCTATCCCTCAATATAAATACTTCGGAAAAGATCCATGTCCAGGGAAGATCCATCCCTCAATATAAATACTTCGGACAAGATCCATGTCCAGGAAAGATCCATCCCTCAATATAAATCAACCGCGCACACTGGGGGGTGTGCAGACTCCGGAGGGGCTCCTTCAGCCCAAGCGCTATAAATCAACCGCACTCACTGGGTGTGTGTGCAGACTCTAGAGGGGATCCTTCAGTCCAAGCACTATATAAAGACGATATGGCCCACTGCAACGTGCAGTCCGATCCCATAATAATAAAGCCGACATGGCCTACTGCGGCGTGCAGTCCGATCCCATAATAATAAAGCCTATAAGGCCTGCTGCAGACGGGCAGCCCCAATCCATATAATATATATATATAATATGGCCTGCTGCGGCGTGCAGCCCGATCCCAAAAATATCCTCACAATCAGGCCCTTGGCCTCACTCAGTCCTCAATCACTCTAGTCTCTTGGGCTCAAAATGTCATGAAAATCAGCCCAAAAATAATAATATGATGTATCAATAAATAACAACAGAGACTGAAATATGATATGAAATGAATGAACATGATTGAGTGTGAAATTATAATTTAAAACAATTAATTCAACAGCAACACGACCCCTTGGGTCCCAAAATATCAGCACGTAGCCTAAACATGATCTTTAATAAGAGTCTTAGCTCAATTTCTCTAACACGTGGGAAATGTGTCACGACCCAAACTCCCTTTGTATAACGTCGTGACAGCACCTAGTCTCTACGATTAGGTAAGCCTAACAAATTGCAGAAAATAACAACCGAAGGTAAAACTTGGCAACTAACAGCAGTGGACAACTAAATAACTAGTAACAATGTCGCTCGGCATGTACGATAACCAATACTCTATAAATACACAGTCTTCCCAAAACCCGAAACATCATAAGTCACAAGATACAGAAAGAAACTAGTATCTTTATACACCAGAGTCTAACAAAAGAAGTACGGAAGGTAAATGACATACGAGAGAATATAGGGGGACTCCGAAGTCTACGGATGCGACAGACATACCTTGAAGTCTTCGTACAGCAGCAAGCACTCTCAGCTAATATCGGGGCTGATAAGAAGTACCAGGATCTGCACACAAAACAAGTGCAGAAGAGTAGCATGAGTACACCACAACGGTACCTAGTAAGTGCCAAGCCTAACCTCGGTAGAGTAGTGATGAGGTCAGGTCCGGGCCCTACTAGGATATAATAACAAGACAGATGATATAATAAAATGAAGTAAAACAGAGAATTTAACAGAAGGAATTCACAGAGAAATAACAACACACAAACAATGTGTTAACAACATAGGCACTCCCGAGATACCTTCTCGTAGTCCCAAAAGTAAATATGCAGGGAGAACTCCCGAGGAACCGCCTCGTATTCTCAAAAGTAAATGTGCAGGGAGAACTGCCGAGGAACCGCCTCATAGTCTCAAAAGTAAATGTGCAGGGAGAACTCCCGAGGAACCGCCTCCTAGTCTCAAAGTAAACACACAGCTCAAATTGATAAATATCATAGTTAACAGTAAGATCTCTACAGTTATACTGATAAAGAACAAGGAAAAATAGGAAATCAACTAGGCATGCTTCACGGAGTTCAAATAATCAAATAAAGCACATAGACATGCGATATTAGACTAAACAGGATAGCTACACATGTTGGAATAGCTCAATTAAGAATGAAAACAGACTAATACTCATTTAAACTATCACGACCCAAAATCTCATCCGTCATGATGGCGCCTATCTCAACGCTAGGCAAGACGACAATCTCAATAAACCACATATCTTTTAAATTTGAAAACATAATGATTAAATTCAGCGGAAGAAATCTTACAAGTACAAATATAAACACTCCCAAAACCCGGTGTCACTAAGTACATAAGCAACTAATATAAATACAAGTCTGGAAAATACGGTCTATAATAGCCTGAGACCAAATACAGTAAACATAGAGATAGGGAAGGAGAGACAAGGTTTGCGAAATACGGCAGCTACCTCTGAATCTCCGAAAAATCAACTGTGCGAAAGAATCAACACTTGCAATATCCGGGAACACCTGGATCTGCATACGAAGTGGAGGGTGTAGTATGAGTACAACCAACTCAGTAAGTAAAAATAATAAATAAGGAACTGAAGATAGTGACGAGCTACACAATTATAGTTCATTTTCAGTAATTCCAGCAAAGAATAGACATTCTTTCAAATCCAGCAAGTTCATATAATCCGGATATAAAATCTTTTAAAGAATTTCACAACAATGACAGATAGCAACTAAGTGCAATGACAAATGAAAAGCAAGTACAACCTCTCAGGGAAACAGTTACTCAACTCGTCACAACAGCTCAACCACTCGGCTCTCAGCCCTCAGCACTCACACTCAATGGGTACCCGCGCTCACTGGGGGTGTACAGACTCTGGAGGGGCTCCTACAGCCCAAGCGCTATAATCCGCAGGGACAACTCACGTGCTGCATGTACAACTCACGTTCTATAATATCCCGCGCGGACAATTCACGTGCTATAATATCCTGCACGGAAAACTCACGTGTTGCATGGACAACTCACGTGCTATAGTATCCATACCTCACCGACAGGCCCTCGGCCTCACTCAGTCATCAACCTTTCTAGTCTCTCGGGCTCTCGAAAATCACAAAGATCATCCCAAAAAAAGATAACATAGTGTATCAACAAATATCAAGAAAGATTGAGGTATGATACGCAAGTAAAATCATGACTGAGTTCAAGACAGCAGTTAGCAAATAATTCAACAAGTACGCGACCTCTGCGCGTCCCAACAGTACTATCACATAGCCTAAGCATGATTTCTAACATGATTTGCAGTCAAATTTCTTCAACACATAGAGAGCATATAGCTAACAATAAGTTATTCAACTTTACAGTTTCCACGGGAATGACCAAGTCACAATCCCCTCGGTGCACGCCCACACGCCCGTCACCTTGCATGTGCGTCACCTTCAAAATAATCTCTTGACCCAAAATTCGGGGTTTCATACCCTCAGGACCAGATTTAAAACTGTTACTTACCTCAACAAGACGAACCCAACATCGAGCAAGCTAATCAATACTCAGGAAATTCCATTCCACGTGTATCCACCTCCGAATGCCTTCTTGTCTCCTCAATTCAATGCCAACGATCCGAAACTGAAATTTACCCTTTAATGATACTACAACGATCTACTATACTAAGCAACTTCAATCTACAATATCAACATCCAATGGGACCAACATTAGTAACCAATTCCATAGTTTAGGCCATTTAGACAATTTACCAAACACCTAGTGGGCATACATTTATACATTTCTTAACCATAGAATTAGTTCTTCCAACTACCATCATTTACCAACAATTCATCCCACCATCATTCTTTAACAACTTATAATTCTAACATCACATGTGTAACCAACCATTCTCACCCAACCAACAAAATTCCATCAAATAATCACCTTTCAATTTCTACAATGGTTATGTATTTAAATTGAGAATTTATGGCTTTCAATCACTATACCATGAGTTTCAATACTTGATTCATACTCATAATTCTATAATAAATCCATACATATATACATAATACTCTCACACCCAAGAATCACACTTCTTATGACCTACTTTTAATCCAAATCCCGAAATTGAAAACTAGGGTATGGAACCTTACTTCTTTGAAGAAGATCTTATGATTAGCTTCCTTGATTCTTGGAGATTGGTGCAAGATTCGATGATTAGAATGTTAGGTTTACTCCCTCTCTCTCTAAAATGCTCTTACATCTCTCTAAAATATCATGTTTTAGCTCAAAAATGACTTAAACCCTCTCTCTACCCGGCCTTGGGGGTATTAAATGAGCTCCTACGTGCGCAGTCGCGCACCTGGGCAAGTGTCCGCGCATCCGGCCGCGCACCTGAGGCAGAAAGTCTCAAATATGCACAGTCGCGCAACTCGGCGCGCATATGATATAGGTCCTGTAAAATTGCCATAACTTTCTATATCTATATCCAAATTACGAACGATTTAATGCGTTGGAAACTAGACCCAAAGGGCTTTAATTAGATAGGTTATACACCATATAACTATTCATATCTTGAGAGTTATTATCGTTTGAAGTTAGATCTTGTGCAAACTCACTTAAAACTTTATCCCATCATATAATTTTCAACTTGACTTAGCCTTAGGGCTCTTCTTAGACCCTAAACCATTATTAATGCACCACATACATATATTATCATGATCAATCAAATTATCAGTCTTGTTCATACCCGAATTAATATAATTAGCACCCACCAATCTTCTTAATGGTCTTAAAACACTTCGAAATTTTTTCGGGGTGTTACATAAATGGTATAACTTAAATTAAAGGAAAAACAGATTACTACTCAGTAAAATAAATCGGGTTTCACAACAAATAGCCCGTGTACGTACTCGTCACCTCACGTACATGATGATCACATATCACAACAGTACCAAATCCTAAGGGGATTTCCCCCACACAATGTTAGGCAAGCCACTTACATCGAACCAAGCTCAATCAATCAGTAAGAATGCCCTTTCCTCGATTATCCGACTCCGAATGTCCCAAATCTAGCCAAAAATAATTACATATCATAAATACAACTATAATAGACTAATCTAATTAATGAAATCAAGACTTTAAAAAAAAAATTGAAATCCGTCCTAAATGTCTACCCGAGCCCACGTCTCAGAATCGGGCAAAAATCACAAAAATCCGAAAGGACGTTCACTCATGAGTCCACCTATACCAAATTTATCAAAATCCGACCTCAAATGACCACTCAAAACCCAAAATCAAACTCTTTAAATCCCTAGCCTCAAACTCCCAAATTCCACCTTAAATATACACTAACTAGGTGGAAAAATAAATTGGGATGCAAGATTATTGATCAAAAATAAGCACAAGGGACTTACCTCAAGAAATCTCTCGAAAATGCTATCAAAAATCGCCCTAAACCGAGTTTGCAAAGTCCAAAATGACAAAAATCACGAAGCCCTTCAGTTTTAAATACTGCCCAGGCATTTCCGCACCTGCGGAGCCTGGGCTCACACCTGCGCGTGCGCTTGTGCGAAAAATGAGCACTTCTGCGCAAACCACTTATCCCCCTCTGCCTCCGCACCTGGATGAAGGGGCCGCACATGCGCGTGCGCGCCTAGGGAATCCTATCCGCTTCTACGATCTCACTTCGCACCTACGGTCAGCCTTGCGCATATGCGGGCATCGCAGATGCGGCCTTTTCCACGCACCTACGACCCCTGACCAATACACCCAACTCCGCATCTGCTCCATATTGCTCGCACTTGCGGGTAGCCTTGCGCAGGTGCGATTACACCAGAACAAGCCCAACACCAGAAAATCTTCCAAGTCCAAAATGATCTGATAACCATCTGAAACTCACCCGAGACCCCCGGGACCTCAACCAAATATACCAACAAGTCCTAAAACACCATACGAACTTAGTCGAGCTTTTAAATCACATCAAACAACGCTAAAAACACGAATTGTACCTCGATTCAAACCTAATGAACTTTAAAGTTTTGAACTTCCACAACCGATGCCTAAACCTATCAAACCACAACCGATTGACCTCACATTTTGTACACAGGTCATATTTGACATTGCTGGCCTACTCCAACTTCCTGAATCGAAATCCGACCCCGATATCAAAAAGTCCACTACCGAACAAAATCTCCAAAAATTTGACTTTCGCCAATTCAAGCCTAAATCAGCTACATACCTCAAATTCATAGTTCGGACACGCTCCTAAGTCCAAAATCACCCAGCAGAGCTAATAGAACTGACAGAACTCTATTCTGGAGTCGTCTTCACATAGTTCCGACTACGGTCAAAATCTTAAGACTTAAGCTTCCGTTTTTAGGGACTACGTGTCCCAAAGTCTCCGAAATTAAAAACAAGATCTCCCAGCAAGTCACAGAAGCAGAAACAGATACGGCGAAAGCAGAAAAGAGGGGGTCGGGGCTATTACTCTCAAAATGACCGGGCGGGTCGTTACATCCTCCCCTTCTTAAAATAATCGTTCGTCCTCGAACGAGCATAAAGACATACCTTAAGTGGTGAAAAGATGAGGATAATGACTACGCATATCTCGCTCGGTCTCCCAAGTCGCCTCCTCGACCGGCTGACCCCTCCACTGAACCTTCATGGAAGCAATGTTCTTTGACCTCAACTTTTGCACCTGCCTATCCAAAATGGCCACCGGCTCCTTAACATAAGATGAATGCTTGTCCAACTGGACTGAGCTGAAATCCAACACATGGGTCGGGTCACCGTTATACTTTCGGAGCATAGAAACATGGAATACCGGATGAACTCCTTCTAGACTGGGAGGTAAGGCAACCTCATAAGCAACCTCCCCAACTCGCCGCAATACCTAAAAGGGACCAATGAACCTTGGGCTCAGTTTCCCTTCTTTCCGAACCTCATAACGCCCTTCATAGGCGAGACTAGGAGCAAGACCTACTCTCCAACCATGAATGAAACATCACGAACCTTCTAATCTACATAACTCTTCTGTCTGGACTGGGCTGAGCGAAGTCGATCCTAAATCACCTTCACCTTATCCAGGGCATCCTAAATCAAGTCTGTACCCAATAATCTAGCCTCGCCCGGCTCGAACCAACCCACTGGAGACTGACATCGCCTACCATACAGAGCCTTATATGGTGTCATCTGAATGCTCGACTGATAAATGTTATTGTAGGCAAACTCTGTGTCACGACCCAACTGGAGGGTCATGACTAGCACCCGGGCCATACTTGCCGAGCACCAACGTACATTTTATCTAACCTTCCTTATTATCTTTAAGGGCCGACAAGATCAATATAAATAGTAGACATGGATCATGAACATCCAACAATAAAAGATAATGTCATGAACATACATAACATGGGACGACAAGACTGTCAAGAAACTATATATAAGGTACAAGCTACCATGCTGCCATGAAAGACTATACAACAAAAATCAGCCGACAAGGCATTCTAAACCATACATAAGTCGACACCTGTCTATGAGCCTCTAAAGGAACCTAAGTGCTACAACATTGCCGGAACAAGGCCCCGACCTACCCATAACGTCTATAACAAAATGCATACCAAGACCACGGCAAGTCCGGAGAAGGGATCTCGCCAATAACCGCTGAACTGGACAGCCTACTGTGGTGGGGGAGCTGCGTCTACCCGTCTATCAGGACCTGCAGCACGACATGCAGCGTCCACAAATAAAAGGGCATCAGTACGAATAAAGTACTGAGTATGTAAGGCAGGAAAGCATAAGTAAGAACAGTAATGTAAACAGGGATAGAGAATATACAACCTGTGACATCTGGGTACCTCTGAGGGCTACTGACATGAAATACATGATACATACATATATATACATAAACTTTTAAAACATACGCCTTTGTGGGCATCACCATCATCATATCGTACCCGGCCGTAATAGGCTCGGTAAAACGTACCCGGCCATCATAGGGCTCGGTAAAATCGTATCCGACCACATGGAGCTCGGTAAAACCCAACTGATCAGTGGTTGCACAATAGGTGCCATACCCGGCCGACTATAGCGCGGCTCGGTAGAGCAAAATAGATACATATATATGATGCATGCTGGACTCATTGGAATCACATTTTGAACCTTTCGGAGTGACGTAAGGTCGGTATCCTTCGTACACGTTATTAGGATTAACTCTTCATCAAGAATCTTATAAGAATCAGGAACTACCAACAAAATTGATAATATAAGAATAAGAGAAGTAACATCAATAACAATCGTTTCATAAGAAGGGCAGCAATGTAAGTACTGCTAGCTTCTAAGAGTAGAGTATCATTGGGAGCTCGTTCATTACATTATGTACAATCGGAGTCGTGCAAAAGAATGAAGGGGATAGCCTCACATACCTTGTATATACTGCCCAACCTCAAGCTATGCAAATGTCACGACTCCTTAGTCTACAATAAGACAAATGACACTATCATTATCGTTTAAGCATCGTAACTATTATGTATCGACCGCAACCTATTTTACGATGAAACGGACAGCACCTCCCTTATTTATATGACTTCCCACAAATCAATACAATCACCAAACAGCCCAAACAACATCATTAATAATCATATTGAGCCTCCAAAATAGTCCACCAACCAACAACATTACTACCAAGCTTTTCGATATATATTTCACAAGTTCTAGCTTCAACGACTTAGCCGCAACTTGGATAATCTTAAATATATATAGAGTAAGAGGTTCCTTACCTTTAAACAGAAAGAACAACTCCAATTTGACCTTAATTTTCCACGAAATATCCCTCCAATTCTGCCACAAGAACAAGGAAGCGAAA
Organism: Nicotiana tabacum; assembly: GCF_000715075.1. Taxonomy (NCBI): domain Eukaryota; kingdom Viridiplantae; phylum Streptophyta; class Magnoliopsida; order Solanales; family Solanaceae; genus Nicotiana; species Nicotiana tabacum. The sequence continues at coordinate 27,974,452 of NC_134101.1, forward strand.
CTAGCAATTAATTCGGGTTTTTCGGCACTAGAATTATATTAGAAGACTTGAAATCACCTAGGGTTAATATTAAAAACTTTAAGGTGTATTTACAGAACATAAAACACTTAAAACAACCTCCCACACGAGCTGGAACAACACAAAAATCAGCAACAACAAGAAGAACAAGAAACTTACTAGCGCCACGGGATTCCCGACATTTGATTTGTGTTGTTTGCCCTTTGTTTGGGTCTTGGATCATGAGAGAACCTTGAGAGACTGTTTTTAGGGTTCTAAGGTCTGAATATACTGAAAAATAATGACTTAAAACGGGGTTGAGGTATCTTATATATATCCATATGTCTTAAACCGCCTATGTGGGCCCCATAGAGAGCAGTTTGGCGCACTCTCGCAAAAATGCGAATATCTCTCTATTCCGAGATCGTATCGACAAACAGTTTAATGCGTTGGAAACTAGACTCATAGATCTTCAATTTGATAGGTATATCACCCCATAATTCCAAGCACATTGGGAGAAAAATGCAGTAATATTTGACCTAAAGTTTAAGTAAAATTATAAACCTAAGTTGCCACAACTTTTATCGACTTTTGTTTCATAACTCGCTTGACTTCAAGAGTTATGATAAAGATATTATGTGATTCAAATACATTAAAACATGACCTCTTGGGACAATTAATCACCTCTAGTGTTACCCGAAAATACGGGTTACAACATCCTTGATTCGTTTAACTTCAAATACTTGTTAACCACTCTTATACACCCTTGTATCGTTTAAGACCAATAGGATTAACTTCTTATCATCTCAAAGATAATCTCTTCTTCGATTTACGTCGACTAACTTATGACGTGATCTAAGGTACGCGAATGTGGGTTGCAACACCCTCTCCCCCTTAGGAACATTCGTCCTCGAATGTAAGGGTTTATGGGGTGTCTAACTCATCGCGGATTCCGACGGAGATTTCCGGCTGAGTTTCCCCTATAAAATGGACACTAGCCAAACTTGCAAGCAGTTAAACCCAACCTATGGCCTTACAAGACTATACAAAGCATTATGGATATGTACATTATCTGCATATCACCATTTTGTATTAAAAAAAAGAGTATTCACAAGTTATTGCTTACCTCATAGAGCCGTTTCACCTTATAATGCATCCTTCTTTCCCCCGGCATCCTCGTTATCTTCACTCTGGAATAGGTAAGGGTATTTAGACTTCATCTCCTCTTCTTCTTCCCATGTCATTTCTTCTATATTCTTGTTCCTCCATAATACTTTCACGGAAGCTACATCCTTTGTTCTCAGCTTGCGGACTTGTCGATCTAATATAGCCACTGGCACTTCATCATATGATAGATCCTTTGTAACTTGTACATCTTTGATAGGGACGACCCGAGAAGGGTCTCCAATACATTTCCTCAACATAGATACATGGAATACCGGGTGGACAAATTCCAATTCAGATGGCAATTCTAATTCGTAAGCAACCTGTCCAATTCGTCGAAGAATTTTGTACGGCCCAATATACCGCGGACTTAACTTACCCTTCTTCCCAAAATGCATAACACCCTTCTTCGGCGAGATCTTCAGGAAAACCCAATCACCAACCTCAAATTCCAGATCACGACGCCGGACATCGAAATAAGACTTTTGCCTGCTTTGTGCCATCCTCAGTCGCTCTTGTATCACTTTCACCTTCTCAATGGCTTGGTGAATCAAATCTGGCCCATATAATTTTGTCTCACCGACTTCGAACCATCCAACTGGTGATCTACATCTCCTCCCGTACAGTGCCTCATACGGGGCCATTTTAATACTGGAATGGTAGCTATTATTGTAGGCAAATTCTATAAGTGCCAGATGGTCATCCCAATTTCCCTTGAAATCTAGAACACATGCTCGTAGCATATCTTCAAGCGTCTGGATGGTACGTTCAGCCTGTCCGTCAGTCTGCGGATGGAATGCAGTGCTGAGATTTACTTGTGTGCCTAAACCCTTCTGAAAAGACCTCCAAAAGTTAGCCGTAAATTGAGCTCCTCGGTCTGATATAATAGATACCGGCACACCATGAAGCCTAACAATCTCCTTGATATACAACTTCGCATAATCTTCAGCCGTGTAAGTTGTCTTAACTGGCAGAAAATGGGCAGATTTTGTAAGTCGATCAACTATCACCCAGATGGAGTCAAACTTATGATAAGAGCGAGGTAATCCAATAATGAAGTCCATATTAATCACCTCCCATTTCCAGGTCGGAATCTCTATATTCTGAATCAATCCACTGGGTTTCTGATGCTCGATCTTTACTTGTTGACAATTAGGACACTGGGCTACAAATTCTGCAATAGACTTCTTCATGTTATCCCACCAATACTGCTCCTTAACGTCATGATACATTTTTGTCGAGCCAGGATGGATAGAATATCGGGACTGATGAATCTCAATCATAATCTTCTCTCGCAACCCTACCACACTAGGCACACATAATCGGCCCTGGTATCTCAGTGTCCCATCTCCTCCGATCTTGAAAGCTGTAATCTTACACTGCTGAATTCCCTCTCTCAATCTTACTAAGGTAGGATCTTCATATTGCCGTGCTTTTACCTCGGCTACCAAAGATGATTCTGCTGTATTCTATACAGTAACACCTCCGTCATCAGAGTCCAACAATCTGATTCTCATATTGGCCATCTGGTGAAGCTCTTTGGTCAACCCTTGTCTACCTGCCTCAATATGTATTAAGCTTCCCATTGACTTACGGCTGAGAGCGTCTGCCACAACATTGGCTTTACTGGGATGGTACAATATCTCGACATCATAGTCTTTCAGTAATTCAAGCCACCTACGCTGCCTCAAATTCAACTCCTTCTGCTTGAAGATGTATTGTAAACTCTTGTGATCTGTGTAGATGTCAACATGGACGCCGTATAAGTAGTGCCGCCATATCTTCAAAGCATATATTACTGTAGCCAATTCCAAATCATGAGTCGGGTAATTCTTTTTATGCTTCTTCAATTGTCTTGATGCATAAGCAATCACCTTCCCACGTTGCATCAATACGCACCCCAAACCTATACCTGAGGCATCACAATATACCACATAACCTTCTGTTCCTTCTGGGAGAGTGAGCACTGGCGCGGATGTCAATTGATTCTTTAGCTCCTGAAAACTATGTTCACAAGCATCAGACCACTGGAACTTGGTAGCTTTCTGTGTTAACTTAGTCAATGGTGCTGATATAGAGGAAAACCCTTCTACAAACCGCCTATAGTATCCTGCTAGCCCCAGGAAGCTGCGGACTTCTGACGGTGTTGTAGGTTTCGGCCAATTCTTCATTGTATCGATCTTCTGAGTGTCGACACTAATACCCTCATCAGATATCACATGGCCAAGGAATGCTACTGAGTTCAGCCAGAATTCATATTTAGAGAGCTTAGCATATAACTTATGATCCTGAAGGGTCTGTAATACTATCCGCAAGTGGCCCGCATGTTCCGCCTCCGAACGAGAATACACCAGAATGTCATCAATGAATACGATCACGAACACATCAAGATAGGGCCTGAATACACTATTCATGAGATCCATAAAAGCTGCTGGGGCATTTGTTAGCCCGAACGACATCACCAAGAACTCAAAATGCCCATATCTTGTCCGGAAGGCCGTCTTTAGAATATCCTTCTCCTTAACCCTCACCTGATGATACCCTGAACGCAAGTCAATCTTGGAGAAATACTTGGCACCCTGGAGTTGGTCAAACAGGTCATCAATTCTTGGAAGTGGATACTTGTTCTTTATTGTAAACTTATTCAACTGTCGATAATCGATACACATCCTTAACGACCCATCTTTCTTCCACACGAACAAGACTGGCGCACCCCAAGGTGAAGTGCTAGGCCTAATGAAACCCTTATCCAGCAAGTCCTTCAACTGCGCCTTCAACTCTCGCAACTCTGTCGGGGCCATCCTATATGGAGGGATAGATATCGGTTGAGTGTCAGGCAATGTATCAATGCTAAACTCAATCTCGCTTTCAGGAAGAAGGCCTGGGAGTTCATCTGGGAAAACATCTGGAAATTCATTGACCACGGGGATTAATTGTAGAGTAGGCGGCTTCACCTCCGCATCCCTAACGCGAACAAGATGATAAATGTAACCTTTTGAGATCATCTTCCTTGCCTTAAGATAGGAAATAAACCTACCTTTCGGCGTAGCAATGTTCCCCTTCCATTCAATGGCGGGTTCACCAGGAAACTGAAACCTAACCATCTTCGTACGACAGTCAACATTTGCATAGCATGAGGCCAACCAGTCCATTCCCATTATCACATCGAAATCAACCATTTCTAACTCAAATAAATTTGCCGAGGTTTTATGACTACAAATCATCACAGTGCAACCCTTATATACCCTTCTAGCAATCACAGAATCTCCTATCGGAGTGGATACCGCAAGTGGTTTACTTATCAATTCAGGTTCAATGCCAAACTTATTAGCCATAAAGGGTGTAACATATGATAAGGTAGATCCTGGATCAATTAGCGCATATACATCATAAGAAAACACAGACAATATACCTGTAACAACATCCGGAGACGACTCGAGATCTTGTCGACCTACTAGAGCATAGGTTCGATTTTGAGCACCACTCGAACTCGGCACTGAACCTCTACCTCTACCACGACCTGTCGACTGTTGAAAACCTTGTGCTGGAGGTCGAACTGATGAGGAAGAACCAGACACAGATCCAATCGGTTGAGCCATACCACCACCTCCTCTGTTAGGACAATCCTGCATCATATGGCCAGGCTGTCCGCAAGAATAGCACGCATCGGAACCTCGACGGCACAGTCCAAAGTGGGCCTTACCGCACTGATCACAATGAGGTGTTGGGGGTCTCGTCTGACTAGTATCTCTATGAAATTGTGAGCCTGATGCCCTCGAACTCTGACCTGAACCAGAATAGGTAAATCGATCATACCAAGGCCTCTGAAACTGTAGAGGAGCACTAGCTACAGGTGGCGCCGAACTCCTCGAAGACTGGGGCCTGATACTGCCTCTGAACTCATCAGAACACCCTGCAAATCTCGCCCTCTTATGCTGGCCCCTATCCTGCTCCCTATCTGCCCTTTGCTGGCGCTTACGATCCTCTAGGGTCTGGGCATAAGCCTGAATACGGGAAATATCCATGCCCTCTACCAAGGAGGCTGTTGTGCACTCATTTATCAGATGTGGTCCCAACCCGTTCACGAACAGATGCACCCTATCACTCATCTCGGACACCATATGGGGAGCATACCTTGCTAAAGAATCAAACTGTATACTATACTCTCGTACAGTCATATTACCTTGTCGAAGGTTCAAGAACTTATCAGCTCTAGCTCGTCGTATCTCAACTGGCAAGTAGTGACGAAGAAAGGCCTCAGAAAATTCCTTCCACACGGCTGGAGGAGCGTTTGGACCCCTAGATCTCTCCCAACTATCATACCAGAAAACCTCTAAATCTCGTAATCGATAAGAAGCCAACTCTACTGCCTTCGTATCACTAGCATGCATAACCCGCAATGTACGATGAACCTGATCAATAAATGTTTGTGGGTCCTCCTTGGGGTCTGATCTAGTAAACACTGGAGGGTCTAGATTAATAAAATCACGAACTCTCGCACTAACCGGTGTATCAGCAGCACCGGTATTCTGCCTCTGAGCCTGAACAGCTACCAAGCTAGTCAACAATTGCACCGCACTGCGCATATCGCGGTCTGTAGTGCCAGACGGAGGAACTGGATGTACTGGGTGCCTCCTAATATCCTCTGGAGGAGACGGAGAGGTATGAGACGGCATCTCACTCTGAACCTCACTTTGGCCTGCTCTGGCTGGAGGCACCTGAATGTTACCCTCTCCCACAGCTATATCAAGCCGTTTACTAATCGCTTGCTTCCTAGTCGAAGGCATCGCTGAAAGAAAACAAGGTGATTATTAGATATGAACACTTACGACTCAACTCTACGCACGATCTAGATTTAGGAAGAAGGTAACAACCCTAGATGTCATGTAGTCTCCTGATTATAAATGTGGCGCGCTACACATCCATAATCAAAACTCTACTAGACACGGCTCATAGACAACCCCTAGGACAGACTTGCTCTGATACCAAGTTTGTCACGACCCAACTGGAGGGTCATGACTAGCACCCGGGCCATACTTGTCGAGCACCAACGTACATTTTATCTAACCTTCCTTATTATCTTTAAGGGCCGACAAGATCAATATAAATAGTAGACATGGATCATGAACATCCAACAATGAAAGATAATGTCATGAACATACATAATATGGGACGACAAGACTGTCAAGAAACTATATATAAGGTACAAGCTACCATGCTGCCATGAAAGACTATACAACAAAAATCAGCCGACAAGGCATTCTAAACCATACATAAGTCGACACCTGTCTATGAGCCTCTAAAGGAACCTAAGTGCTACAACATTGCCGGAACAAGGCCCCGACCTACCCATAACGTCTATAACAAAATGCATACCAAGACCACGGCAAGTCCGGAGAAGGGATCTCGCCAATAACCGCTGAACTGGACAGCCTACTGTGGTGGGGGAGCTGCGTCTACCCGTCTATCAGGACCTGCAGCACGACATGCAGCGTCCACAAATAAAAAGGGCATCAGTACGAATAAAGTACTGAGTATGTAAGGCAGGAAAGCATAAGTAAGAACAGTAATGTAAACAGGGATAGAGAATATACAACCTGTGACATCTGGGTACCTCTGAGGGCTACTGACATGAAATACATGATACATACATATATATACATAAACTTTTAAAACATACGCCTTTGTGGGCATCACCATCATCATATCGTACCCGGCCGTAATAGGCTCGGTAAAACGTACCCGGCCATCATAGGGCTCGGTAAAATCGTATCCGACCACATGGAGCTCGGTAAAACCCAACTGATCAGTGGTTGCACAATAGGTGCCATACCCGGCCGACTATAGCACAGCTCGGTAGAGCAAAATAGATACATATATATGATGCATGCTGGACTCATTGGAATCACATTTTGAACCTTTCGGAGTGACGTAAGGTCGGTATCCTTCGTACACGTTATTAGGATTAACTCTTCATCAAGAATCTTATAAGAATCAGGAACTACCAACAAAATTGATAATATAAGAATAAGAGAAGTAACATCAATAACAATCGTTTCATAAGAAGGGCAGCAATGTAAGTACTGCTAGCTTCTAAGAGTAGAGTATCATTGGGAGCTCGTTCATTACATTATGTACAATCGGAGTCGTGCAAAAGAATGAAGGGGATAGCCTCACATACCTTGTATATACTGCCCAACCTCAACCTATGCAAATGTCACGACTCCTTAGTCTACAATAAGACAAATGACACTATCATTATCGTTTAAGCATCGTAACTATTATGTATCGACCGCAACCTATTTTACGATGAAACGGACAGCACCTCCCTTATTTATATGACTTCCCACAAATCAATACAATCACCAAACAGCCCAAACAACATCATTAATAATCATATTGAGCCTCTAAAATAGTCCACCAACCAACAACATTACTACCAAGCCTTTCGATATATATTTCACAAGTTCTAGCTTCAACGACTTAGCCACAACTTGGATAATCTTAAATATATATAGAGTAAGAGGTTACTTACCTTTAAACAGAAAGAACAACTCCAATTTGACCTTAATTTTCCACGAAATATCCCTCCAATTTTGCCACAAGAACAAGGAAGCGAAACTAGCAATTAATTCGGGTTTTTCGGCACTAGAATTATATTAGAAGACTTGAAATCACCTAGGGTTGATATTAAAAACTTTAAGGTGTATTTACAGAACATAAAACACTTAAAACAACCTCCCACACGAGCTGGAACAACACAAAAATCAGCAACAACAAGAAGAACAAGAAACTTACTAGCGCCACGGGATTCCCGACATTTGATTTGTGTTGTTTGCCCTTTGTTTGGGTCTTGGATCATGAGAGAACCTTGAGAGACTGTTTTTAGGGCTCTAAGGTCTGAATATACTGAAAAATAATGACTTAAAACGGGGTTGAGGTATCTTATATATGTCCATATGTCTTAAACCGCCTTTGTGGGCCCCATAGAGAGCAGCTTGGCGCATTCTCGCAAAAATGCGAATATCTCTCTATTCCGAGATCGTATCGACGAACAGTTTAATGCATTGGAAACTAGAATCATAGATCTTCAATTTGATAGGTAGATCACCCCATAATTCCAAGCACTTTGGGAGAAAAATGCATTAACATTTGACCTAAAGTTTAAGTAAAATTATAAACCTAAGTTGCGACAACTTTTATCGACTTTTGTTTCATAACTCGCTTGACTTCAAGACTTATGATGCGGATATTATATGATTCAAATACATTAAAACAAGACCTCTTGGGACAATTAATCACCTCTAGTGTTACCCAAAAATACGGGTTACAACATCCTTGATTCGTTTAACTTCAAATACTTGTTAACCACTCTTATACACCCTTGTATCGTTTAAGACCAATAGGATTAACTTCTTATCATCTCAAAGATAATCTCTTCTTCGATTTACGTCGACTAACTTATGACGTGATCTAAGGTACGCGAATGTGGGTTGTAACACCCTCTCCTCCTTAGGAACATTCGAAGCACACCCAAAATCTATCACACAAGCACGGAGTATATCCTCCAGCATCTGAATAGTACGCTCGGACTGTCCGTCCATCTGAGGGTGAAATGTTGTGCTAAACTCAACCCGAGAACCCAACTCCTACTGTACAACCCTCCAGAACCGTGATGTAAACTGCATATCCCGGTCAGAGATGATAGATATAAGTATGCCATGAATCCTGACAATCTCGCGGATATAAATTTGAGCCAACTGCTCGGAAGAATAAGTAGTCATCACAGGAATAAAATGAGATAACTTGGTCAGCTTGTCCAAAATCACCCAAACTGCATCAAACTTCCACTGAGTCTGTAGGAGTCCAACAATGAAATCCATAGTGATCCGCTCCCATTTCCACTCCAGAATCTCTAACTTCTGAAGCAACCCACCTGATCGATGATGCTCATACTTCACCCGCTGGCAATTTAGACAACGGGCCACATACTCCAATATGTCTTTCTTCATCCTCCTCCATCAGTAATGCTGCCTCAAATCCTGATACATCTTCGCGGCACCCGGATGAATGGAGTACCGCGAACTCTGAGCCTCCTGAAGAATAAACTATCGCAAACCATCTACATTGGGAACACATAACCTGCCCTCCATCCTAAATGCACCATCATCCCTAATAGTGACCTCCTTAGCATCATCGTGTTAGATCGTGTCCTTAAGGACAAGCAGATGGGGGTCATCATACTAACATTTCCTGATACGATCATAAAGAGAAGACCGAGAGACCACACAAGCCAATACTCGACTCGGCTCAGAAATATCCAATCTAACAAACTGGCTGGCTAAGGCTTGAACATCCAACGCTAATGGCCTCTCTGCTGCTGGTAGATATGCTAAGCTCCCCAAACTCTCCACCCGACGACTCAAAGCATCGGCCACCACATTGGCCTTCCCGGAATGGTATAAAATGGTGATATCATAATCCTTAAGCTACTCCAACCACCTCCGCTGATGCAAGTTAAGATCCTTCTATTTGAACAGATGCTGCAAACTCCGGTGATCGGTGTAAATCTCACCAGGGACACCATACAAATAGTGCCGTCAAATCTTCAAGGCATGAACAATAGTTGCTAACTCAAGGTCGTGGACACAATAGTTCTTTTCATGAACCTTCAGTTGTCTGGACGCGTAGGTAATCACTCTACTGTCCTGCATCAACACCGCGACGAGACCAATCCACGACGCATCACAATATACAATATAAGACCCCGAACATATAGGCAATACCAATACTGGGGATGTAGTCAAAGCTGTCTTGAGCTTCTGAAAGATCTCCTCACATTCCTCTATCCACCTAAATGGAACACCTTTCTGGGTCAGCATGGTCATAGGTGCTGCAATGGATGAGAATCCCTCTACAAAATGATGGTAATACCCGTCAAACCAAGAAAACTCCGGATCTCCGTAGCTGATAACGGTCTAGGCCAACTCTGCACTGCTTCCACCTTCTTTGGATCCACCTGGATCCCATCACTCGATACTACATGACCCAAGAATTCCACTAAGTCTAGCCAAAACTCACACTTTCAAAATTTCTCATATAACTTCTTTTCTCTCAAGGTCTTAAATGCAGTCCTCAGGTGATGCTCATGATCCTCCCAAGTCCGGGAGTACACCAGAATGTCGTCAATAAACACAATGAAGAATGACTCAAGATAAGGCAAGAATACAATGTGCATCAAGTGCATAAAAGTTGTTGGGGCATTGGTCAGCCCAAATGATATCACATGAAATTTGTAATGACCATACCGAGTCCTGAAAGCAGTCTTCGGGATATCTGGCTCCCGATCTTTAACTGATGATAGCCTGAACGTAAGTCAATCTTGGAAAACACTCTGGCACCTGTAACTAATCAAATAAGTCATCAATACGAGACAATGGATACTTGTTCTTCACTGTGACTTTATTCAACTGGCAGTAATCAATACACATCCACATAGAACCATCTTTCTTCTTCACAAATAAGACAGGAGCACCCCAAGGTGGCACACTGGGCCGAATTAAGCCCTTATCAAGTAACTCATGTAACTGCTCCTTCAACTCCTTCAATTCAGGAAGAGCCATACGATATAGAGAAATAGAGATGGGCTGAGTGTCCAGCAACAAATCAATGTCAAAATCAATATCTTTGCCGGGCGACATGCCCGGAAGATCAGCTGGAACCACATATGGAAAGTCCCTCACTACTATAACCGACTCAACTGTAGGGGTATCAATACTGACATCTCTCACATAAGCTAGATATGCGTCACACCCCTTCTAAACCATTCGTTGAGCTTTAAGAAATGAAATAACTCTGTTGGGAGTATACTCTAAGGTACCTCTCCACTCTAATCGCAGTAAACCTGGCATAGCTAGCGTCGCGGTCTTAACGTGACAATCAAGAATAGCATAATAGGGCGACGGCCAGTCCATGCCCAAGATAACATCAAAGTCTACCGTGCTGAGTCATAATAAATCGACTCTTGTCTCAAAACCACTAAGAGCAATCAAACACGACTGATACACGCAATCCACAATAAGAGAATCTCCCGCAGGAGTAGACACATAAATAGGGGAACTCAAAGAATCCCGAGATACACCCAAATACGGGGCAAAATAAGAGGACACATAGGAATATATAGAGTCTGGGTCAAATAATACCGACGCTCTCTATGACAGACCGGAACAATACCTGTAATGATAGAGTCAGAAGCAACTGCCTTTGTATGAGTCGGAAGAGCATAATATTTGGCCTGGCCTCCCCCTCTAGGGCGACCTCAACCTCCCCGACCTCCACCTCAAACTGGCTGAGTAGGTGGGGCGGTAGCTGGTGCTAGAATCATAGCTTGAGGACCCGATGGAGCACGTGGTCACTGAGAAGTCTGTGGAGGTGCACCCTTCCTAAGTCTGGGGGTAATCCCTCACCGTATGGCGAGTCGCCAAACTCAAAACAACCCCACGGAGGGCGTGGCTGTTGTGACTGACTCGGGCCAGGTCTGCTGGACTGGCCGCTAAAAGCACCCCGAGTAGGAGGCACACTAGATACTGACGGTGCATATTAAGGCTCATGGGGCCTAGCAGGGGCTGGAACACCACTGGCGGCTAGAAGAGCTGAATGAACGGGGCGACTCACATAACCCCTACCATGTCAAACTATAGTTGGGGCACGAGTACCGTTGTAAGTGCCAGACTCCCAAGACCTATTGGCCTCCCTCTCCTCTCTATCCCGAGCAAGCATGCCCTCTAATCTCCTGGCAATACTCATAACCTGCTGATAAGAAATATCCATCTCCAACTCCCTGTCCATACTAATCCGGATACTAGGGTGGAGTCCCTCAATAAACCGTCGAACCCTCTCTCGAACTGTGGCAACCAAGTTTGGTGCATGTCGGGCCAAATCACTGAAGCGGACTGCATACTCTGACATGGTCATAGAACCCTGGCGCAACTTCTCAAACTCTGCGCGCCATGAGTCCCTGAGGCTCTGAGGGACATACTCTCTCAAAAACATGTCCGAGAACTGAGTCCTTGTAAGTGAAGCTGCCTCATCTAGACTACTCAACTCATAAGCAGACCACCACTGATAGGCTGCTCCTCTAAGCTGGAAGGTGGTAAAAGAAACCCCACTCGTCCCTGCTACGCCCATAGTACGGAGAATATGATGACACTCCTCCAGAAAACCATGAGCAGCATTTGTAGCCAACCCGCTGAAGGTAGGTGGGTGATACTTCTTGTACCTCTCAAGTCTGAGTTGATCCGCCTCAGAAGCGGTTATCCTAGTCTCGTGCTGAACTGGAGCTACCGGCTGCATCGGTATAATCTCTAGAACCTGGTCGGCCTGAACTCGCTTCTTTGGAGTATCGATGACGGGAGACCGTGCTCCTTCCCCGGCCTGAGATATGGCAGGGCAAGTGGAATCAATCCAGCCTGAGCTAAAGTGTTGAACACGCTCAGAAACTGGGCTAGGGTCTCCTAGAGAGCTGGTGCAGCAATAGGTGTCTCATGTGTCTGCCCTCCTATTTGATCTACTGGGGGCTCCTCTGTAGCAGCTCGTGCGGGTGCTCTGGCTGCACCGCATGGATGTCCTCGGCCTCTACCCCAGGCCCGACCTCTCGCGGCTCTAGCAGGGGGCGCAGGTGCCTGGTCATCAGATCCACATGTATGTGTCCTTACCATCTGTGACAGAATAGAATACAAAAGTTAAGAATTTCGAAGTCAACAATTTCGCACGACAAGGAATCAAAGAAGTGAAAGTTTTTTTCTAACAGTTCCATAGTCTCCCGAAGATAAATACAGACGACTCTGTATCGATCCACGAGACTCTACTAAACTTGCTTGTGACTCACGACACCTATGAACGTAGAGCTCTGATACCAACTTGTCACGACCCAAACTCCCTTCGTATAATGTCGTGACAACACCTAGTTTCTACGACTAGGTAAGTCTAATAAAATTGCGGAAAATAACAAACGAAAGTAAAACTTGGCAACTAACAGCAGTGGACAACAGAATAACTAGTAACAATGTCGATCGACATGTATGATAGCCAATACTCTATAAATACACAATCTTCCCAAAACCCGGAACATCATAAGTCACAAGCTACAGAAGGAAACTAGTATCTCTATACACCAGAGTCTAACAAAAGAAGTACGGAAAGTAAATGACATAGGAGAGAATAGAGGGGGACTCCGAGGTCTGCGAACACGGCATATGTACCTTGAAGTCTCCGTACAGTAGCAAGCACTCTCAGCTAATAGCAGGGCTGATAAGAAGTACCTGGATCTGCACACAAAACTTGTGCAGAAGAGTAGCATGAGTACACCACAACGGTACCCAGTAAGTGCCAAGCCTAACCTCGGTAGAGTAGTGACAGGTTCGGGCCCTACTTGGATATAATAACAAGACATATGATATAATAAAATGAAGTAAAACAAAGAATTTAACAGAAGGAATTCATAGAGAAATAACAACACACAAACAATTTGATAACAATAGGGGCGCTCCCGAGATATCATCTCGTAGTCCCAAAAGTAAATATGTAGGGGAACTCCCGAGGAACCGCCTCGTATTCTCAAAAGTAAATATACAGGGAGAACTCCCGAGGAACCGCCTCGTAGTCTCAAAAGTAAATATGCAGGGAGAACTCCCGAGGAACCGCCTCGTAGTCTCAAAGTAAACACACATCTCAAACCGATAAATACCATGGTTAACAGTAAGATCTCTACAGTTATACTGATAAAGAACAAGGAAAAATAAAAAATCAACTAGGCATGCTTCACGGAGTTCAAATAAGCAATTAAAGCACGTAGACATGCGATATAAGACTAAACAGGATAGCTACACATGTTGGAATAACTCAATTAAGAATGAAAATAGACTAATACTCATTTAAACGATATAACTCAAATTAAAGGAAAAACAGATTACTACTCAGTAAAATAAATCGGGTTTTACAACAAATAGCTTGTGTATGTACTCATCACCTCACGTACATGGCGCTCACATATCACAACAATACCAAATCCTAAGGGGATTTCCCACACACAAGGTTAGGCAAGCCACTTACCTCGAACCAAGCTCAATCAATCAGTAAGAATGCCCTTTCCTCGATTATCCGACTCCGAATGTCCCAAATCTAACAAAAAACAACTACATATCATAAATACAACTATAATAGACTAATCTAATTAATGAAATCACGACTTTAACAAAATTTCTAAAATTCGTCCTAAAAGTCAACCCGGGCCCACGTCTCGTAATCGGGCAAAATCACAAAAATCAGAAATCCCATTCACTCACGAGTCCAACCATACCAAATTTATCAAAATCCGACCTCAAATGACCACACAAAACCCAAAATCAAACTCTTCAAATCCCTAGCCTCAAACTCTCAAATTCCACCTTAATCACAAGGGACTTATCTCAAGAAATCGCTCTAAAATGCTATCAAAAATCGCCCTAAACCGAGTTTGCAATGTCCAAAATGACAAAAATCACGAAACCCTTCGGTTTTAAACACTGCCCAGGCATTTCCGCACCTGCGGAGCCTGGGCTCGCACATGCGCGTACGCTTGTGCGCAAAATGAGTGCTTCTGCACAAACCACTTATCCTCCTCTGCCTCTGCCTCTGCCTTCGCCTCCGCACCTGCGATGAAGAGTTCGCACCTGTGCGTGCGCACCTGCGGAATCTTGTCCGCTTCTACGGTCTCACTTCACACCTGCGGTCAGCCTTGCGCATCTGCGGGCATCACAGATGCGGCCTTTTCCACGCACCTGCGACCCCTGACCAATCCACCCAACTACGCTACTGCGCCATATTGCTTGCACCTGTGGGCAGCCATATGCAGGTGTGATTACACCAGAACCATCCCAGAACCAGAAAATCTTCCAAGTCCAAAATGATCTGATAACCATCCGAAACTCACCCGAGGCCCCGGGCACCTCAACCAAACATACCAACAAGTTCTAAAACACCATACGAACTTAGTCAAGCCTTTAAATCACATCAAATAATGCTAAAAACACGAATTACACCTCGATTCAAGCCTAATGAACTTCAAAGTTTTGAACTTTCACAACCGATGCCTAAACCTATCAAACCACGTCCGATTGACCTCAAATTTTGCACACAAGTCATGTTTGACAATACGTACCTACTCCAACTTTCGGAATCGAAATCCGATCCCAACATCAAAAACTCCATTACCGGTCAAAATCTCCAAAAATTTGACTTTCGCCAATTCAAGCCTAAATCAGCTACATACCTCAAATTCACAATCTGGACAGGCTCCTAAGTCCAAAATCACCCAACATAGCTAACGGAACCAACAGAACTCCATTCCGGAGTCGTCTTCATACAGTTCCGACTACGGTCAAAATCCTAAGACTTAAGCTTCCATTTTTAGAGACTATGTGTCCCAAAACACTCCGAAACCAAAAACAAGACCCCCGGCAAGTCACATAAGCAGAAACAAATACGGGGAAAGGAGAAAATAGGGGGTCGGTGCTATTACTCTCAAAATGACCGGTCGGGTCGTTACAAAATGTTCAGATAACAACATGATTCTTTAATTTTTACAACTTCACATAATTTATTCAAGTCACAATTTCAATGGTGCGCGTCTACACGCTCGTCAACTATCGTTCGCGTCACCTCCAAACAATTTATATAACACCAATTCGGGGATTCATACCCTCTGAAACAGAACCAAGTTTAGAAGTATTACTTACCTCAAAGCGTGTAATTTCTCACTCTATTATGCCCTTGCCTCGAGAATTGGTCTCCGAAAGCCTCGTATCTAGTCACAATTAATTTGATTCAGTCCACACAATTATATAAATTAATTACATATCAAAATACTAATTTTTCCCCACAAAATCCGAAATTACACTCCAAAAATCGTTCGTGGGGACCACGTCTCAGAATCCGACGAAACTCACAAAATCCGACAAGCCATTCAATTACGCGTTCAATCATACTAATTTCACTCAAATCTGACTTCAAATCGGTATTCAAATCCCAAAAATTCATTTTATGAAATTTCTACAATTTCCCCCAAATTTCTATCTCAAACTACTAATTGAATGATGAAAATAATGATATATTCATGTATGTTAACCAAATCCGAGTTAGAATCACTTACCCCGATGAATTTCTTGAAAATTCCACGTAAATCACCACAAATCGAGCTCCCAAAGTCCAAAAATGAAATAATACCCTAACCCTCGGCTATATAGTACCAAGTTTGCTGTCCCAATGTGCGGTCCGCACATTTCCAAGTTCTGCGGCCGCAGTCCAAATTGTGCGGCCGCACTTCATAGTGACAACTTACCAGGCTTCAGTAAAATGCCCATACCTTTCTGTACAAATGTCCAAATGATTAATGCTATACATTTCTGGAAGCTGGATTCAAAGGGCTACAACCTTTGTTTTTGAATCATCTCCAAATACATTGTATATTAAAAGATATAAGCCTCCGAAGTCGGACCATCGAACCTGCAGAACCCCTGAAGTGTGGCCGCACTCAAAATTGTGCGGTCCGCACTTTTCCAAAAGTTTCAGAATAACATCAGAGTGCCGAAATGCCTAGACTCGCTCAAAACCCACCCCGAAACTCACCGAGCCACTCGAGATCCCGTTCAAATATACCAACAAGTCCCGTAACATAATACGGACGTACTCGGGGGTTTCAACTCACGTCAAACAACGCTAAAACTAGGAATCATACCCTAGTTCAAGCCTAATGAACTTTGAATCTTCCAATTTCTACAAACGACGCCGGAACCTATCCAATCACGTCCGATTGACCTCAAATTTTGCACTCAAATCACAAATGATATATGAGAGATATGAAAATATTCAGAACTGGATTTCGACTCCGATATCAAAAAATCAACTTCCCGGTCAAATTTCCAAACTTAAATTTCTATTTTAGCCATTTCAAGCCTAATTTAGCTACGGGCTTCCAAATAATTTTTCGGACATGCTCCTAAGTCCAAAATCATCATACTGGTCTATTGGAACCATCAAAACTCCATGTCAGAGTCGTTTGCACAAAAAGTCAAATCGGTCCACTCTTTTCATTTAAGCTTCTAAACAAGGATTGTTCTTTCAATTAAATCTTGAATCATCCGAAAAACCAAAGCCGACAATTCACACAAGTCATAGTACACATTATGAAGCTGCTCAAGACTTCAAATTGGCGAAAGGAGCGTAGATGTTCAAAATGACAAGTCGGGCCGTTACATTCTCCCCCACTTAAACATACGTTCATCCTCGAACGTGCCAAAAGTTGTTCCTAAACCTTCAAATCACTATTCCACCTTACCACGCACATACCCAGGGGTGATCCCATGTCACCCTATACCATATAGGCCTGACAACACCACATAGCTGAAAATCACTAATTTAGCCTTAGCCCATTAACCTTGGAGTCCAATTTCCAACAACCAAAAATTTCTTTTCAAGGCCTGAATCTTACATCTACACATTGTTTGAGTCTTAATAAGCTGTATTATGCCTTAGCCATAACCCCATATATAATTACTTAACATACTACACAACTCGCATGCTCGCAACACCATTTCTGATCACAATAACTACTCCAAACTAACCCGGTAATAGTATTAAACCCCATATCAAGCCAAACCTCGTTGAAAAACCTTCGTACCCTGCTGATATTTAAAGAAACACACGGAATATCATAACCACTTATTAGATCAACAAGTCATGGAGCTCTCTCGCCCCAACCAGAATCATAATCACTTAATCACTTTCTAAGCCGACTTTCAATATTACTCTTCCGAATATACTGTAATTAAACCTGATAGTACCCATTCTAGGTCCAATGACCTTACATTATTAAGCACAACTATCCCACTGACATGCCACACCAATACAATTTAAGCTACAACTGCGCAACTTGTATCCAAAATGGAAGATGTCTCAAAGTAGAGAATCGTATTGCAAGTTCAACAAGCACCACCACAACTGCAATGCTATAAGCTTATTATATATAGTAGAACCAAGACACACGAATTTAATAACAGTAAACAGCTCTTCTAAAGCTCACATTAACATCACTCGCACGGACAACTCACGTGCTCTAGTATCAATATCTGGACTCGCACGGACAACTCACGTGCCAATAATATAATCTGCCTAGCATGGTCACAAGCCTTCAGTCCAAGCATATCATACAGGAGCAATCAAATAAGTACACATGTATATGATAAATGAAGTAGAATTCACATGCTCCTGGACTGGTATAAATAACATGCCATAGAGTAGGGATGTGCAAAGTGCGCTATCACAACTCAAATCGGCAGTTAACGCAGAAATAGTAACTATCCAATTTATTCAGGGAATTAGCCTCCTTGTAACCTCAAGTGTAGTCCAGATAGTTCTCGACAAAGGTACGGATACGAGAATCATTATAACGTTACGCTTAACAGTCAACTCTAGGCATATTTTTGCCTAAGCATTCTTCTGAGTATGAATACTTGCCCCGATGCCCGCACATGGGCTCAAACCTCACACACATACACACACACATGCCCCGATGCCCGCACATGAGCTCAAACCTCGCATATATGCACACTCATAGAGTGTAGTTATCACAAATAATTAATGCAACTAGTGCCTCCACTGAGTTTAAATAAAATACTCACCTCAAACAAGTCGCAACCCTGAAACAATATGCTTCTGAGAACTCCAGTTCCCCAAATTCATAAAACACATGAATTATCGTAACTTATCACAACTCCAGCACTCGAATGACTATCACATCCTTCATGCACGATCATCCCACTAGGAATATTTTCATAATTCTTCCGTGCCACATATCAATAATTTGAATATCAGTAGTCTATTAACTAGGTGAGTATCGCAATACCGATGATATCCGAAAGTCAGAACACAGTGCGCCTTTTTGAAATGCGCACCTTTCTTAGGGATTACCAAGAAGTTATAACATTCATCGAAATATATAAAGCTAACCATTGAAATATGCACCTTTCTTAGGGATTATCGAGCAGTTATAACATTCATCGAAATATATAAAGCTAACTATTCTGTCCAGAATTCGTGACCTTCCCTTCAAGAATGAGCAACCACCTTGTACATGTAAATCCTAATCCGGCACAACACACCACATTTATCATGCCATCATGTGACAAGCACAAAAATTTCATTATCAACCTTGAGTCAGCAATAATCTACATACCCTGTTAGTTAGAAACCTTCCTCTTGCTTCTTTGCAGAAGGAAATCACAATACACAACACGTTCCCCACACTGGTAGAAAATATCTGGTTCAAACCATTATAGAAACCATTAAAAATACTTTGAAACCCATTTTCACATAACTAAACTATCATAATTGAATTTCTCTAACTTGACCAAGCCATGCGGTCACCAAACCTAAGAATATTGCCACCAAAACATCTGTAAAGTCTCACCACATCATAATTACCCAAAAGAACCGATCATACCATTACCATACTGGTCTAGCCTACTACCCAGTTGTCGTATTTACTTCGAGTTTCTTCTGAATTATCCTCAAGTTGATACTTCTCCTTGTGAGAACTCCACGATCCTTACCCAAAGCTCACTACAAGACACCCTAACATAAAACCACACCGCCATAAGGCCCATAAAGCCATTGTATTCTTATTAAGTACCTTCATAAATACCACAACTGTAACACTCACTCTGAAAATACCTTATGTGAATTTAAAATTCTTCTTCTTATCTTTCTTATACTAAAATATAGAATCCATAATTATACAAAATTACCGCAAATCCTGGCACCATTAAATGTAATCTCAGATTCTATCCATGCACAAATCCGAAAAAATTCTCGATTGCTATATAGAAATATCGAACCCATTACATCCTTCTCAGGAGTCACCTACTTTGCTCAAATCTAAATTGCACTGCCCAAACGGGCTGAAAGACACGTGCCTCATTAGCACAACAACACTCGAAGGGGCAACCCTGCCTTAACACCACCGATCAATTTCATACTCTGTGCGCACTACATCCTTCAAAATAACCATTTAATCATTTCATGATTTTTCATAAGGTGCAATATAACCCGCATTCAAGAAATTTGCTTACTCAAGTCATCCACGACCTCAACCTCTACAAGTCATAACTAATCAACAAGTATGCCTCGCACCAAAACCAATACCGTACATAATTGTGCAACCATATCATAGATAGCAGACTCCCCGACTTGGCTCAGAGCCATAGAACAAAACACAATACCCATATTTTATTAATGCCATAATACTGCAGTCAGTTCAACAAAAATTCTTCTCAAGCTTATGCAACACCCACCATAAAATACCTCAATCATCCGCTAAGTTCGCATTTATTCTCGTGACAGTCAAGTCAACTTTCTCGACCAGATTCAAATTCAAACGGCAACACATGCGCCCCGCTGGCAGAAAATAAACTCTTCACTCAACATTATAAGGAACACACCTACGTAGATTACTCTACAGGGGATAACCTACCTGCTTAGCCTCTAATTGGCATCTTGTTATACCCTTTTGCAATCACAATTACTATGCAATCACTTAATATTTCTGAGTCAAAACTCATTAACAAGACATGAGAATTTAATTTGTCCCACTTTAACAACGTGAAAGATCCTCCAAAACATTCATACTCGAGATTGTACGTCACATCAAAACGAAAATCAAGCACCTAATGCCCCATTTTCATGGAAACACTCCTCGTCACATTCCAATCGTCTTAACACATCCAACAGTCATATCATACTCATCATAAAGCCATTTCCACCGCTCATTTAGCCACAAATTTCACTCGTAGGGATATTACCGGACATATGAGTCCAAATGTACACGTTACAACTGAAGCTACCGACCTTAAGTTGCGGTCTAACCCTGGCCTCAAGTCCTCCAGACTGGCCCATCACCAAAATACAGAATACACATTTCAAACCTCGTTCATGGAATCACAAGCCAGCGATGCACAACTGATACTGAGCGCTCACATACGCACACAAATGCGTGGAAGGAATTCAACGAGCTATGTTTCAAACTGAATCAATTTCGCACGATAGAAAACAAGAAAGTGAAATTTTCCTAAGGGTTCGGCAGTCTCTCGAAGATAAGTACAGACGTCTCTGTACCGATCCGAAAGACTCTACTAAACCTGCTCATGTCTCGTGAGACCTATGTAACCTAGGCTCTGATACCAACTTGTCACGACCCAAAATCTCACTTGTCGTGATGACGCCTATCTCAATACTAGGCAAGCCGACAATCTCAATAAACTACCATATCTTGTAAGTTTGAAAATATAATATTTAAATTCAACAGAAGAAATCTCACAAATACATATATAAACACTCCCAAAACCCGATGTCATTGAGTACATGAACATCTAATATAAATACATAGTCTGACTGATAAAACACTGTCTAAAAGTATAGAACAATACAATAACTAAAAGAAAGAGAGACAAGGTCAGCGGACTCCGGGCAACTACCTTAATAGTCTCCAATTGATAGCACTCTTAGATCTAACAGTCGCCATATCCGAAAGCACCTGGATCTACACACGAGGTGCAGAGTGTAGTATGAGTACAACCAACTCAATAAGTAACAAGACTAACCTTTGGGCTAAAAGTAGTGACGAGCTCAGCAGGTATAGTCCAGTATATAAATAATAATACAGAAATGTAGGCATGCTTTCAAGTTCAACAGTTACTCTCAATACAAATAAAATAGATCAATTCTGAACAATGTGAGGAATATGACATCTCTGTATCTACATGTCAATATATATACTGTATGTGATGCACCTTAGTGAAAACTCCGTATACTCACGATCTAAAATACTCAATCGCCCAGTACTATATATGGCAAATCTAGCGTAGGGAAGATCTATTCCAAATATATATGTATATCCATCAACTGACAGTCAGTCACTCAGTACTGTATAAGGCCAATCCAACCTAGGGGAAGATCTATCCCCGAATATCAATGATTCAGACAAGATCCATGTCCAGGAAAAATCTACCCCTCAATATAAAATGCTTCGGACAAGATCCATGTCCAGAGAAGATCCATCCCTCAATATAAATGCTTCAGACAAGATCCATGTCCAGGGAAGATTCATCCCTCAATATAAATCAACCGCGCCCGCTAGGTGTGTGCAGACTCCAGAGGGGCTCCTTCAGCCCAAGTGCTATAAATCAACCACGCTCACTAGGGGTGTGTGCAGACTCTGGAGGGGCTCCTTCAGCCCAAGCGCTATATAAAGCCGATATGGCCTACTGCGGCGTGCAGTCCGATCCCATAATAATAAAGCCTATAAGGCTTGCTGCATATGGCAACCCCGATCCATATAATAATAATATATATAAAGCCAATATGGCCTGCTGCGACGTGCAACTCGATCCCAAAAATATCCTCACAATTAGGCCCTAGGCCCCACTCAGTCCTCAATCTCTTCAGTCTCTTGGGTTCAAAATGTCATGAAAAATCAGCCCAAAAATGATAATATGATGTATCAATAAATAACAACAAAGACTAAAATATAATATGAAATGAATGAACATGGCTGAGTATGAAATTATAATTTAAAATAATTAATTCAATAGCAACACGACCCTATGGGTCCCAAAATATCAGCACATAGCCTAAACATGATCTTTAATATGAGTCTCAACTCAATTTCTGTAACACATGGAAAATGTTCAATTACAACATGATTCTTTAATTTTTACAACTTCACATAATTTATTCGAGTCATAATTTCAATGGTGCGCGTCTACACGCTCGTCAACTATCGTGCGTGTCACCTCCAAATAATTTATATAACACCAATTCGGAGATTCATACCCTCAGAACCAGAACCAAGTTTAGAAGTGTTACTTACCTCAAAGCGTGTAATTTCTCACTCTGTTATGCCCTTGCCTCGAGGATTGGTCTCCGAAAGCCTCGTATCTAGTCACAATTAATTTGATTCAGTCTACACAATTATATGAATTAATTACATATCAAAATACTAATTTTTCCCCACAAAATCCGAAATTACACTCCAAAAATCGTTCATGGGGACCACGTCTCGGAATCCGACGAAACTCACAAAATCCGACAAGCCATTTAATTACGCGTTCAATCATACTAATTTCACTCAAATCCGACTTCGAATCGGTATTCAAATTCCAAAAATTAGTTTTATGAAATTTCTACAATTTTTCCCAAAATTTCATCTCAAACTACTAATTGAATGATGAAAACAATGATATATTCATGTATGTTAACCAAATCCGAGTTAGAATCACTTACCCCGATGAATTTCTTGAAAATTCCACGTAAATCGCCACAAACCGAGCTCCCAAAGTCCAAAAATAAAATAATACCCTAACCATCGGCTATATAGTACCAAGTATGCTATCCCAATGTGCGGTCCGCACATTTCCAAGTTCTGCGACCGCAATCCAAATTATGCAGCCGCACTTCATAGTGACAACTTACCAGGCTTCAGTAAAATGCCCATAACTTTCTGTACAAATATCCAAATGATTAATGCTATACCTTTATGAAAACTGGATTCAAAGGGCTACAACCTTTGTTTTTGAATCATCTCTAAATACGTTGTATATTAAAAGATATAAGCCTCCGAAGTCGGACTATTGAACCTGCAGAACCCCTGAAGTGCGGCCGCACTCAAAATTGTACGGTCCGCACTTTTCCTCTGAAGTGCGGCCGCGAGAAGAATTGTGCGGTTCGCACTTTTCCAAAAGTTCCAGAACAACATCAGAGTGCCGAAATGCCCGGACTCGCTCAAAACCCACCCCAAAACTCACCGAGCCACTCGAAATCCCGTTCAAATATACCAACAAGTCCCGTAACATAATACGGACGTCCTCGTGGGTTTCAACTCACGTCAAAACAACGCTAAAACCACGAATCATACCCTAGTTCAAGCCTAATGAACTTTGAAACTTTCAATTTCTACAAACGATGCCGGAACCTATTAAATCACATCCGATTGACCTTAAATTTTGCACTCAAGTCACAAATGATATATCAGAGATATGAAAATTTTCAGAACTGGATTCCGACTCCGATATCAAAAAGTCAACTCCCCGGTCAAATTTCTAAACTTAAATTTCTATTTTAGCCATTTCAAGTCTAATTTAGCTACGGACTTCCAAATAATTTTTCGGACACGCTCCTAAGTCCAAAATCACCATACGGAGCTATTAGAACCATCAAAACTCCATTTCAGAGTCGTTTGCATAAAAAGTCAAATCAGTCCACTCTTTTCATTGAAGTTTCTAAACAATGATTGTTCTTTCAATTAAATCCCGAATCATCCGAAAATCAAAGCCGATAATTCACATAAGTCATAGTACACATTATGAAGCTGCTCAAGACTTCAAATTGTCGAAAGGAGCGCAGATGTTCAAAACGACAAGTCGGGTCGTTACAAGAAGACGGACTTCCCGTATGATATACTGCACCAAATTTATTACAAAAAATAAAACTCCATAAATAAATACTGGTCTAGAATTAAAAAACACAATCAAATACAACATGTAAAAAAACACACATAAAAATTATCATTAAACACAAGTATCATAAATAAAAAGAACTCCAGTATATTATAATAATCATCCAGTATAAAAAAACTGGGAAACAAGCCTTCAGAAGACAGACTTCCTGTATAATATACTGCACCAAATGTATTACAAAAATAAAACTCCATAATCAAATACTGGTCTAGAATTAAAAAATAAAATCAAATACAACATGTAAAAAAATCAAAAAAAAGAAAGAAAAAAAAATAGCTAAAAATTATTAGTAAAAACAAGTATTTTCAAAATAAAAGAACTCTACTATATAATAAAACTCATTCCGTATTAACAACAAGCCTTCATGGGTCAAATTTACAGAATAATATACTGGAACTAAATTTATTACAAAAAATCAAAATTTTAAATATGAAGTCCACCACATTGTTCTGAATTTCAAGTTTTAACAAGAACTTGAGCAACTTATCAAAACAAGTTACGCAACGACTACAACATAAAACTAATAACAGAGTGACAAATTTATCAGAAATAAGACGAACCACTGAACAGAGAAAAAAAATCATAGATGTTAAAATATCACAAATATTCAAACGCTAACAGTACGGAAATCAAACTTAAGACTAACAAAACAACAATTACAATGAAAATTAAAACACATTATTGTAAAAACAACACTTACCCAGACAAATTTGAAGAAATTTGGACCTAACCCAGACTAAATTCGAAGAAAGTGCTCTCACGAAAGCGAAATTCGTACACTACTCTAAAAAGAAAGCGAAAAGCGATTAAAAAATGAAAAGTAACGAAACATGATGTTAAAAAGGACAAGGACAAATATATTATTTACTAATATATTTTAAGTTAAAATGGCTAGAAATCGATTACATTAGCGATGGTGGCTATTTTTGGATAGCCAGCCGTAAAAATGGCTACGCCATGCCATTTTGACCAAAAAATGGTGGTAAAAAAAGGAACGTTTGCGTATATCACTTTTAAATGTATTGGGCCAGATATTGTGTCAAGTCTGGGCTGCCCCATTTAGCCCAGATCGCGATGGGTTTCGCTAAATATCGAAACAAAAACCCTAACCCTCTGTTCTCCATAGCCACAGACGGAGCGCAGAGCAGCCAGAGAGGGAGAGAGGAAGAGGGTCGCAGAGAAAATGGTGACCTACAAAGTAAGCTTTTAAACATGCTTATCTTTTTCCCATTTTGTTAGGGTTCAGTTGATTACTCTAATTGCGTGCGTTTTTTTTTTTTTTGTTTGTTGTTCGGCAGTTTCATCAGTACCAGGTGGTGGGCAGAGCTCTGCCAACAGAGAACGATGAGCACCCAAAGATCTACCGCATGAAGCTTTGGGCAACCAATGAGGTTCGTGCCAAATCCAAGTTCTGGTGAGTATCACTACTCATTTTTTGACAATGAGTGCAGTCTTAGTATAAACATATTAGTACTAGATAGTTGAATGTGTGTATTGGAAAATGATTATTACTGAATTATAATGTGTTGGTTGATTTGGTGGAAAAAAAGGTACTACTTGAGAAAGTTGAAGAAGGTGAAGAAGAGTAATGGGCAGATGCTGGCTATTAATGAGGTATGATCTCGATATCTATGTCCTTATGGATGAATGAATAGGATTTTACTGCATTTCTGGTATTCCTTTATGTATTTGGATTTTTCGTGTCAAAGTTAGTACGCTAATGAATCATGATTCATTAATGAGGTATGATCTCGATATCTATGTCGTTATGGATGAATGAATAGGATTTTACTGCATTTCTGGTATTCCTCTATGTATTTGGATTTTTCGTGTCAAAGACTAATGAATCATGATTCATCAACTACGCCTCAGTGCCAAATTGCTCCTTTATTTGGGCTTAGGTTCGGCTTTTCTTTGAAAATATTACATAGGGAAGTTTGTCTGTTTTCCTCAAAATTGATTTTGTACGTGACCATGTATCTATTGCCTCTTTGTTGTACATCTTTTTAGTCAATTAAATAGGAAATGTAAATACTAGCTTACTGGATTTCGGAATCTGATGTTTGTTGAGGTGTATTCTACACAATTGACCTACCAATTAGAATGAGATGATGTCATTTGGATTTTGACCTTGTGAAGGCAGTTTTACTTCTACTACATGATATTGCAGGTATATGAGAGTTATGTTTGGAAAGCTTTGTGTTGCAAATGTGGCACATACTATTTCTTACATGCTGATTATGTTTTACCTATTAGAGAGAATTGTTGGTTTCGTGTTCTGTTGGCCATACTTTTTCAATACTGTCATTTTTTCTGTCAATGTATTTTATAACAGCAGTGTCTGGGCAGCATTTCTGTCAGTGCATATCACGAACTGTATTGTTGCTTCTGCTACTCAATGATTCCTACTCTTACGAGTTCCAACAGCACTAGCTTTACTGTCCACCACTCCGCCTAGAGGGATGCTTTGTTTTGAATTGTAAAGTTACAAATTTCTGAACAGTGCTTGGTGTTCTTAGAATCCAGAACATATTAAACTGTTGCTACTTATCTCCACACACACATATTCTGCTGCTAATTTGCATAATAAAAGAGGTGGATTTTGGTGATATTACTCTTTTCATTAATCTCTTGGAGATGAGGGTACAAGTTGCTTTGATGGGTGTAATGATGGAAGCAAGTCAGGGACAAGATGCGTAATAGAGGACGTGAGCTAGTATATCATATATTTATGGATATTGATGAGTCAAGGGGGAGAGGGCAGAGGATGTTATGAGGCTTCTGGAACTTCACTTTAGAAGTGGTATATGACTTGCTAGAATGGTTGACTGAAAAGTTATTTTTGTCTGTAGATCTTTGAGAAGAATCCAACTAAGATCAAGAACTACGGTATATGGCTGCGTTATCAGAGTAGAACTGGGTACCACAACATGTACAAGGAGTACCGGGATACCACTTTGAATGGAGCTGTGGAACAGATGTACACTGAGATGGCTTCACGTCACAGGGTCCGACATCACTGCATCCAAATCATCAAGACAGCCACTATTCCAGCTAAGCTGTGTAAGAGGGAGAGCACCAAGCAGTTCCATGACTCCAAAATCAAGTTCCCATTGGTGTTCAAGAAAGTCAGACCACCTAGTAGGAAACTCAAGACAACATACAAGGCTACCAGACCCAACTTGTTCATGTAACATGTTAGGTCATAAGTCAATTGAGAAGCAACTAAATTTATGCAAATTTTGTTGCACTAGTTGGCCAGTTTGGCATTCAACAAAACCTTTGTGTCTTTTCCTTTTATTATAATTCTAGCCTTCTAGTTATCAGACAGTCTCTTACTTCTGAGTCCTAAAAATTGTTTGCTTCGACAGTTTCAGTTAGAGTTCTATGTGTTCTCTCAAGGTTGGTTTTGTCATTTTGTTGTCATGATTTTGTTATAGTATTATGATGATGTCATCAACTTGATGCATAGAGTTGGTTAGTATGCCACCACTTTCCTGATGAACAGATTGTGGTATCGGTAAAGCTGATGCCAACAGTAGTATCATAGTAAGCAGGAAAAGATCTAATGTGACCATTATCATGGAATAAACAAAAGATTCTGTATCAGTGAAGTTGAAGCCATTGTTTTTCTGGGAAGTGTCATATTAGGCATCTTTTCCTGCTTTTTTGCCTTTAATTACTGTTGATACAGCATATATTGGTAAAATTGTGTTAGAATTTTCAATTTGCTGATGTATTTGGCTGGGTGCACTTGAAGTTTCTCTGGCCTATCTTAGATATTGATACTCAAGCAGTGCCATGAGATAATAGATCTCCATGAGGAATGCAAAACTGGAAAATGTTTCTTGGTCAGTGTAATGGTTATTCAGTGTTTCATTTAAGATCAACATGGACGTGATAATGAAGGATACACAGCTGACAAAGTTCATTTCAGCTTCTAATTTGATATAACACAATGTTTGAGATGGAACAGAAAAATCCTATGATATAAATCATTATCCAAAAGCACAAAAGCTTTCCTTTTGCCTATAGAGCAGAGTAGCTGTTAAAGTCCCTTTCTATAATGCCATCAGAAATTCTATCTTTAATCAAATGGATCGTTCCTTGCCTAAAACTAAGGGGGGAAACAGTAACAATTTCAGTTTTTGTTTCCTTAGAAACTATGACATTTAAAGAAATATCGAAATTCTTTAAGGTAACATTACGCAAAGGCTCCAACTTTCTCAAAGGAGTGCTCCATAACCCCTAAATTTTATATCTTTCCTGACCGAAAAAAGAAAAGAGAAAAGAAACTAAATTTGCACCCTAAAATTGCATTCACAAATTAATTTGACATAAATATTTCCATAAAAGAGTCTCCTCAACTAAATGAAAAAAGAGAATATGATTAAGGCACATACCTAAAAGAGGGATCCCACAACTTCATTAAGCGGAAAAGGTGGAGGTTAGCTTCATTATTTTCTACACATGCTCATTGACGTGCATTTATTGATTCCTACTGTATTAGAATAAGACCTATTTTGTTAATGATGTTTAAATGATTCTATTGCCCTTCCTTTTACCATTTCTAAACTGATGGTATAAGCTCTTCCTACACACAAGACTTTTCTCATTTTTCGCTTGTGATATTTTACTGGATTTGTTTTTGTTGTTGTTCTTGATGATGTTAGATGATTCTATTAACATTTTTGCTAGCTTTAATAGTATGATATTGGCTAATTTATTTTGTTATTTCCAAAATATCATTCTAAATGAAACAACACATCCTCTATAGCAAAGGAAAAGTATGTAACTTTTACAATGTTTACTCCAATCAACTACTAATAGCATATAATTAGAAAAAAAAATAAAACACATATTTGTATTACCGGTCTCTTACTTGTTTATGTGTAGGGTACAACTCTTTATCTTTCATACTAAATATAGTCATTGTTAATCAATTGGGAGTCCACTTTGTTTATGATAGTTTAGAACTGGATTCCAAGAGCATATTCTCAAAAAACAAACTATAGGTAGCTGAGTTTGTATTTGATATAATATTCTGACCCTTACCAATAAATTGTTTATCTCCTTCTCTTTGTGTTCATTGACGACTATTCCGTGATTCTTAAGCAGAGAAGAAAAAAAGATTTAAAAAGAAGAGCAAAAATGGCGCCGGTGCCGGAGGAAACAACGGCGATAGATTACGTGATGGAGGCAGCTTCTGGTGCACACTTTTCCGGTCTCCGATTTGATGGCCTTCTCACTTCTGGCTCAGCTTCTCCACGCGCTTCTCCTACTCACACTCCCACGCACTTCTCCACCACTACCCCCCTTGATTCCACTACCCCTAAACAGCCTTTCGTCATCGGTAATTCTTCAAATTCTCAATTAATTGTCGATTTTTTTGTTTTGTTTTCTTCAGTGTGAACTAAATACGTCTCAATTTTAGACTAGTTGAGAATTGGCTTTAAGAACTTTTAGTATCTATGTTGCTGTATTACTTTAGGCCCGTTTCATTTAAAGAAATTTTGGGTGGTTATATGAATCGTGTAATATTCATTTGGCTCTGATCACGTTTCATTCCATCAATTTAGTGTCTTGCTGACAATTTTACTAGATTAAAAATGGGTTTGAGTTAATAGGAATGGACAAATATGATTTTATATGACTGACCACTATTAGTTTAGGATTGAGGCGTAGTCGATTGATTGATTGTTTTGAATGTAATGTTGTTTTTTTCAAATGATTCTTGAGCTTTTGCTGTGTATCCAATTATTTCAAGAATTCAGTGGGAGATTTCACTACTTGAAATGGGTCCAGAAAAAGCAGAAAAGATATAGAGAATTCATACAAAAAAATTAATTATTGTTTTTACTTTTTTGGGTTTATTCATGGAGATTCTGTTATAACAATTTGACCTAATATTTGTTCTATAATTCTCTGGGGTTTTTTGAGCAGGGGTTTCTGGAGGTACAGCATCAGGTAAGACAACAGTGTGTGACATGATCATCCAACAACTACACGATCATCGTGTCGTGCTTGTTAATCAGGTTTGTTTCGTGTTCTTGTCGTTGCTTACTTATTGATTGCTGACATGTTTTGATAGTTGTCAAAGCCACGGAAAGTATATCTGGTGTACCTGAATTTAGTTTCTGATTGTTTGGATTCAAGTAAGGATGCATACACATCCTCTTCATCATGGGGGATTTCTCAGAGAAGTTTATTTGATTGAAATGTTAAATTTTTTTGTGACGAAATTTGATGATTATGCAGGATTCTTTCTACCGCGGTTTGACGCCTGAAGAAATGAAACGTGTCCATGAGTATAATTTTGATCATCCAGGTAATGCGATCTCCACAGATGTAACTGTTTAGCTGGTGAAGATCCGGAAATTAGTGCTCTTGTTCTTCTCTGGACTAGGTTGAACTTTCAGTTAACCAACCTCTGGCACTATTATGTGCAGGAGCATGAGTTCTAACTTCGGAATAATATAATGATTTACTTTCAGATGCTTTTGACACTGAGCAGCTCTTAGAGTGCGTTGAAAAGTTAAAATCTGGGCTGTCAGTCCAAGTCCCAATATATGACTTTAAAACCCATCAAAGATGTTCAGACAGCTTCCGCCAGGTATATATTTGTACCATGTTACTGTTACATTGTTCTGTTTCCCTCCTTTTATCTCTTTTCACGAGAACATTTCATACCGACAACCGTGCTCCACATTTAAGTTCGTTGGAAAGCATTTAGTAGTTTGAAATTTGTCGACTCACATGCATGTTCTTCGGTTTGCTGATTTTACTTGGATCTCGGTTCATATTGCTTTTTTATTTCTTCGATAAGGATCACAGTTCTAATTGCTTCAAAGGATCATTTAAGTCCTTTAAGCTTATTGCCTTATTCGCAGTCTCTGTAGGAGTAATGAGATTTTCCCTGTTGGTTTGTATCAGCTTGTTTATGCTGCACAGTTCTTTCTTTTTACCCGTGACCCACCAATTGTGTTTCTCATTGGTCTATAAGATCCGGGACAAAGTGGGAGTAGCCTCCGTGGAGGACAAGATGCGGGAGTCGAGGCTGAGATGGTTCGGACATGTTAAGAGGAGAAGCATTGAAGCTCCCGTTAGGAGGTGTGAGAGGTTGGCCATGGCGAGTTTGAGAAGAGGTCGAGGTAGGCCTAAGAAGTGTTGGGAAGAGGTGATTAGGCAGGACATGGTGTTGCTTCAGCTCACTGAGAACATGACCCCTTGATAGGAGGGTGTGGAGGTCGAGGATTAGGGTAGAAGGTTAGTAGGTAGTTGGGAGTTTCTCCTCCTCCTCCTCCTCCTTATGCTCCTGCTTCTCCTTATGCTCCTTCTTCTTCTTCTCCTCCTTCTCCTTCTGCTCCTTCTCCTTCTTCTCCTTATGCTCCTTCTCCTTCTTCTCCTTATGCTGCTTCTCCTTATGCTTCTTCTCCTTCTTCTCCTCCTTCTCCTCCTTCTTCTCCTTCTTCTCCTTCTTCTTCTTTCCAAGCCGAGGATCTATTGGAAACAACCTCTCTACCTTCATTAGGTAGGGGTAAGGTCTTCGTACAGACTACCCTCCCCAGACCCCACCTGTTGGGAATATACTGTTGTTGTTGTTGTATTGGTCTATAAGATGTTGTGCTTCTGTTTCTCTTATGAAGAGAAATCCAATAGAAATTAATGCATACCGCTTTCTACTTGAGTTTCTTTCGTGTTTGTTTGTTCTTTTCTTAGCAACTTAACAAATCTCTAGCATGAAAATTCTGCCAGGTGAATGCATCTGATGTTATCATCTTGGAGGGTATTCTTGTTTTCCATGACTCGCGTGTCCGCAATCTGATGAATATGAAGATTTTTGTTGATACAGGTTCCACTTCTTTAAATAATTTAGCCGCACCGTAACTTACTGCGGTGCATCTTCTGTACCAGCTTATCATCTTCACCCATGTTGTTGTTGTCATCATATTTCTTTTACTTTGCACACATGTTCCATCAAGCTTATAATAAGCTTCAATTGCATGCCAATTCATAAAGTGTTTTAACTTTTGAGCTTTTACCAACAGTGCAATCGAATATGATAGGCATTTATTTTCATTTTTTAACTTATCAACACTTTAACTCCCTGGAAAGATATTCTTCTTATGGCTGATTTCTGGATTTTAGCAAAGAAGAGTTGACTATGTTATTTTCTCAATGTAAGAATTAACTTCATCATTGTTATTTGCATCTTCTTGATGCCATTAATGAAATCACTTCATTAAAAAAAAAAAAAAAAAATTCATGGTTTTCAAGCATCGATTGGAGAAATAATCATCTATAAAAGGTTTACTTTAATAACACTTTATCATGGCTAGAATGAAACTCCGGATCTCCATCTTGTGATGCTGTCGTGGTTTCAAAATCATTATGTTTCACCCTGACTGAAATGATATTCATTAATTTATAGATGTGTAGTGTGTATTCCACAGCCATATGTGAGCAACAGAATCTTTCACTAGGGAATTAGAAGCACTAACCAAGTTGTGGGAAACTTTACTTGTGCATGTATGTACGCTCCAAGAAAATGTTCCTATTACACGTATTATCAACCTGCACGGGGGAGCTAGAAGTAAATAAAAAGTTGATTAGACCATATCCCTATAATGTTTAGTCCAAATTTTACGTAGAAGAGAACAACCTGTACTATCTCACTATAGCTTACATGAAATTCCATCTTATTTGAACTTGGGGATATATTACAACAAAGTTTCTGCCTCTACTTTAGCTAAAACAGGATATGTTATATTATATTTAGATGAAATTCAGTTCATATCAATCCATAAACACCAAAAAGAAAGTAATAAGTAAATAAAAGTTATAAATTTGAAACTACATATAGTAACTAAAGTTGCTTAAATAAATTGAATCTGCATGTAGGTTGCCTTAGTACGTTTAATGGAAGCTAGTAATTTGCTTTAATCCTCTTTACTACTGGTGTTAGTTTATTAATTTACATACTGAACTAAAGTAGATTACCAAGAACTTGTTATCTTTTCCATCTAGAGTCTCTTCAACTTAGAAGTTCTTGCTTTACTAGAAGGTAAATTTTGTGTATTCTTTATCTTATCATCCTGTGGAATATTTTCATTTGGAGAGTTATACACACTTAAAGGCTGATAGGGTATTATTTAGTTTTACCTCATTGAAACTATCTCAAAGCTTTTCTTGTCTCCTATTGAAAGTTGTCTTTAGAATGGCAGAAATCATTTTTCTTAGTCTTGCTTGCACTTTACGGGTGATAATTACCTTATGCTAGATGCTGATGTGAGGCTTGCTCGTAGAATAAGACGTGACACAGTGGAGAGGGGTAGAGACATAAACTCAGTACTTGAACAGGCAAGCGTTACTTTCTTGAAATATGTCGTACTGCCATTAGTCCAATTTTTGGGATCAATTGTCTTTTTGTCTTCAAAGTTTTCTAGGTTATTCTGATCTTAAATTTGTTAAGGAAAAAGATAACTGTTGCCCTTGTTCCTTTTGAGGTTCAGATTATTTCTTCTTCTGC
Organism: Nicotiana tabacum; assembly: GCF_000715075.1. NCBI lineage: Eukaryota > Viridiplantae > Streptophyta > Magnoliopsida > Solanales > Solanaceae > Nicotiana > Nicotiana tabacum. The sequence continues at coordinate 28,008,745 of NC_134101.1, forward strand.
ATGGCTTGAGCTTATTAAGAACTTCAAATCTCCTTAATTTGAGATTCTTTCTCTTTATTCAGCAATTAGTAGTTATTCAGGATTGACATGTTCCTTTTAAAAGTTTAAACACACTTTTATATTTAATGCTGCCTATATATGGCTTTAAGGTACAGTTAACCTTAAAAATTTTCTCTCATGCAGTATGCAAAGTTTGTCAAGCCCGCTTTTGATGACTTTGTTCTTCCTTCAAAGAAGTATGCTGATGTTATCATACCAAGGGGAGGTGATAATCATGTTGCTATTGATTTGATTACCCAACATATTCGCACAAAACTTGGGCAGCATGATCTTTGCAAGATATATCCGAATGTGTATGTTATTCAGTCGACTTTCCAGGTATGCACATCACTGTTTATAATGTAAAATGAACAATTGATCTGCTTAGATTGTTAGCTGATGTCAGATTGTTTGGGCGAGGCACCTATGTAAGACGATATCTTAGCTTAGGTTACTAGAATTAGTTAACTCTAGAATAAAACTGGTAGTGCAAAGCGGCATTCTGTAGTATTAGTTTCCAAAGGTTAGCATAATTTACTTCCGGGTTTATATCAAAGTCAAGTGAACGTGGATGGACAAGAAGTCAAGAGAGAAAGGTGGAAGAGAACAATGTTCATTAAAGATGTTCACTCATGTATCTTGAGCGAAAAGTTCAAGAATTTGCCTAACAATTAGGTTTAAGTGATTGGTGAATTTGGTGTTTTCTGTACGTTTATCTACTGATGAAAATTACCTTTTATTTTCTTCTGTATTACAGATTAGAGGTATGCATACACTAATTCGAGATAAAGATATTTCAAAGCATGACTTTGTTTTTTATTCTGATCGGCTTATTCGTCTGGTAATCCCAACTTTCTAAGTACTTTGGATATGACATGACTACAAGGCTAATGTCTTTAATAGGATCTTAGAAGGAAATTTGGATAAACTTCTTTTCAGGTTGTGGAGCATGGTCTTGGGCATTTGCCCTTCACTGAGAAGCAAATAGTCACTCCAACAGGTATGTTCACAAGACATTCTGTATCATTTGAAGGTTTTTCTACCTTTTCTTCCTTTCAGTTTTCTCTATCATTACCTTGTGGGCAAAACTGTTTCTTCTCGGAATGGATTAAGATTGTCTACCTACTTTAGAATATACTTGGAATTATTTTTCAAAAGAGAAAATATACTTGAAATTAATAAATTAGTTATAAGTTATTGGGTTAGCTTAGTCATAAATGAAGTGTTCCATCCTTATCCAAAAGCCTTACATATGAAGTGTGAGCTTAACTGTAATACAGGTTTCTTAGAGGCATTTGAATACCTTGTATCATGATTAGATGTAGATATTTTATCATTCAGAAAGCCCTTATGCTGCTTAATTTAAATGTTATCTCTTGTAAAAGAAATCAAAATGATAACAACCCCCACCCCAGCATGCGCCCAAACACCCATACTTCTCTTGATTGAGTGCAGAATAAAGCAAGAGAAACTAATGTGATATCATCTTATCCTTTTCCTGGTCATGCTATTTTGGTTTGTGTGGTCTGTCTTTTTGCTTGATTCAATTCCAGGGTCAGTATACACCGGTGTTGATTTTTGCAAAAAGTTGTGTGGAGTGTCCATTGTTCGAAGGTGAGTATTAGATCAGGTTTTAACAAGTTCTCTTTACCTTTGGATATATGCTGGTTAAAGATAAAAAAAAGGATAGAGACTGGACTGAGCTGGATCTCTTTCTGTGTAAAAGCAAATATGTTACTGATTTTTGTTGGGTTTCAGTCCAGGAGCGAGAAAAAAATTCGTCCTTTCTAGTAGTCTACACTCTAGACTTGCAACAAACAATCTTTTCTCCTCTCGTATCTGTGTTTATTGTTCAATGGGAACAGTACCAGTTATCTACTATCTTACTAAAAGAGTTCAGATATATAACTTGTTTCTTACTTTGCACTTTTTTAATCACTTCCATAAGATTGTCTCCTCATCAGAAAGACAAGGAGAACTTTGCTTTTGCTTGCTATATTTTCCCAAACATGTGTATATACACATTTATACACAGTCAATTTGTTCTCAAGTTAAGTTCTTTTTACTTCGTCCATCTTGAATTGGTAAATTGCGTTAATTGCCCATGCAACATCTAAAGGCTAGAGCTGAAGGATTACTGTCTTTAAATGGAAATGGATATGCAAATATAGATAAGTTCACTTGCACCCAAGGGAGTGGTGAATAAAGTGGGTGCAAACCTTAGAGACCAGGGTTCAAATCCCAACATAGACAAAAAATGAGGTGATTTCATCTACCTAATGGGCAGAGTTACCCGGTATCTGCGGTGGCGGGAGGTAATGGGTACATATTCGAGGTGCGAGCAAGTCTATGAATGCTGGTCTTTGTTACCATCTCAATAATAAAAAAGTCTATGAATGCTGGTCTGCTTGGAAAGTTGATAAAGCCATCAGGAAAGTCTAGCAGATGATCCCTGCTGGTATCTTTCATTCTTTTGGTGTGTTTGGACAGAAAGGAAGCGCAGATGTTTAGATGGGATATCAACTCCATCTCACACACTTAAGGCTAGATGTCTCTTATGGCTATTTAGTTGGCAGTATTTAGCCCCTGTAAACTGCCCTATTGACTTTTTGGATTTTGTCAGTTCCTTTGCTTTAGCCTAGTATTTTTGTATCAAAGCTGACTCTTTCCCTCTCTTTTCTACTTCTTGCATCTTCTTGATGCCTTTTTTTTATTTTATAAAACTCATTACTTCATCAAAAAAAAAAAAGTTGGGCCAGCACCATCATTATCAAAGGTAAGAGTGTAGATAAGTGTGCTTGTTGATGAATGTGACCCATTACTAGTATAAAGTGGTTCAGCGCATATGTTTTTCTGTTATATTGTGAAATTATTGAATGGTGTAGAGAAAGTTCTCTTTTAGGAAGATTTATACATGTGAAAGTCCCAGAAAAGAAAGCATGACAGTTGACTTGGGAGAATAAGTGCTAGTTTTATTGCATGTTTTGAGTTTTGATGGTTGCACTTAGGTAAAGATACAACAACAACGGCGCCTCGGTACCAAACAAGTTCGGGTCGGCTATATGATTCCTCATTGACCATGTTTCTCCATTTACGCTCAACTCATGTCATCATCATACCAAATAAAACATAAAAGTGAAATAAGTTAAATATATATAAATAATAGTAATTCTGTGAATTGTTTAAGACTTTGAAAGTTCAAGGAACGCTACCTATGACATTCATGGGACAACTTCCCAAGAAATTTTTTCTCCTTTTGATTCTATCTCATCTCCTTAGATTAGCTGTTCAAGCACTTCCACTAGTGTATACTCTGGGCTACACTAGTCCTTAATTAATGAGAACTTATTGTTGGACTGCTGAAAATTTTGATTAAGGGATATGTAGAAACAGCCTTATAAGGCAAGGGATGTAGAAATCCAGTCTCGGTTTCTCTGTCTTACAATTTGGATACTGGCATGACTCATGGGGGGTAATCGATTCTACTAGGCATTTGAAATTAGGAGTAGTTTTTTTTTTTTTTGGGGTGGTGGTGGTGGGAGAGAGATCATGGTTTATTGGTATTTATGCATCAGTTAAGCAGTTTGATGTTGTGCAATTGGTTACTTACTTTATTCTCAGGACAAATCAACTAGCTTAAAACTTCTGTTTATTTGCAGTGGTGAAAGTATGGAAAATGCACTTCGTGCTTGCTGCAAGGGTATTAAAATTGGGAAAATTCTGATCCACCGTGATGGTGACAATGGGAAACAGGTGATCCGTTTTGTTCTTTTCCTTTTCTGCTTCCACATTGACAGGATATCATGGATAATGTGGTGATGAACTGCATCTGAACAGCTTATATATGAAAAACTTCCAAAAGACATCTCAGAGCGGCACGTCCTGCTTCTGGACCCGGTACTTGCTACAGGTATTGTATCTTGGAACCCGTGACATCTAGCTTTTGGAACAATCATTTCATTTTTGAAACCAAATCTCTTGTTTGTAGAAAAGTTGTTTTCTCCTATTGATGATCTCAGTTCTTTATCTGGGTGTTTCCTTTTGGGGTTTGGAAATCTTTCTTCTTTTGCATTGATTTATTGCTGGAAAGACAAAACAAGGGGGAAAAGAGGATGTTGAGTATGTGGATCAGGATTCTGGAGACTAAAATGTACTAGTAACAGTGTGTTTACTTGATTCTTTTACCCGGTCCTTCACCTGCGGATGAATTGTTGTGTTCTTTTGCTACCCCTGTAGATAAAAAGGAAATAGAATTTGACCCTATATCCTTTTCCTTTGAAGGTAATTCGGCTAACCAGGCAATTGAGCTGCTCATACAGAAAGGAGTACCAGAATCCCACATTATTTTCCTAAATCTCATCTCTGTGAGTTTCTTCCGTTTTGTAATCTCAGAAACAACTGCAACGACACAACCTTTTCTTAGGGCATTTCACCATGTACTGACTTCTGCTTTCTTTTTATGTAGGCACCTGAGGGAATACATTGTGTTTGCAAACGATTCCCCTCCTTAAAAATTGTCACGTCGGAGATTGATCTGGCTTTAAATGAAGAGTATCGTGTCATACCAGGTTTGGGAGAGTTTGGTGATCGTTACTTTGGCACTGATGATTGATACTGCACGTTTTGCAAAGAGTCTCAAGATTGATGTGCTCCAGTATTGGAACTTTAGCACCCTCCAAACGTGGATCTATGATCTGGCTCTTCTTCTGGTTTATTAACTGTTTCAGCATAAGTATAGAGAACACTCGTACTGGATATTCTTAATGATGCCGGTCGATGTAAAATCTAAACGATCGCTTGCTCTATTGAAGCACATATTGCTCAATGAGACATGCTTCTTTTAACTGTGAATCAAATATTCTCAGATGCCTGCAACTTAGGACTCTGTTCAAAGCCGCGTGTGTAACTCACTGTGTTTATACCAATTAAATAAATACATAACATCACTTAACCATCGTAAAAAAGATGTATACGGATATCCCCACTTGTGGAAATATACTGGGTTTGGGTTTGTTGTTGTCGGATATGGATCACCTGCAGTGAATGATTTCTTCTTAGCTCCATGAACTGATACATGATACTGCAGACCAATACCAGAAAAAATTGAGCTAAGACATTAATTTTAAATTTTCGTTGGCAGCTCAGGACCAAACACCACAAACAAAGAACAAGAGAGTGAAATAGGATTTATAATATAAAACATTTATTAAAAGTGAAGGTGATATATAAACATCATCACTTACATACTCAGACGATCTGGAAGACTATATAGTATCTCTTTACATAACTAAGCAATATTAAAAAACATAATACATCTTGGTAACAATATGCCTAAGATCTCGCACCTTTGTAACATAAGGATTTGTCCCTTATTTATCTCCTAAGCTTCCTTAATCCCCAACTCTACTTTTATGATAATACATATATTATTTAATATTTATTTGACTAATTTTATATTATTTGATTTTTGATTCTTTCATGTTTGTATATTTAAATCTAAATGATATATAACAAGTATATTAATTGACACTGTAAATATTTTACAAATATATTATTTATATATAGTGTTTACTTCAGAGTAATTAAGTTTTATACTGTAAATATTCTACAAATATACTATTATATGCATAGGTTTTTTCTTAAATATTTTCATATTTATGGTATATTTCTAGTATAAAATATTTTATATCTTAAACATACCATGAACATCTCATAAAAAAATTCCAGCTAATCACATTATTAATATAAAAAATGTATGCATATTTTAGTTGAAAAATATAGGTAATATACATTATGAACTATTTAAATTTATATATATAAATATATATATATATATATATATATATATAAATTTATATATAAAAAATCACTATTATTTGGTGAACTACAGGAAGAGGGGGGATGGGGGAGTGCCATTACAAAAGAGTGAAAAAAGGAAAGTTTTACTATAATGATGAGAGAGAAACGATATAAATATTATTAGAATAAAACTAACTCCTTAATCAGTTAATTTTTAAAATATGCTAGAATTGTAAAAAAAAATTGCCATTTATGAAATAAATGAAGAATACTATCATTAATGAAAATAATATTAAATAAAGGATTAGGCATGTAAAAATCTCAAGAAAGAAAATGAAAATTTGGACTCCATCTTTCAATATATGTAGAAGCGATAACAACATGCCCGGTATAATCTCACAAAGTATGGTATGAAGAGGGTAGTGTGTACATGTAATCTCACATAGTGGAGTATGTGGAGAGTAGTGTATACACAGACCTTACCCCTACCATGTGGAGATAAATACGCTGTTTCCAATAGATCTCCGATCGAGGAAGGGACAACGCCTATGAGTCATGTAAAAGTAGCATAAATAACAAAGTAAGATGACCGAAATACAAGAAATGACAGGTAGTCATAGAAATCTAATAACAACATAAGGCGAGAGTACATACTAATAATACCAATATGAACAATTTAGACTACCTAACCACTATTCTAAGCCTCACATCCGCACCTTCCTCTCATTTCTTGAACAGAAAACAAAAAAAAATTCAGTTCTTCCATATATAATTTAATCTAGTGGGATTAGTTGGAGTATTCCATATAATAACAACATGTTAAATTCAACAAAAGTTTTTTCCCCCAAAATATATTGACTATCCAATTTCATTCCATGGGCTAAATCCAAGTTGTAGCCCACAGGAATAAGGTGGGTATGTGTGGTTCCATTTTTCCATTTGTGAAAACGTAGCAGCCAATATTTTGACTAATACACTGTTCTGTTCTTCACCTAATTCTTTTCTTCTTCTAATAATAACGTGCTGCTAAGTCCTAAAGCTCCTCTTTGGAGCTCCAATTAACTCCAAACTACCAAAATCCAGAGCAGGTTTAACAAAGAATGGGGGTTGGAGGACGTGAAGTGGCGATTTCATTGGATGGAGTGAGGGACAAGAATATGATGCAATTGAAGAAAATCAATACTGCAATTTTCCCAGTTCGCTACAACGATAAGTATTACACTGATGCCATTGCCTCTGGTGATTTCACCAAGCTAGGTTCGTCTTTTCAATTCTGGGGTTCTTATTTTGCGTAATTATTAGGTGCCCAATTGGTTTTATTTAGACCTTTCTTGTGATTGACGGGTAAATTGTGCAATGTAGAGATCCCTTGCCCAAAAGAATGATGGATTTGGATCATAAGGGTCAAACATTTTATTGATTCAGTGTGAATTTGGACATGGATTCTTTGTTCTCTTAGAACTAAAATTTACATAGTGGAAAACCATATAAAAAGTACCTTAAGATACTGTTTTTGTAATTAATAGGAGTAGTTTTTAGAAATGTTTAAAAGCTTTCAAAAAACTAGTTTTTCTTTTCAAGCAAAAAACTAGTTGATTCTCTAAATAGTGATAGTGTTATATAAAATGAGAACAATAAGTTGAATTAGAAGGCATACCTATTTCATATCCTTATTGTAAGCTTTTTATCTTTTTGGTGAAGGGGGGAATCCTTCTCTTTTTCTCTGCTTTGTAGCATTTTGGAGTCTGATGATGCAAAGAAAAGAAGAATAGTAGTTGGAAAAAAATGATCAGAGGACTAGTAGTTATAACAGCCTTTTAGTCTATTTTCATAATACAGGAATGGCTGATAAAAGCAAATGATTAATAGCCATGAGACAAGAGAAACCACAGGTAGATGCCAAACTAGTTAGAGGGAATAGTGGTGCTTACTCAACGCGTCAACTCATATAACAAATCCATTATCCGCTATCTGGGTTTGTTTCGTAACTCATCACAAGAATGGTTGTGGTCAAGAAAAGGGAAGGAAATTGAGGCTTTTCCACAGGAGTTATTTTCTTGGATGAGGCTAAGCTTAAGTAGTTAGAGGACCCCTTCAATGGAGAAGGGAGTTAGTTGAAAGGGGGATTCTAGCTGTATGTGGTAGTTTTACACTCTGTTACATTTGAATGAAAAAGTTACTCTCTAAAGAGAAAATGAACCACTTAATCGTAGTGACATCCTTTAGGCCTCTCTTCTGTAGCTCGATATATTTGGTTGTTGTAGTTGGTACTCTGGTCTTAAGAACATCGATACGTCCTACTGGTCCTTATTAAAAAAAAGTTGATACGCCAGTCTTTCTTTTCCCATTTTTTCTGATTGGCTTGGGTTGAAATCTCCTGTAGTTTAGCCTATTGTTAATCTGAAAAAGTCTCTATTTATTGAAGAAGCATACGACCTACAACATTGTATTATTATTTTTCAGAAAGATATCATCTCAATACCCCTTAGCCCAGTGTTCATGATGCAATATGGAACCTGTGCCCTTTTCTTTATGTTTACATATTGAAGTATACAATGAGAAAAATCTTATATTTACAAAAATAGATGTTAAATTGACCAACTTCAATATAGAAAATATCAGAAGTAATTTGAAATACAGGAGTATATAATGTGAAAGCGCCTGCTTGCACAAGTATAATTTTTTTTCCTTTAAATTCTGAGCTGTTGGGGACACCACCTCTCAGAGGACCTTCTTATTTACTTGAAAGTTACATGTAGACATATTACACGTAGACAGGAGTCCTAGTGCTATGTCTCCTACTTAGACAGAAGTAGAAATGCCCCTCTCTCTTAAAAGAATAAAAGAACCTTAGAAGTAAGATGACTTTGACAGAAAATATCCAGGGATATACATCTCTAAGGGTTGTATCTCCACACCATCTATAAGGGTTGTATCTCCACACCTGTGATTGTAGTGTCACTCTAGAATTTCTACTTGCCATATTGTTTTCCCATTGCGCATATCACTACTGAGTATCACATCGGTAACTTTGTCTTCAAATCTCCTCCTACCATTAGTTTTTGTATAAGTTCTCCTATTAGTTAAACTGTTTAGATTCTCATATAACATTTCAAATGACTTTGTTTCCATTGTTAGAAAATCAAGCCATTTAACATTCCATGGACTATTTCGGTTTTATATTTAGTAAAAAAGTTCCTTTTTTCTACTATAAATATCATTTTCGAATCAAACTTGTGAAAAGATCCGAGCATCTAACCTAAAATCTTAAGGCAACTGGTAGAGCAGCTCATGACATTTATAAACCCTTTGAAAGCCCTTACACTATTCATGTGGGACAACTACTCTTGTGAAAGAATTACCCTTTTGGAAGCTCTTACACTAAAGTGTAAATAGAATCTGGGAAACTAATCCAAAAGATTAAGGCAATTGGTGGAGTAGCTCATGACATTTATAAACCTTTTTTAGAAGCCTTTTGGAAGCCGGGATTTTAAAGGGTCGGAGCATCATAGCTTATGGATGTAATTAGTAATCATCATTGCTTGATGCAACATTAGGTTTCTATTGGAAAGAATAACAACTCAATTTGTCATAATTATGATAAAACAATAATGATTATGTATAATGACCATTCCCTAAAAGTCCTGCTAGAGACATTTATACCTTCAATAGTTTAGGTAAAGGTGCATGAAATTACTGAGTATGTGTTTTTTCCTAAGTTGCTCCGACACGACAGTTTAGGTGCCGCACCTGCGTCGACACGACACTAGTATGAGTGTGGGTATGAGATCCATACTGGATCTGGTCAAACAATTTGGCTACTTTGACCACGATGGACGGTAAAATTCGAGATGAGATACAATTTGATTCCCGAAATCAGAACCAAAACTAGGGTAAATTTGAAGAAAATAGCATATCTTATCTAGGAAATTAATTCTTTACTTATCTACAACTTGAGAATAAAAAAGAAATCCACACTTTACATGCTATACGTAAGTATTCCACAAAATCTCTCATAATTTAGAGATATTTTTATTTTTTGAATTATTTTTAGCCGGATCCCCGCCCCCGTATCCGTACTAGGATCCGTATTCCCGAATCTTAGAATTTACATCTCGAAGGATCCGACCTTTAGATCCGCACCCGTGTCGGACACCCGTATCCGTGTCCGAGCAACTTAAGTTTTTCCTTATGGGTGAGCATAAATATGTAGTGAAGTAAAGCAAAGTGCAATTTAATGTTCCTATGCAAGTTAAAGAAAAGTTGTTTCCTATAATTTTCAAAGAAATGAATACATCCAATATATAGTTCTTCTGGTTTAAGCTTTCAACTTTTCAATCTTTAGATATTCCACAAAACTTTGTCATCTTTTGTATTTTCAAATTGATGCCCTGTGTTAAGCATCTCACATTGGTTGAGGGAATGGGATGTTTTCTCCTTATATGGTCTTGGACAATTCTTACCTCATAAGCTAGCTTTTGGTATGAGTTTGGGTTGAAAGTCCATTTTCTTTACGAGCCTGACTCGTTCCTATCCTTAATTTACCCAATGTTCAATACCATTTTATATTGTCCACATGCCGGATGTTCCGCTATGGGTGTGCAGGGGGGTTTCAGTGTCCCATGTTGGTTGAACGAATGGGCTATTGTCTTCTTATATGGTCTTGACAATCCTTAACTCATGAGCTAGCTTTTGGGCTTGAGGTTAGGCCCAAGGTCCATTTTCCTTACACTCTTCGAGATAAATTCAAGAAATGCATCTCTATCTGGTTTACGCTTTCCATTTTAGAATCTTGAATATTCTGCAAATCTTACCTTGTTTCAATTTTTTGTACCTGCAGCATATTACAGTGATATTTGTGTAGGTTCAATTGCATGTCGCCTTGAGAAGAAGGAAGCTGGGGCTGTTCGTGTTTACATAATGACTCTGGGTGTTTTGGCTCCATATCGTGGGCTAGGTATTGGTGAGTGCTCAACTTATCCTGCTTACCTTGGTCGAAGTTATGTTACCATATAACTTTCCGTGGTTCTTTTCCAGTTTGACTGCTCAAATTTTTAATATGATGGCATCAACCTTCAAGTTGACATTTTCTTTTAATCTTTGAAGTTAGTTGTAAGTCGTTTACACCATTTCAAAACACAATAAAGAAATATCTGACAAGTTTTTTGAATGTTTCTTAGAAAAGTAAAAATGAATAGCAGCAACGAGTCAATCGATTGCAGTTTGTCCTGACATCTCAATAATTTGGAGCAACATCTCATTTAGTTCATCTTTTTATTCTGGTGCAGGCAAAATGTTGTTGAACCATATCCTCAATCTTTCTGCCAAGCAGAACGTTAGCGAGATTTATTTGCATGTGCACACAATTAACGAAGATGCCCTCAATTTCTATAAGAAATTTGGATTTGAGGTTACTGATAAAATCCAAAATTATTATACAAACATAACCCCACCAGACTGTTTTGTCCTGACCAAGTTCATCACTCAAACGAAGAAATAGATAGTCTCAGCTACTTTGATTGAGCCTTGGTCAAACCTTCACATTATCTTTGAGGTTCTGAGCTTTCTGGTTCTAGTTTTTGCTACTTATGAGTAATGTGCCACCCATTGAATTGTTAGTGTAAGCCCTTTTCTGTTCTATCTTATCCTATCTGCAACAACATCAAAGTTGAATGATTTCCCTGTAATAGAAATAGTGCAGTTCAATGCAAACATTCGAGTTTGGTTAATGAAATGGTCACCAGATAAATGAATGCAAGTTATGCATGTTGCATATAATTTTATATCGTAAATATGGTTAAATGATATGCATTTAATTTTAATTTATGACTCTTATGATTAAATTGCTGGAATTTGTATCAATTTCGGTTGAGTGTATGTATTTTCTGAGCGTAATCTTACAAATGGGACAGGCCTTGGTGCAAAAAAGGTTTGGATCAATTTCAATTTCAACCTGATATATACAAACTGTTGGGGAAAAACAACTTGTAATTAAATCAGGTAAAGAACTAGAAAAATCGAAAGTGACCCATATGATCCCACGTGGAAATAACAATGCTCTTTTTTCCTTCTAATCTTCTAATATCTGTCGCACCATAATAATAATTATAAAAATAACAAGAAAGTATGAAAGTCTAGTTCAATTATATATTCAGTTCATTTTCTCACATCAGACGAACAGCTGGGACTATTCCACTTCCCGTCCACGAGTTCTTAGTTTTCTTTTCCTAATATCAGAACTGCTCTCCTGTCTCCACATCATTACCTGATAATTTTAAGTTCACTTGTTTCTACATACGTGCTTGTACGAGTATGTCACGTTGTATACGGTCGAAATAGATTTCGGCCTTCGCACGTCTGATCGAGCTCGAATGATAATCGATCGAAGTGAGACTTCGAGATGGGTTCCGAAGATGAAACAAACAAGCCTCGAACCCGAGGGGCCGATCAATGTCGAGTTCGATATTGTTATCGAGCTCGAATCCAAATCGAACTATGATGCAGAGTAAAGCTATCAAGCTTATGATCCAGAGACCAACCAACATTGACTCCGAATCAATTCAAGGGTCCGAGTCAGAATCGAGTTTAAGCCAAAGGTCGAGAGCTCGAGTTAGAATCGGGCTCAAGCCGAGATCAAGAGCCCGAGTCAGATCGGACTCAAAGATAAAAGTCGTTGCAATCCCACTAGATGAGAGAATCTTGGCAGGAATTGTGGAAAAACTGATTTATCATGGATCTCTCACTGAGTATTTTTTTAATTATATTTAAAGTAAGGTCCCTCTACCATAAAGAGGAGTTTTCTGTGAGGGCAGTTTTTTTGGAGTTCACATTGTAATTCAAGCACTATATTCTCTTATATTCGAGAGTTATTCTTTTAAGCCTAAAAAACTAATTCATCTTGCTTAGTCCCAAAAATCGCTTTTGTTACAACTTTGTTTATTTTGTCTTCTCTGCGGTCCATATTTGATACTTCCTTTTATCCTTACAATTTTTATTGAGCTATATCACATATCCTTAGAACTACGAATAAATTCAACTCTACCCGTTTTTCGAGTAAACAGTTTGGCGCCCACCGTGGGGCTAAGGATAACAGTGGTTATTTGATACGAATCTGAAAAAATACGCCATTGTGTTTTGCGCTTGTTTCCGAAAATATCCTGAATTTCGGATTAGCTACGACTAACCATCAATCAAATGGCTTCACCGATCGATAACGGGGCCGGTCTTCAAGACGAAAACAACAACTTGACACCCAGTACTGAAAGACCACTTGTGAACACCGTTGGACCTCGAACCAGAGCGCCAATCGATATCAATTCGCATATAGCCATTGAGGCAAACCTACATGCTGAACCGAAGAATAACATCCATGGTGGCACTCGGTCTGCAGCTCGAGATACCCATAACGTCGAGGAAAACGGCGTTAGCTTGCATATGATTTTCGAAATGTTGCAAGCCCAACAGGCAGCAATAGCTCAGTTGCAAAGCCAAACCCAGCTACAAAGCAGGCCGGAGCCCAATCCACCCCGAGAAATCACTCACAAAACGGAACCAGCCATAGTAAAGTCAAATGAGCAAGAATCGGGGACTACTCCCGAAATTGCTAAATTGCTCGAGGAACTCACAAAGCGAATCGAAGCCAACGATAAAAAAGTAGAAACTTATAACTCTAGGGTCGATCAGATCCTGGGAGCTCCACCAATGTAAAAGGGTTGGATTCGGAAAAATTCGTGCAAAAACCTTTTTCCTCAAGCGCAGCCCCGAAACCAATCCCCCAAAAATTCTGTATGCCCGAAATTTCCAAATATAACAGAACGACCGATCCCAATGAGCACGTCACTTCTTACACATGTGCCATCAAGGGCAATGATTTAGAAGACGATGAAATCGAATCTGTGTTGCTAAAAATATTCGGAGAGACCCTCTCGAAGGGGGCAATGATTTAGTATCACAACTTACCGCCAAATTCCATCGACTCATTCGCCATGTTAGCAGATTCTTTTGTGAAAGCACATGCCTGCGCCATAAAAGTCGCAACAAGGAAATCGGACCTCTTCAAGGTAAGACAAAAGGATAACGAGATGCTGAGGGAGTTCGTATCTCATTTTCAAATGGAACGAATGGACTTGCCACCAGTCACAGACGATTGGGATGTTCAGGCTTTCACTCAAGGTTTGAACGAGTGAAGTTCGACGGCTTCACGGCGATTAAAGCATAACCTGATCGAATACCCAGCCATCACATGGGCCGACGTGCACAATCGGTACCAATCGAAAATTAGGGTCGAAGATGATTAATTGGGGTCTGAACTCGCTGTTCGAAGGAATACTAATTGGGAACGAGGTCCGATTGGGGATCGATACGAACCGTACAACGGGAGCCACAGAGTCAGTGAATCGATACATAACCTCAGGCAAAATAATAAGAGAAGTGATCGAGGTCAAGGGTCCCGAGGGCTGATAAACAGAAGTAGTTTCGATAGGCCTGCCGGATCTAAGGAAGCACCTCAGTTATCAGAATATAATTTCAGCGTTGATGCATCCGCCATCGTATCGGCTATTCGGCATATCAAAGACACTAAATGGCCTCGACCCATGCAGACCGATCCTGCCCAGAGGAATCCCAATCAAATGTGCGAATATCATGGCACCCATGTCCTTAGAACGGAAGATTGCAGGCAACTAAGAGAGGAAGTAGCCCGGTTATTGAACAAAGGGCACCTTCGGGAATTTTTGAGCGATAGGGCAAAGAACCATTTTAAAAACAGGGATTTCGGCAAGCAAAACGAACAAGAAGAACCACAGCACGTCATTCACATGATCATCGGCGGCGCCGATACCCCTCAGGGACCAGTGCTTAAACGCATTAAAACATCGATTGTGAGAGAAAAGTGATCTCGAACTCAAGATTACACACCCATAAGAACTTTGTCCTTCAATGATGAAGATGCAGAAGGAGTCATACAACCTCATAACGATGCATTGGTAATATCCGTACTCATGAATAAAACTAAAGTTAAGCGTGTGTTGATTGATCCAGGTAGCTCGGCCAATATCATCAGATTGAAGGTCGTAGAACAGCTCGGCCTGCAGGACCAGATCTTACTCGCAAACCTGGTTCTAAACGGATTCAATATGGCATGTGAAACCACCAAGGGAGAGATAATTCTACCAATAAACGTGGCCGGAACCATCCAGGAAACGAAGTTTCACGTGATCGAAGGCAACATGAGATACAACGCCCTTTTCGGAAGGCCATGGATCCACAACATGAGAGTTGTACCTTCGACCCTGCACCAGGTCCTCAAATTCCCAACATCGAGAGGAGTCAAAACAGTGTACGGAGAACAACCAGCAGCAAAAGAAATGTTCGCCATCGAGGAAGCAAAACCAATATCCTCGCCTTCGCCAATAAAGGGATCGGGCTCAGAAGGGGAACGAGATACCAAATAGCAATCACAGACATCGACTTCGACCCAACCAGATAACTAGAATATTGAAGAAGATGATGATCAGAGGATCCCTCGATCCTTCATGATTCCCGATGACTCTGACGCCACCAAATCAACAATTGAGGAGCTGGAGCAAGTCACACTAATCGAGCACTGGCCCGAACGAAAGGTATACCTGGGAACGGGGTTGAGCCCCGAACTCAGGAAGAAACTTATTCAATTTTTTATCGATAACATTGATTGCTTTGCCTGGTCCCATTTAGATATAACAGGGATCCCATCGAACATAATGACGCATCAGCTAAGCTTGGACCCTAAGTTCAGACCGGTGAAGCAAAAGAGAAGACCCCAGTCCGAGGTAAAACACGCATTCATAAAAGACGAGGTAACCAAACTTCTCAAGATAGGGTCCATTAGGGAGGTGAAATATCCCGAATGGTTAGCCAATATAGTTGTAGTGCCTAAAAAAGGGAACAAACTTAGAATGTGTGTGGACTATAAGGATTTGAACAAAGCATGCCCCAAAGATTCTTTTCCGCTGCCCAACATCGATCGCATGATCGATGCCATGGACGGTCACGAGATCCTCACTTTTCTCGATGCCTATTCCGGGTATAATCAATTCCAGATGAACCCGGAGGACCAGGAAAAGACTTTATTTGTCACCAAATATGAAACATATTGTTATAATGTGATGTCCTTTGGGCTAAAAAATGCAGGGGCTACTTACCAACGCTTAGTAAATAAAATGTTCGAAGAACAAATAGGTAAATCAATGGAAGTTTATATTGATGACATGATAGTTAAGTCCCTGCGCGCAGAGGACCATCTGACCCATTTGCAGGAAACGTTCGAGATTTTGAGGAAATACAACATGAAGCTCAACCCCGAAAAATGTGCTTTCGGGGTCGGTTCGGGCAAGTTCCTCCGCTTCATGGTGTCAAATCGGGGAATCGAGATTAACCCCGATAAAATCAAGGCCATCAAAGACATCACCATCGTGGACAGTGTGAAAGCTGTACAAAGGCTAACGGGACGGATTGCGGCCTTAGACCCATTCATTTCGAGATCATCAGATTGAAGTCACAAATTTTTCTCTCTACTCAAAAAGTAGAATGATTTCGCTTGGACCCCGAAATGCCAACATGCATTAGAGGAACTAAAACAATATCTGTCGAGCCCACCACTACTTCACACTCCAAAAACAGACGAAAAACTTTGCTTATACTTGGCAGTATCGGAAATCGCAGTAAGCGGTGTCCTAGTTCGGGAAGAGCAAGGTACGCAATTTCTCATTTATTATATAAGTCGAACCTTAGGGGAAGAAGAAACTAGATATCCGCACCTAGAAAAATTGGCACTTGCACTTATAAGCGCCTCTAGAAAGATATGACCGTACTTTCAATGTCACCCCATATGCGTATTAATGACTTACCTACTTCGTAATATTTTGCATAAACCTGAACTATCAGGACGATTGGCCAAATGGGCTGTCGAACTCAGTGGGTACGATATCGAATATCAACCCCGCACGACCATCAAGTCTCAAATTTTAGCAGACTTCGAGGCCGATTTCATGCCAACCCTCGTACCCGAAGTCGAAAAAGAACTCCTGTTGAAATCGGGTACATCATCGAGGGTATGGACCCTTTTTACGGATGTGGCTTCGAACGTGAAGGGGTCTGGGCTAGGCATAGTTTTAAAGCCACCCACGGGTAACACTATTAGGCAATCTATTAAAACTACCAGGTTGACTAACAACGAGGCCGAGTATGAGACCATGATTGCAAGTCTCGAGCTAGCTAAAAACTTGGGAGCAGAAGTTATTGAAGCCAAATGTGACTCTTTATTGGTGGTAAGTCAAGTAAACAAAACCTTCGAAGTTCGAGAAGATAGAATGCAAAGGTATTTGGACAAACAGCATGTCACTTTGCACCATTTCAAACAATGGACTTTACAGCATGTTCCACGAGAGCAAAACAGTGAGGCTGATGCACTTGCGAATTTGGGATCATCGGTCGAGGAAGGTGACTTAAGCTCGGGGACTGTCGTTCAACTCTCGAGATCTGTGATCGAAGAAGGCCACTCCGAGATAAATTCTATGAGCTTAACCTGGGATTGGAGAAATAAGTATATTGAACACTTAAAGAATGGGAAGCTCCCATAGGACCCTAAAGATTCAATGGACCTACGGACTAAAGCTGCTCGATTCACGTTGGCTTCAGATGGAACGCTATATCGAAGGACATTCGATGGACCATTGGCAGTATGCTTGGGTCCAGGAGATACCGATTACATCTTACGTGAGGTGCACGAGGGCACTTGTGGGAATCACTCCGGTGCCGATCCATTAGTCCGAAAAATAATCAGGGTAGGGTATTATTGGATCAATATGGGCAAAGATGCGAAGGAATTTGTTCGAAAATGTGACAAATGTCAAAGGTTTTCACCATTGATCCATCAACCTAGAGAGCAACTTCACTCAGTCCTATCCCCATGACCATTCATGAAATGGGGAATGGATATCGTCGACCCTCTGCCATCGACCCCAGGTAAAGCTAAATTCATTTTATTTATGACTGACTATTTCTCTAAATGGGTTAAAGCACAGGCGTTCGAGAAAGTAAGAGAGAGAGAAGTTATAGACTCATGCTCATGTAGTTGGCCCGAACCCAGACGCAAAACATAAACACATGTATAGTGACTTGCAAAGAAAGTTCTCCTCTTTGCCAACATCTTATATCCAAGAAAAATTCCTCTATTTGGAGATTTATTATGCAAACAAAATTAAGATAAACTCGACCGCTAAGCCTACGGGCTACTTTTATTTCGAGTTCGAGCAAGCACTCACTCGACCATTACGCCTACGGGCTACATTACTTTGAGTTTGAATCATTCACTCGACTACTAAGCCTACATGCTACTTTTATTTCGAGTTCGAGCAAGCACTCACTCGACCATTACGCCTACGGGCTACATTACTTCGAGTTCGAATCATTCACTCGACTACTAAGCCTACGGGCTACTTTTATTTCGAGTTCGAGCAAGCACTCACTCGACCATTATGCCTACGGGCTATATTGCTTCGAGTTCGAATCATTCACTCGACTACTAAGCCTACGGGCTAATTTTATTTTGAGTTCAAGCAAGCACTCACTCAACCATTACACCTACGGGCTATATTTCTTCGAGCTCAAATCATTGACTCAACTAATAAGCCTAAGGGCTACATCACTTCAAGTTTGAATAAGCACTCGCTCGATTATAGAGGCTACGAAGTCCAAGTTTGGTTAAATTGTTTAAATCCTTATGAAAACATTCATAATGCGTGAATTAGTCTTCACAAAACGGAAGCAAGTTGGCAAAATTGTCTTTATAAAAATTGTCTACATGATTGATTACAACGTAAAAATTAAGGACTAAGCTTCCTGGTTATCCTCAGGAGCGGTCTCTTCTCTATTGGGCTCCCCCGCGTTCTCGGATCTGCTCTTACTCCCATCATCATCATCATCATTATCATCATCGGAAACCAGGGCTTTAGCATCGACTTTGAGTTCTTTGGCCCTTTTTATCTCTTCAGCGAGATCGAAACCATGAGCATGGATCTCCTCGAGGGTTTCCCTCCGAGATCAGAACTTAGCAAGTTCGGCGACCCAATGTGCTCGAGTATCGGCGGTATCGACTGCCTCTCTTTCTTGGACCTGGGCAGCTTCAGCGTCGGCCCGATAGACGGCCACGAGTGCATCTGCATCGGCCTTTGCCTTTTCGGCATCAGATTCGGCCTTGGAAAGTACAAAGGCCAACCGAGCCTCGAGCTCCTCTATTCTTCTTGCTTGAACCAAGCCTTTTTCCTTTATTCTCTGAAGTTGGGTTTCGACCGATGATAACTGGGCTCGAGCAGTTTCTTTCTCTGTAGCAAAGCGGTCCATACCTTCTTTCCACTGCAAAGACTCCGCTTTTATCACGTCGACCACCTCACGAAGCTTCCCGATCATCTCGATTTTTTGCTACAACTGTGAGACCAAAAAATTAGCCATCGTTCCGGTATCAAGCCCATAGGCTTGTAAAAGTATCATTACCTGCTCAGACAAATAGGTCTGATCTCCATAAGCCTTGGCCAAC
The DNA here is from genome assembly GCF_000715075.1 of Nicotiana tabacum. Classification (NCBI taxonomy): domain Eukaryota; kingdom Viridiplantae; phylum Streptophyta; class Magnoliopsida; order Solanales; family Solanaceae; genus Nicotiana; species Nicotiana tabacum. The sequence goes on from NC_134101.1 coordinate 28,028,156, forward strand.
TTAGCTCGAAGGTCTTTTATTTCCTCTTCTCTCTGCCCTAAGAGAAGTGTTAGGGAGTTCCGCTCATCAGTAACCCGTTGAAGGTCGGCCTCGTATCGACGCAGCTTGTTTTGGGACCGAGAACATGCTTCTCGATGAACTACCACTACCGACAAAGAAACAAGAAACGAAGTTAACAAAAAAGTAAACATAAAGGTAGTACCGACAAAATAATTTTAAGGCTTACCTGATTCAAAGCCTGCCGCACCCCGTGAAAAAGATCCGATTCATCACCAGTACCGGAAACGTCCTCGATACTGGTAAACAGGTCACGAAAGGGATCCTCTCCATCGTGAGGCCTGTCTAGATCGAGGGCCCCCAGATCTTGGGCTTCCCGAATCACCCCTACAGAAAAAGCGGGAAAGGTGGGCGAATCTTCGATTGCTGCTGCCCCAAATGAATCACTTGGAGCATTTTCTTCGGTTCGAAGGAATTCAAGGGCCTTTTCAGACATATCCCCCATACTTTGGCTCTGATGAGATGCGTTTTCGATCTCCGATAATTTAGGGATTCAACCCGAATCTTTCTCCGGTATATCCTCAAATCGAGGCGGAGCCTCATGAAGCATCATCGATCCAGCTGCCTATGGGGCATCTGTGTTTCTCTTCGTTCGGGCCGCCAGCGCGGACCCATCATTTTCTTCTTCTTCTTCATCTTTATCCCTTAGACGCAAAACTAATTCCACGGTCAAAGGAATGACATTCTTGTTCGGCTTGCGAGCCGTCCTCTTCTTCGGTTTTGGATCTTCGGGAACAAAGGCTCTTTTCCTTTTATTTCCCTTCACCAGCTTTAGGACAGAGGCCAAAGTTTCTTCCTCTTTAGACAAGGGCCTCAAAACCGCATCTTTGCCCAAACCTGCATTTGGAAAATTTTAGTAAAATATTTGGAAACCACCTCGTTTGAATTATCAAAGAGTACGAGAAAGGGGCTTACCATGATTTTTGGACTCCCACCGACCCATTGACAAATCACGCCATGAGCGCTCGGCGTATGTGGAGGTCAAAACAAAAGCTCATACCCAATTCTTGAGATCGGGAACTGCTCCAGGCATCCAGGGAACCACTACATCACAAAAAGAAGAGTGTCGATGAGAAAAGAAATGAAAGAACAAAATAGAAGTAACAACAGGATCACACTTACGTTTCATATTCCACTCCTCGGGAAAGGGCATCTTTTCGGTCAGAATCAGGTCCGAAGTCCTCACTCGAACGAACCTGCCCATCCAGCCCTGATCCCTGTCCTCGTCAATGCTAGAGAACAGAGCCTTGATGGCCTGACGCTGAAGTTTTATTAACCCTCCTCGAAAAAGTCGAGGACGGTATAATCGGATAAGATGGTCGAGGGTGAACGTCATCCCCTCGATTTTGCTCACAAAGTATTGGATCAGGATAACGATCCGCCAAAAAGAAGGATGGACCTGGCCTAGGGTTATTTGGTATTAACGACAGAAGTCAATAATAACGGAATCGAGGGGACCTAACGAGAAAGGGTAAGTATGCACATTCAAAAACCCTTTCACGTAAGAAGTGATATCTTCGTCAGACGTAGGAATTATTATTTCTTTTTTATCCCAATTGCAATCTTTCTTTAGCTGTTTGAGGTGCTTTTTGATTATTGAACATATGTACCTCAATACTAACTCACATCAGCCAGGGACTGATGAGCCTTTATCGACCTTAAAATCAGAAGTAAGAACACACGCCCCGGGAACGCACTCCTCAGGCCGTGGTTCTACTGGTGTCTCATCGGTGGAACACTGTGAAGATGAAGCCTTCTCTTTATGAGGAATGGTTTGTGATGTTTTCGCCATTTTCGAATTCAAAGGTGAGGAATAGAAGAAAGTGGCAAAGATTTGGTAGAATTGAAGAGGGGCTTTTGCAAAGAGAAATCACAAGTTTACAGGCAAGTCAGAGAATGCGAAAAAGGACTTAGGAAATTTGGAAGATTGAAGATGTAAAAGTGGTAAATGATAAAAGGAAGGGTTATTTATAGGTTTAAGCGATGGAGGTTCAGTATCAGCGGTGGCCGACCACCATCTGACGTGCACTAAATGCCTTGAAAGACTAAACCGACGGAACAACTATCACATGCGTCATGATCGAGCCCGATGGAAACGTCAGGTTATAATCCGATCGATGTGTTAAAAGATCATATCATTTCTCACCACATTCTTTCTGAGAAACGAGGGGACTATCTGTATACGGTCGAAATAGATTTCAGCCTTCGCACGTCTGATCGAGTTCGAATGATAATCGATCGAAGTGAGACTTCGAGATGGGTTCCGAAGATGGAACAAACAAGCTTCGAACCCGAGGGCCCAATTAATGTCGAGTTTGATATTGTTATCGAGCTCGAATCCAAATCGAACTATGATGCAGAGTAAAGCTATCAAGCTTATGATCTAGAGACCAGCCAACATTGACCCCGAATCAATTCAAGGGTCCGAGTCATAATCGAGCTTAAGCCAAAGGTCGAGAGCTCGAGTTAGAATCGGGCTCAAGCCGAGATCAAGAGCCCGAGTCAGATCGGACTCAAAGATAAAAGTCGTTGCAATCCCACTAGATGAGAGAATCTTGGCAGGAATTGTGGAAAAACTGATTTATCATGGATCTCTCACTGAGTATTTTTTTAATTATATTTAAAGTAAGGTCCCTCTACCATAAAGAGGAGTTTTCTGTGAGGGCAGTTTTTTTGGAGTTCACATTGTAATTCAAACACCATATTCTCTTATATTCGAGAGTTATTCTTTTAAGCCTCAAAAACTGATTCATCTTGCTTAGTCCCAAAAATCACTTTTGTTACAACGTTGTTTATTTTCTCTTCTCTGCGGTCCATATTTTTTACTTCCTTTTATCCTTACAATTTTTATTGAGATATATCACATATCCTTAGAACTACGAATAAATTAACTCTACCCATTTTTTGGGTAAACACACGTTAATCACAAAAATTATTTAAAAACAAATAATGAAGCAATTGACGTTAAACACTCTTTAAGATGTTGAAATTAGTGCTAATACATTTATTCATAAAATGATTGCATGTCGCTTGAACCGACATAGTTGACCAATTTAATTTAGTTAGTTAGATAATTGTCACGACCCAATTTCATAATAGGCCGTGATAGCACCTAATACCGCTGTCAGGCCAGCCAACAATAATTGATTAACTTAATTACTCATTTTAGTATATGTGAAATAATAATTTCCTTTAATTAAATAGTAAGAGATAGACTTTACAAAGTAAATGATAGTATTTTCACAACTACAATACTGAACAACCCATAATCACCCCCAAACCCTGGTGTCATAAGTACATGAGCATCAACTAGGAAATATATTAGAAATACAACATCTGTCTGAAAGTACAATTAGACAAAAGAGGGTAGATAATTCTGATGGAAACTCTGTGTGCTGCGAATTCGCGACATGGGATGCAGTTCACCTAAGTCCCCCGAAAAAGCCGCGCATCTGTGCCCACAATTGTGCTAGGCATATATGCACCTGCAAAAAAATATGCAGCAAGTGTAGTATGAGTACGTAAATCAACGCGTACCCAGTAAGTATCTAGTCTAACCTCGAAGAAGTAGTGACGAGGGGTCGACTTCGACACTTACTATGGGCTAACAATAAATAACGATATTATACTTAAGCATGGATTTTTGTGTAAAATTTGATTTCGGAAGTTGGAATAGGTCCGTCATGTCATTTATGAATTGTGTGTAAAATTTGAAGTCAATCGAATTTGTTTCGGTATGAATCAGCATTAGTTTTGAAACTCGAAAGTTTATAAGTTCATTAGGCTTGAATCGATGCGTGATTCATGGTTCTTTTGTTGTTTGATGTGATTTAACGCTTCAAGCATGTTTGTATGATATTTTAGGACTTGTTGTAATGCTTGGTTAAGGTCCCGGGGGCCTCGAGTAAGTTTCAGGTTGATTGCGGACCCGGGGGCCTCGGTGAGTTTCGGGTTAAGAGGGGGAGGATGTAACGACCCGGCCGGTCATTTTGAGTGTATTAGCTATGAACCCCTATTTATTGCCTCCTCTGTGTTATATTATGGTTATGCAACTTGCCGGGGTGTTTGGTTTTGGTTTCGGGTGCGTTTCGGAGTGAGATGGGACACATAGTCCCTAAGTTAGAGGTTTGGGTTGTAAAGGTTGACCATCGTTTGACTTGTGTGAAAATGACCCTGGAATGGAGTTTTGACAGTTCCAATAGTTCCATATAGTTATTTTGGATTTAGGAGCGCGATCGTATGTGGATTTGGAGGCCCATAGGTCGTTTCAACATGTTTTGGCGAAGTTACGAATATTAAGGTTTGGAAGATTTGGGAAGTTTGACCGGGAGTTGACTTTATTGACATCGGGGTCGAATCCTGATTACGGAAGTTAAAATAGGTCCGTAATATCATTTATGACTTGTGTGCGAAATTTAAAGTCAATCGGAGTTGTTTTGGTATGAATCGGCCTTAGTTTTGGAATTTGGAAGTTCATAAGTTCTTAGGCTTGAATCGATGCACGATTGGTGATTCTAGTGTTGTCTGATGTGATTTAATGCTTCGAGCGTGTTTGTATGATGTTTTAGGACTTGTTGGAATGCTTGGTTGAGGTCCCAGGGGCCTCGGGTGTAATTCGGACCTTGTTTGACACATTTCAGATCATTTAGGAATGGCTGTAGTTCTGGTGCCTCTCAGTTCTGGTTTCCACTTATGTGATCGCGAAAAAGGGGCCGCGATCGCGAAGCTCTGAGACTGGTAGACGTGGATTGGTGCTATGCGATCGCGAAGCTTGGAAGGTCAGTGCATCGCAAACGTGTGAGTGGTCCCGCGTTCGCTATGAAGGAAGGGGGGACTGGGAGGTGGATGCATTGCTCTATGCGGTCGCGAATTGATGCATATGATCGCGTAGCTTTGGAAACGTTTCTCACCATGTTCGCGGTCAGTGTTCCGCATTCATGTATAAGGTTTTTGAGCTGATGGAAATTTTGTTCTTTTCGATCGCGATGTGTAAATCACTGGGCAGCAGACTTAAGTTTCAAAATCGAGGGTTTATTCCTTATTTCACATTTTGGACTTAGAGAGCTCGGTTTGAGGCAAAAGTTTGAGGGATTTTCAGAGAGATCATTGGGGTAAGGATTCCTAACTCGATTTTGTTTAAATTACTCGAATCTATCATTGTTTTTATCATGTAATTAGGGATTGGAGTTGGAAAAATGGAGGAAAAGTGATAGAACTTCTTAGACTAATATTTTGAGTTTTGAAAGGCGAAATGAGGTCGGATTTGAATAGTTCTTGTATGGTTGGACTCGATATCGAATGGGTGTTTGATTTTTGTAATTTTGGTCGGGTTTCGAGATGCGGGCCTGGGGTGACTTTTTGGGTTGATTTTTCAATTCTTTGCAAAGATCGTAATTTCATTGTTTGAATTAGTTTTCTATAGTTATATTTATAGTATGAAATTGTTTTGGCTAGATTCGAGCCGTTCGGAGTTGGAAAATCGAGGGAAAGGCCTTCTAGTTGATTGATTTAACGTGGTTTGAGGTAAGTGACTTGTCTAACCTTGTGTGGGGGAAATTCCCCTTAGGATTTGGTATTGTTGTGATAATTGTAATATGTGAAAGCCGTATACGCAAGGTGACAAGTGCGTACACAGGCTAAATGTGAAATTTCTGGTTTTTAGCTATGTAGTTTCCTTTCATGCTTTAATTGAGTTACTTTAACATGTTGTAGTCATCATATTTAGTCTAATTTCACATGTCTACTTGTTTTATCTCTTATTTGCAAATTGTCCTACATGTTTAGTTGAATTACTTGCTTTCTTTTATTATGTATTCATTATTTAACTGTTGAATCCTTACTTGAAATTGCTATTCTTGGAATATCTTACCGTTAAATTTGGTATTGAGTTGCAAAGGCCGTGGTTCCTATTGAGGTAAAGTTTAAGTTGTGAAATATCATCTTATTGAGTTACTCTCCGGTTGTTATTGTCGAGACTTTGTGTACATTGTGGTTGAGTCGTGGGCTCCTTGTTGTGAAATTCTATTATTGTTTGACTTTTCTGGCAAGTTGTGATGTTGGGCACTTGAGGTGCAAATTATGATACATTGTGATATTGATACGCATGCGGTGGCATAAGGTTTGGGTATTGAAACGCATGCGATGAGATAAGGTGGGATTGATACGCGTGGCTAGTAGGGGAACTACTAGAAGCCATGCGGTGTGATAAGGTGGGCTAAAATATGGGGTGCTATTTCGGGAAAAATAATTTTCAAAACTAAATGTAAAGGCCCCCGCTGTGATATAAGGAAATATTGTGAGTTCTTTTATGATTTGGGACTACGAGGCGGTACCTCGGTAGTGGCCCTTCTTGATCTTTCTCTATTTACTGTATTTGCCTTGGTTGTTTGTTTCCTTAACATGTAAATCGTTGTTTCCTTCTGTGTTGTATTAACTGTCTTGATTCCATGTTGTTAACTTTTCATAAATTTCTTATTGTTTCATTTCTATTGTCATTATCATTATATCGTTATATCTTTCATTTTGTTTCATATTATATCCAGTAGGGCCTTGACCTGACCTCGTCACTACTCTACCGAAGTTAGGCTTGGCACTTACTGGGTACCGCTATGGTGTACTCATACTACGCTTCTGCACATCCTTTTTGTGCAGATCTAGGTACTTCCTATCATTCCCAACATTAGTGAGATGAGGTTGCTTTAGAGACTTCAAGGTACACCTGCCCGCATCCGCAGGCCTCGGAGTCCCCTTCTATCCTGTTTTTCCTTATTTTATTACACTATCTTAGACTGTGATGTATAAGATTGTTCAGTATTGTTACTAGAGCTTGTGACTTACACTTCACCAGATTTTGGGAGTTGTACATATTGAGTTACTGATTTTATTTACGTAGTTGCTGAAGTTTTGAGATTTTAAGTTGTTATTTCAATTATTTCGCATGTTGATAGGCTTACCTAGTTTTAGACTCTAGGTGCTGTCACGACTTCCTACGGAGGAAAATTGGGGTCGTGATAAGTTGGTATCAGAGCTCTAGGTTCATAGGTGTTATGAGTCACAAGCAGGTTTAGTAGAGTCTCGCAGATCGGTACAGAGACGTCTGTACTTATCTTCAGGAGGCTATAGAACTGTTGGGAAAAAGCTTCACTTCTTTGATTCCTTATCGTGCGAAATTGTTAACTTCGAGATTCTAAATTTTTGTCTTTCTATTCTCTCATAGATTGTGAGGACACGCACAGTCGCATCAGATGACCAGACACCCGCGCCACCTGCTAGAGTCGCGAGAGGCCGGGGCCGGGGTAGAGGCCGAGGACGTCCACGTGGTGCAGCCAGAGCACCTGCATGAGCAGCTACAGAGCAGCCACCCATAGATCTAGATGGAGAGCAGGCACTTGAGACGCCTGTTACTGCACCAACACTTCAGGAGACCCTCGCCCAGTTTCTGAGCATGTTCGGCACCTTAGCTCAGACAGGGTTGATCCCACTTGCTCATGCCACATTTCAGGCCGGAGGAGAAGTACATACTCCCACTGCCCGTACCCCAGAGAAGCGGGTCCAGGTTGACCAGGTCCCAGAGGTCATACCAGTACAGCCGGTCACTCCAGTTAAGCCCGAGGTTTGGGCAGCATCTTCTGAAGGAGAGCAACTCAAGCTCGAGAGGTACAAGAAGTACCACCCTCCTACTTACAGTGGCTTGGATTCAGAGGATGCCCAGGGTTTTCTTGAGGAATGCCACCATATCTTTCATACTATGGGTATTGTGGAGTCTAGTGGAGTTGCTTTCACTACGTTCCAGCTTAAGGGAATGACTTATCAGTGGTGGCAAGCATATGAGTTGGGTAGTCCGGTTGAGGCAACTTCACTCATTTGGGCTCAATTCTCAGACATGTTCTTGAGAGAGTTTGTTCCCTAGAGTCTCAGAGATGCATGGCGTGCAGAGTTTGAGTAGTTGCGTCAGGGTTCTCTGACCATATCAGAGTATGCTATCCGGTTCAATGATTTGGCCAGGCCTGCACCAGCCTTGGTTTCTACTATTAGAGAGCGAGTCCGTTGATTTATCGAGGGGCCCAACCCTAGTATCAAATTTAGCATGGACTGAGAGTTGGAGATAGACATCGCATACCAACAGGTAGTGGAGATCGCTAGGAGATTGGAGGGTATATGGGTTCGGGGAGAGAGAGGAGAAATAGGCCAAGAGGCCTCGAGATTCTGGCATATACAGTGGTGCCCGTGCCTCAGTTGCAGCTCGTCACAGTAGGGGATATGTGAGCTGCCCTGTTCATTCAGCACTTCCAGCTTCCAGCTTCCAGCGGTATTCCGGCCACTCCTAGTCCCCATGCTCCCTATTATGCACTGCCATTGTCTAGTGCACCTCTTACACGAAATGCTTTTAGTGGTCTGTCCAGCCGATAAGCCCTAAGCTAGCCACAACAGCCACGTCCTCCGAGAGCTTGTTTTGAGTGTGGTGACACTCGTCATATGGTGAGGGATTGTTCCTGACTCAGGAGGGGTACACCTCCACAGACTACTCAGATTTCTCGTAGTCCACCGGGTTCTCAAGCTTCTCAGACTATGGTTACCGCACCAGCTGCCACTCCACCTACACAACCAGTTAGAGGTAGAGGTCGGGCAGGTAGAGGTCGCCCTAGAGGGGAAGGCCAGGCCAGATATTATGCTCTTCCTGCTAGGATGGAGGCAGTTGCATCCGATTCAGTTATCACATGTATTGTTCCGGTTTGTCATAGAGATGCATCAGTCTTATTTGATCGAGGCTCCACTTATTCCTATGTGTCATCTTATTTTGCTCTATATTTGGGTGTATCCTGTGATTCCTTGAGTTCTTTCGTCTATGTGTCCATACCTGTGGGAGATTCCCTTATTGTTGACCGTGTGTATCGGTCATTTTTGGTTGTTCTTAGTGGTTTTGAGACCAGAGACAATTTATTGTTACTCAGTATGGTAGATTTTGATGTTATTTTGGGCATGGACTGGTTGTCACCCTATCATGCTATTCTTGACTGTCACGCCAAGACCGTGATACTGGCTATGCCAGGTTTACCACGGTTATAGTGGAGAGGTACTTTAGATTATGTTCCTAGCAGAGTTATCTCATTTCTAAAGGCTCAGTGGATGGTTGAGAAGGGGTGTGATGCGTATCTAGCATATGTGAGAGATGTCAGTGTTGATACTCCTACCATTGAGTCAGTTCTGGTAGTGAGGGATTATCCAGATGTATTCCAGGCCGATCTTCCGGGCATGCCACCCGACAGGGATATCGACTTTTGTATTGATTTGTGACCGGGCACTCAGCCCATTTCTATTCCTCCATATTGTACGAACCCACCAGAGTTGAAGGAGTTAAAGGAGCAGTTGCAGGAATTGCTTGACAAGGGTTTCATTTGGTCTATTGTATCACCTTGGGGTTCTCCGGTCTTGTTTGTAAAGAAGAATGATGGTTCTATGCGCATGTGCATTGATAATCGCAAGTTGAACAAGGTTACAACGAAGAACAGGTATACATTGCCATATATTGATGACCTATTTGATCATCTACATGGTGCCAGGGTGTTCTCCAAGATTGACTTGCATTTGGGCTATCATCAGTTGAAGGTTCGGGAGCCAGATATCCCGAATACTGCCTTCAGGACTCAGTATGGTCATTATGAGTTCCTCGTGATGTATTTTGGGCTACCAACACCCCAGCAACATTTATGCACTTGATGAACAGCGTATTCCGTCCCTATCTTGACTCATTCATCATTGTATTTATTGACGACATCCTGGTGTACTCCCGGAGCCGAGAGGATCATAAGCAGCACCTGAGGACTGTGCTTCAGACCTTGAGAGAAAAGAAGTTATATGCAAAATTTTCAAAGTATGAATTCTGGCTAGATTCGGTGGCATTTTTGGGTAATGTAGTAATGAGTGAGGGGATAAAGGTAGATCCGAAGAAGATTGAAGCAGTGCAGAGTTAGCCCAGACCATTTTCAGCTACGGAGATCCGGAGTTTTCTTGGTTTGGTGGGGTATTACCGTCGATTTGTAGAGGGTTTCTCGTCTATTGCAACACCTATGACTAGATTGACCCAGAAGAGTGCTCCGTTCAGGTGGACTGAGGAGTGTGAGGAGAGCTTTCAAAATCTCAAGACATCTTTGACTACATCCCTAGTGTTGGTGTTTCCTTCGGGTTCGGGGTCTTATAGTGTGTACTGTAATGCGTCATGTATTGGTCTCGATGCGATGTTGATGCAGGAGGGTAGTGTGATTTTATACGCATCTAGATAGTTGAAGGTGCATGAGAAGAACTATCCTGTCCACGACCTTGAGTTAGCGGCTACTGTTCATGCCCTGAAGATTTGGCGGTACTATTTGTATGGTGTCCCTTGTGAGGTCTACAATGACCACCGGAGTCTACAACATCTATTCAAATAGAAGGATATTAACTTGCGTCATCAGAGGTGGTTAGAGTTGCTTAAGGACTATGATATCACCATTCTATATCATCCCGGGAAGGCCAATGTGGTGGCCGATGCCTTGAGTCGCAAGGCGGAGAGTTTGGGAAGTTTAGCATATCTACCCGTAGCAGAGAGGCCATTACCCTTGGATTTTTAGGCCTTGGCCAACCAGTTTGTTAGATTGGATATTTTGGAGCTGACCCGAGTTTTGGCTTATGTGGTTTCTCGGTCTTCTCTTTATGATCGTATCCGAGAGCATCAGTATGATGATCCCCATCTGCTTGTCCTCAAGGACATGGTTCAGCACGGCGATGCCAAGGAGGTCACTATTGGGGATGACAGTGTATTACGGATGCAGGGCAGACTATGTGTACCCAATGTAAATGGCTTGCATGAGTTGATTCTCCAGGAGGCTCAAAGTTTGCGGCACTCCATTCATCCAGGTGCCTCCATGATGTATCAGGACTTGAGGCAGTACTATTGGTGGAGGTGGATGAAGAAGGACATAGTGGAGTATGTAGCTTGGTGCTTAAACTGTCAGCATGTGATGTATGAGCATCAACGACCAGGTGGATTGCTTCAGAAGCTAGATATTCCAAAGTGGAAATGGGAGAGGATTACTATGGATTTCGTTGTTGGGCTCCCGCAAACTCAGAGGAAGTTCGATGCAGTATGTTTAATTATGGATAGATTGACTAAGTCAGCTTATTTCATTGTGGTGGTGACTACTTATTCTTCAGAGCAGCTGTCTGAGGTCTATATTCGTGAGATTTTTAGGCTTCATGGTGTGTCAATATCTATCATCTCTATTCTGGAGAGCTGTTCAACATGAGTTAGCTTGGGTGGAGTTGAGTATAACATTTCACCCTCAGATGGACAGACAGTCCAAGCGCACTATTCAGATATTGGAGGATATGCTTCGCATATGTGATGAATTTCGGGGGTCCTTGGGATTAGTTCTTGTCGCTTGTGGAGTTGGCCTACAACAGCAGTTACCGGTCGAGCATTCAGATGGCTCCGTATGAGGCTTTTTATGGTAGGCGGTGCCGGTCTCCGATGAGTTGGTTTGAGCCCGGTGAGGCTAGGCTATTGGGTACAGATTTGGTTCAGGATGCTTTGGAAAAGGTTAAATTGATTCAAGATCGACTTCGTACAGCCCAATACAAACATAAGAGTTATGCAGATCGGAAGGTTCGCGACATTGCATTCATGGTTGGGGAGCGGGTCTTGCTTCAGGTTTTGCCCATGAAGTGTGTTATGAGGTTCGGGAAGAAGGGCAAGTTGAGACCTAGGTATATCAGACCTTTTAGATTTTTGACAGCGTTGGAGAGGTGGCCTACAGGCTTACACTACCACCTAGTCTAGCTGCAGTTCATCCAGTGTTCCATGTTTCTATGCTTCGAAAGTATCACGGTGATCTATCTCATGTGATGGATTTCAGCTCAGTCCAGTTGGACAAGGATCTGTCTTATGTTGAGGTGCCGGTGGCCATTTTGGACAGGCAGGTTCAAAAGTTGAGGTCAAAGAACATTGCTTCAGTGAAGGCTCAGTGGAGAGGTCAACTGGTCGAGGAGGCAACTCGGGAGACCGAACATGATATGCGTAGCCGTTTTCGTCGTCTTTTCACCACTTCAGGTATGTCTCTATACTCGTTCGAGGACGAACGTTTGTTTTAAGAGAGGGAGGATGTAAGGACCTGACCGATCATTTTGATCTCTAGCACGTCGTTCGGCGGTTTGAGGCCTTGAGTAGTTTCACTTAAGGTATTATGACTTGTACGTGTGGTCGGAATTGAATTTCGGGAAATTCGGAGTTGATTTAGAAAGAAAATTCTCATTTCGGAAGCTTTAAGTTGGAAGAATTTACTAAGGTGTGATTTTGAGTAAACGACCTCGGAATCGGGATTTGAAGATTCCAATATGTTCGTATGATGATTTTGGACTTGGGCATATGTCCGGATCGGGTTTTGGATGACCCGTGAGCGTTTCGACGCCTATTGTGGAAAGTTGGCATTTTGGAAGGATTTCATAAATTTGGGTTGAAGTGCATTTCAATGTTATCGATGTCCGATTGGGATCCCGAGCTTGGGAATAGCTCCGTATGGTGATTCTGGACTTAGGGGCACGCCCGGAAGTGGATTTGGAGGTCCATAGGTTGTTTCGGGGTCATTTGGCGAAAAATGGAAATTTAAAGGTTTTTGGAAAGTTTGACCGGGAGTGGACTTTTTGATATCGGGGTCGGATTCTGATTCTGGAAGTTGGAGTAGGTCTGTAATGTCAATTATGACTTGTGTGCAAAATTTGAGGTCAATCGGACATGATTTGATAGGTTTCGGCATCGAATATGGAAGTTTGAAGTTCTAAAGTTCATTAAGCTTGAATTGGGGTGCGATTCATGATTTTGGTGATGTTTGATGTGATTTGAAGCCTCGAGCAGGTCCGTTTTATGTTATGGGACTGGTTGGTGTGATTAGGCGGGGTCCCGAGGACCTCGGGTGTATTTCGGGGTGGTTTCAGATCAATTTGAGCTGTTTTGGAATTGCTTTGGCTGGTATCTAGTTTCCTTCTTCGTGAACGCGAAGGGAGTCTCGCGTTCGTGAAGAGGAACTTTGAGGTTGCTGGGATTTGGCCTTCGCGAACGCGAGGCAGTGGACGCGAACGCGAGGCAGTAGCTGGGAAGGCCTTCGCGAACGCGGCCAAGGCTACGTGAACGTGAAGAAGAGAGATGGAGCGGGGGCCTGGAGTCATTTAGCCTTCACGAACGCGAAGCTTCAACCGCGAACGTGAAGCTGTAGGGCCTAAAGGCATTGCGAATGCGAGGCTTTGGTCGCGAACACGAAGAAGGGTCGCCTGGGCAGTGAGGTTTTTAAAAGATGGGATTTGGCCATTTTCCTCCATTTTTTTATTTGGTTGGGCCATTTTTGGAGCTCTTGGAAGGGAGATTTTTGTCATCTATGTCAAGGTAAGTGATTTTCACCTATTGCAAGTTAAATATTTGGATTATATATGGATTTAGACTTGAAAATTTGTGAAAATTTGGGGTTTTGAAGAAAAACCTAAAAATTTATATTTTTGGATTTTGACCATGAAATTGGACATGGAATTTGGAATAAATTATATATTTGAAATCGTGGTGTTATGGGTAAAGATTATCTTAGAAAATTTTCGGAATCTGGGCACGTGGGCCCGAGGGTGATTTTTATCGACTTTTCGAGCGGAGTTGAAAATTGTCATAAATTGAATTATTATGAGTATTAGAGTATATATTTATGGATTTGCACCTTTATTGACTAGTTTTGGAGCGATGGGCATTGGTTTGAGTTGTTGGAAAGGATTTGGAGCCAGTTATGGAATTTCGGAGCGAGGTAAGTCTCCTTTCTAACTTTGTAAGAGGGAATTAACCCCATAGGTAAATCAAATCATTATGTGTTTCTATTTGTGGGGGCTACGTATATACGAGGTGACGAGAATCCGTGTGTAGCTACTATTATGCTTATGTCCGGGTAGTCTAGGACCCATATCATGTTGTACTTGCGATGTCTGCGCCCTACTTGTTAATTTAATTATTTAAAATATTTAGAAACTCGATAAAGGAATTGTAAAAAGGTTAAACTTCATTTACTTGATCGTTAATTGAGAATTTGAAATTCTTGGAATATTTGCCCCTTAATAAATCTTGAATTGGTTGTTTAATGTATTTTCTCTTTTGTGGAGCGGGCCGAATGCCTCGGTAGCAGATAGATGCATCTTTGGTTCGCGCCATTCGACCCTCGACAGTGCACAATTTAAATATTTATGTTGGATCGGGCCGTACGACCTCGGCATGATTTGCGCATGATATATCTTTGGAATTGATAATAATTAATATTTCTTTCATTGGCCCGAGATACAAAAACGTTAAATGACGAAAATAAATTTGGAAAGTTCCTATTAACAAAAGAATTGTTTACTTACTTCATGTTATTGAGTTTACAGCCGTTCCATACAATCCACGCTTAATTATAATATCGGTATTTTATTGTTAGCCCTTAGTAAGTATCGGAGTCGACCCCTCGTCACTATTTCTTCGAGGTTCGGTGGGATACTTACTGGGTACGCGTTGATTTACGTACTCATACTATACTTGCTGCACGTTTTTGTGCAGGTACATATATGTCTAGTGGCCTTGTGAGCGTAGAGGCGCGGTTATGGAGGGGACTTAGGTGAGCTACATTCTATACTACGATCCGCAGCCAGCAAGGTCTCCTTCAGAGTATTTATATTTCTCCTGTCCAAATTTGTATTCCGGACAGATGTTGTATTTTATTTTATATTTCTAATTGAGGCTCATGCACTTGTGATACCGAGTTTTGGGGTGATTAGGGGTTGTCCTGTATTGAAATTGTGGAAAATATTATTATTTACTCTGTAAATTCTATATTTTACTATTTAATTGAAGGAAATATGATTTCAAAAATATTAAAATGAGAACCAAATTAAGTATTTATTTTTGGCTTGCCTGACAGCGGTGTCAGGGGCCATCACGACCTTTAATGGATTTTGGGTCGTGACAAAGGATGTAACCACTCGACCAGTTATTTTGAGTGTATTAGCCCCTATCCCCTATTTATTGCCTCCTCTATGTTATATTATCGTTATGCAACTTGCCGGGGTGTTTGGTTTTGGTTTCGGGTGGGTTTCGGAGTGAAATGAGACACATAGTCCCTAAGTTGGAGGTCTAGGTTGTAAAAGTTGACCGTAGTTTGACTTGTATGAAATGACTCCAAAATAGAGTTTTGATGGTTCCAATAGCTCCGTATGGTAATTTTGGACTTAGGAGGGCAATCAGATGTGGATTTGGAGGCCCGTAGGTCGTTTTGGCGTGTTTTGGCGAAGTTAGGAAAATTAAGGTTTGGAAGGCTTGGGAAGTTTGACCGGAAGACTAGGTGCCGTCACGACTTCCTACGAAAGGAAATTGGGGTCGTGACACTAACGCAAAATAATTACTGTAGTAAATGTGTTTGTTATATTTTGTGGTTAAAAATGCACAAAAAATGATTAATACCCTGAATATTATACTGGAATTCATTAAATGTCCTCTATATAACCCATTTTTTTAATACATGAACTGGTCACATCTGTCTTTTAAAAGACACAGTATAATGTACTGAAACTTATATCATAATTGTAAAAAGTCAATATGAAAAGAATAAAGAAAGTTTTGAACGTCCAGTGTATTATACTGAAAATAAAAAAAATTAGTTCGTACATCCAGTATAATATACGGGAAAGGGTGCAATTATGTCATAGTAATATAATAATTACAGAAATACATACCCCAATGCAAAACAATTACTGTAGTAAGTGTGTTTATTGCATTTTTTGTGGTTAAAAATGCACAAATAAATATTTACGACTTCATCATTCACATTGTAAATCTCAAAAAGAATATGAAAAAACATAAAGTAACCCTTATTCAAGAAAATACAAATGATTGATTATATATAATAAGCCTGCACCCAATCGTTAAAAAAGTTCCTTTAAACTATTGGAATTTTGACATACTGTATAGTATACCAACTGTAAGCATATTATAGTATACCTATGGAAATAATAGTAACAAAATGATCCAGTATATTAATATGGAAGTCATCACATTTGTTCATGGGAGACACTGTAAAAAATACTTGTGCTAAAGCAAAAGTATTCAATTAATAATTACAGAATAAAAGTGTGTTAGGTAAAATATTAAAGTCAATATCATAGGCGTAATGATGAAATATTATAGGCAACTCTATCACGTAATAGTTGTAATGATTAGGTCATGAAAATGCCAGATTTATTACATCATACAAAGTAATGTGCATCACGTAATAGGTGAAAATAAGAACTCCAGCGGAAAAAAAAACATATTGCTTGAAAATCCAGCAAAAAATACTGGCTTACAAATGAACAGACATCATCAAATCCAATATATGAAAAAAAAAAATAGAGTGGCGAATTCGCAATAATGGATTATGAGAAATAAAAAAGTAACTCCGTTATTTTACACTTCTCCATTATAATGTACTGAATTACAACCCTTCAGAAATTATATTTCCAGAGTAATATACAGGGACCAAAAACATTTAAAGAAAAGTAAATAAAAAAGAATGACAAAATTATGAGAAATAATAAATCCAACTTATTGTAGTAGAATAGAATGAACAAAAGGCATGAAATCCATCATATTATAGATAAAATCTAAAAAAAGAAAAGAAAGACACAACATAAGAATCTAAACTCTAGCACATGTCGCTTGAAAATCCCGCAAAAAACACTGGATTAGAAATGAACAAACATTATCTAATCCTTCATATAAAAATATAAAAAGAGTATCAAATTATCAGAAATTACAAGTTATTATAAATAAAAAGTTTTTTCGCTATTTTATAATAATACAATACAATATACTGAAACTTATATCATAATTGTAAAAAGTGAATATGAAAAGAATAAAGAAAGTTTTTAACATCCAGTGTATTATATTGGAAAGAAAAGGAATTAGTTCGTACATCCAGTTTTGTCACGATCCCAATTTTCCACCTTAGAATGTCGTGATGGCATCTAGTCTTTAAGATTAGGTAAGCCTAGCACATGCTGATTTAATAACAGAATTGAACTATTTAATCATTTATCAAAAATTATTAAATGACATACATTGCCACAAACGGAAAATAGTTATATATTTTCCAAAACCGGTAGAACGAGTCATAAGCACTACTAAAATACATTAGAATTTCTTAACATAATACTGTTTTGAATTACAATTTAACAGTAGCATAATGAAGTAAGATCGTGACTCCGAGGCTTCCGAACGTAAAGCAGGTACACCTTAAAGTCTTCCGCCGTGCAGACACAACTCTCAACAACACAATCAGAATACCTGGATCTGCACAAAAATATACAAAAGCGTAACATGAGTACACCACAACGTTACCCAGTAAGTACCAAGCCTAACCTCAGTAGAGTAGTGATGAGGTCAGGTTAAGACACCTACTAGACATAGAAACCTGTTCAAGATATACATATAAGCTAACAATGGAAAGAACATCAATGTAATACCAATAACGGAAAAATTATTAATTACAACCAACAGTGAAGTAATAGAAATATAAATGGCAGCAAGTAGTAAACGAATAATAAAGAAACAACATAATCAGAATATCGATGAGATGTAAATGAACTCAAATAAGGAAAAACGGATGACAACTCAAATAATCAAATCTCTCCCAATGCATGAACTTACAATAAGAATTACCCCGAGGCACCACACCTCATAAACCATAGGTCATGGATCACAATTTCAAAATCTTACACATATAACACCTCGTGCCCACAATAACAATCACGTTCGCACGACAAAACCCACGTGCTACCATATACTTTGAAACCGTGATAAATATTAATTTAGATGAACGAAAGATATATTTAGACATCATAAAACATAATAACAATCTTGAATAAAGTAAGGTATCAAATGAAATAAAGTAAAGTAAAATAATATATAATTTATACGAAACAGAGTATAAGATGAGTTTAGTTTAGAAATCAATAAAATTGAGTAAAAGTATCATTAAACAAAGCAAAACATAAGTTAAATTAACGAATTAAATATAGAATTTATTAAGAAAAAATATGATAACAATTTTAAGTAAGGTAAATATCTAACAGGGTGATTGATATAATTTGAGAATTCAATTATAGTGAAAGTGCGATAACCATTTAGATAAGGCACCGAGTGAGATAGCGAGTTCTATTTTAAGAGGTACATAGAATAAAGCATGTTAATAATTCTTTTATTTAAACTATTATGTTACCAACAACTCAACAGAATATGATATAGTGACTCCATGCAATTAAATTCACACTGACAACCAATTCACCAAGTTATAATAGAGGCACAGATTGACATGTTAAAGCAACACAACAAATCACGTAGAATGAATTACTCACACAAGAAAACACAATCGTTCCAACACCAAGATAACAACGAATAACCAAACACAATCAAAATGCGGATGAATGATTGAAGGAAGAACAATGGCCATTCAAATTAATAAGTTGTTCCAACATGGAATGTACAATGAAAATCACAACCGAGGTACCGCCTCATATTCACATTTCACAATTTCAATCACAATATTTTCTTTTATCACCGTGTGAGCCTTACATTTAGTTTTAAAAATTATTTTTTTCCGAAATAGCTACACGCGTTTTAGCTCACCTTATCTCACCGCGTGGCTTCAAGTAGTTCCCCTACTAGCAACACACGTATCAATCCCACCTTATCTCACCGCATGCGTATCAACCCCTAGCCTTATACCACCGCATGTATATCAATATCACAACACAATCACAACTCGTACCACAAGTGCCCATATGCCACAACTTGCCACAAAGTCAACACTACCAATATTTTCACAACAAATAGCCCATGTCTCAACCACAATGTGTACAAGAATTTCAACAATAACAATATGAATGAGAATGCTCAACAAGAAAAGGTATCTCAATAATTAACAATTTCGCCTCAATGTGATAACGACTATTACAACTTCAACACCAATAACTCAACAAGATGATATTCCACGAAATAACAACTTCAATTAAAAGTGATTCAACAATTAAGAGGTAACAAGACAATAAGGAAGGAAATAACTTCAATTAAAGCATATAAGAGTAAAATAACAAGTAAGAGGTAGAACAAGTGTTAACAACGTCAAATAGAGCATGTAAGAGTAGATTAACAATGAGAGATATAACATGTTATGACAATTCAATTAAAGGCATGGAAAGATCTAGATAATTTAAACCGGTCAAACACCATATTAGCCTGTGTACCCACTCATCACATTGCATAGACGGCCTTCACATAACCCAAATCCTAAGGGGTAGTTTCCTCTACACAAAGTTAGGCAAGATACTTACCTCAAACAAGTCCAATCGATACACTAGAAGCACCATCCTGCTCAAATCATCCTCCGAACAGCTCGAAACTAGCCAAAAGAAACTCAAAATCATCAAATAATGCCATAGGAAGCAAACCCAATCGATAAAGGTCGAATCTTTACACATTTACCCAAAGTCAACTAAAAAGTCAAACTTGGGCTTGCACCTCGGAACCCGACAAAACACACAAAATCCGATAACACATTCAATTACGAGTCCAACCATACTAGTTTCACTCAATTCTGACTCCGAATCAGTGTTCAAGACTCAAAAATCACTTTAGGAAAGTTTAGGTAAAAACCACCAATTTCTCTTTTGAAATCATCAATCAAATGCTAAAAATGAAGATGGAATCACGAAATATAATCAAAATTAAGTATAAAACTTTGATGACCCAAAAGGTCATCTTATGCTTTAGAACTAGAATCTGTGCTCTTAAGACTTAAAAATCTCATTTTTACCCGTATCGATTTGCGTGCGCAGTCCGGGCAGGTTTTCGAAAACCTTTTATGTTAAAAACTAATAAAAATAATAATTGTTGCCTTAAAAATTAATTTTAGTTGACTTCTATCAACATTTTTGGTAAACGGGCCTAGGATCTGTGCTTTGATGGTCCCGATAGGTCCGTATCGAATTATGGGACCTAGGCTTATGCCCGGAATCGAATTCGGAGGTCCCAAGCTTGAGTTATGAATTTTTGATGAAAATTAAAAGTATGAAAATTATTTATTTTTAAGAATTGATTGATATTTTGCATTGTTAGTATCGGGTCTGTATTTTGGTTCCGGAGCCCGGTACAGGTTCATTATGATATTTAAGACTTATCGGTGAAATTTGGTGAGAAACAGAGTTGATTTGACGTGATTCGGATGTTTAGTTGAGAAAATAAAAATTTTAAAGTGTTCTTGAGAATTCCATTTGATTTGGTGCTAAATTCGTAGTTCTAGGTATTATTTTGGCGATATGATCGCGCGAGCAGGTCCGTATGATATTTTTAGACTTATGTGTATGTTTGATTTGGAGCCCCGAGGGCTCGGGTGAGTTTCGGATATGCTACGTGGTGATTTGCACTTAGAAAATCTGAGATTTTTGATGCAGCAGCTGTTCTGGTGTGCCCTTCTTCGCGTTCGCGTAGGTAGTGTCGCGAACGCGAAAGGTAAAATGGGGGCAGGGAAATTTTCTTCTTCACAAACGCGAATGACTGGTCGCGAACGCGAAGCGTTGGGGGTGGTACTCTTCGCGAACGCGATAGTTTAAGGGACCTGGGGGAGGGGGGCTCAGGTTCTTCTACACGAACGCGTCCACTGGGTCGCGAACACGAAGGCTTGGGGGGAGCTGTCTTACGCGAACGCATAGAAAGACTCGCGAACGCGAAGGCCTTAGGCCGCTGTGCATCGCGATCGCGACAGGCCTCTCGCGAACGCGATGAAGGCCTGTCCAGTGACTTAAAACAGACTCCAAACACGATTTTAAGCCATTTCTTCAACATTTTTCAAGAACCAAATGGGTAGAGGCAATTTTCAAGAGTCATTTTCTTCCCCAAAGTATTGGTATGTGATTCTAAACCATTTTCTTTCAATTACCCATTACATTTTATGAATTATCAACCTAAAATCTAGAGTTTTCATGGTAGAATTAGGGGTTAGGGTAGAAACTAGGGATTTTGGAAATTTGAGAATTTAGACCCCAATTTGAGGTCGGATTCCAAAACTAATTACATATTCGGGCTTGGAGGTGAATGGGTAAAAGGATTTTGGTCCGAACCTCGGGTTTTGACCAAGCGGGCACGGGGTCGATTTTTTGACTTTTTGGAAGAAAATTTGGGAAATTTTATTTATGAAATATAATTGATTCCTTTAGCAATATTTGATATTATTGAGTCATTTTTGAATAGATACGAGTGGTTTGGAGGTGAATTCCAAAGGAAAAGCTATGATTGAGAATTAAGTGGCCTTCGGAGCGAGGTAAGTGTCATGTCTAACTTTGGCTTGAGGGAATAGGTATTATGTGTTCATTTGCTACGTGTTTGGTTGCTAAATACGATGTATAGGTGAGGTGAAGGGCATCTATGCGTCGTTGTCGAGTCATAGCATGCGAGTGAAATTCTATTCTTGTCTATTTTGTAGCCTTAAATTCTACTATCCATGCTTAGCAGGTTATTTGAAATGTTGGAGAGTGTAAAGCATGAAGGGTGATGCCGTGCATGCATTATCCATATTGTGAGGAAGAGTGTAAAGCACGAAGGGTGATGCCGTATATATTATGAGAGGTTTAATGCACGAAGGGTGATGCCGTGCCGTTCTATTTATTTATTTGGGTGAGGTTGAGAGTAAAAGCACGAAGGGTGATGCCGTGCCGTTCTATTTATTTATTTGGTGAGGTTGAGAGTAAAAGCACGAAGGGTGATGCTGTGGCGTTCTATTTATTTATTTGGTGAGGTTGGGAGTAAAAGCACGAAGGGTGATGCCGTGCAGTTTTCCTTTGCTGTTTTAATTGCTCAATTCGTTTAAGGATTTTCTGTTTAATTCTGTCTTTTCATTATTCTCACTCTTTATGTTGTATTCCCCCACTGTACGTCCCCTTCCCATTATTTCTGCGTCATTGCTTTATTTACTATTGTTGCCATTAGCATGATTATATTGTTCATGTTATTTGTGGGTATCTTGTCCTAGCCTCGTCACTACTTCGCCGAGGTTAGGCTCGACACTTACCAGTACATGTGGTCGGTTGTACTGATGCTGCACTCTGCATTTTCTGTGCAGATTTTGATACCGGCTCAGGTTGATCGAGATTTGCTACTGGTCCGCTGTCCGGAGACTCAAGGTAGATCTGTCGGCGTTCACAGACCTTGAAGTCCCCGCCTATCTTTTATGTCCTATTGTTTTTTTTCATTCAGACAATTGTATTTCTTTCAGATTATTACTTGTAGTAAATTCTAGAATGCTCGTGAATTGTGACTCCAGATCCGGGTGGTAGTAATTAATACAGTTTTATGATATTCCGCACTTATTATATTTCATCTTAGTTAATTATTATTATTTACTAAATAGAAATAAGGAATTGGTTTAACGATTTTTCTAACGTTGGCTTGCCTAGCAAGTGAAATGTTAGGCGCCATCACTGTCCCGTCGACAGCAAATTTCAGGTCGTGACAGTTGGTATCAGAGCACTAGGTTGCTTAGGTCTCACGATTCACGAGCAAGCTTAGTAGAGTCTGGAGGAACGGCACAGAGACGTCTGTGCTTATCTTCCAGAGGCTATGAAGTTTAGGAACAAGTTTCACTTCTATTCTTATCTGTCGTGCGATTTTGCTTTCTCAATACTGATTGAACTCTTCTACTCTTATTTTCTCGCAGATGGTGAGAACACATACCGCTTCCTCAGCTGAGCAGCAGCCAAAGCCTCCAGTGACAGCTCCTATGCGGGGCAGAGGCCTAGGCAGGGGCAGGGCTCAGCCTAGGGCCCGAGCAGCAGCCCCAGTAGTGGAGCCTCAGATAGAGCTTGACGAGGAGGTTCCAGCCCAGACTGTTCCTGCCGGACCAGCTCAGGTTCCGGAGGGGTTCATTGCTACCCCAGTACTTCGGGACGCTTTGGTCCGTTTGGTGGGCCTTATGGAGAGTGTGGACTAGACTGGTGCATTTCCCATGGCACCAGTAGTCTCTCAGGCTGGAGGAGGAGCCTAGACTCCCACCACTCCCGCTCCTAGGCAGATAGCTCCCTAGTAATAGGCTCCAGTAGCTCAGCCAGTAGGATTAGTTCAGCCGGTTATTGCGGCACAGGTCGGAGATGGGCCAGCTATGTCTTCTGAGGATTTATGGAGATTGGATAGGTTTATCAAGCTCTTTCCTGTTCACTTCAATAGTGCTCCTTCAGAGGATCCCCAGGAGTATCTTGACAGTTGTCACGGGGTTTTACGGAACATGGGTATAGTGGAGACCAATGGGGTCGATTTTGCGGCATTTTAGATGACTGGTTCCGCCAAGAAATAGTGGAGAGATTACTTGTTGACCAGACCAGCTAGGTCGCTCACTCTTACTTGGGACCCGTTCTCTCAGCTCTTCATAGAGAAGTTTCTGCCTATCACATTGAGAGAGGAGCGTCGCCATCAGTTTGAGCGTCTCCAGTAGGGCAGTATGACTGTTACTCAGTATGAGACCCGTTTTGTGGAATTGGCCCGTCATGCTATTCTTCTGCTTTCCACCGAGAGAGAGAGGGTGGGGAGGTTTATTGATGGGTTTGCTCAGCCTATCAGATTTATAGAGGGAGGTTTATTGATGGCCCGTCATGCTATTCTTCTGCTTCCCACTGAGAGAGGGAGGTTTATAGAGGCAGGAGTACTTTTGGTAAAGGCCATCCTCCCAGGACATTTCATTCAGTGCTCCAGGCATCCCACGGTGCCTTAGGTGGTCGTGGCCCTCAGATACATTATTCCGACCAGCTAGCCTACAGTGCACCACCAGCTCCTATTAGTGCATCTCCACTCCAAAGTTATCAGGGTGGTTATTCGGGTCGATAGGGTCAGTTTCAGGGTTAGCAGTCACAACAACCGAGGTTATGTTATACTTGTGGTGATCCGAGGCACATTGCTAATTTTTGCCCTCGGGCAACGGGCAGTTCACAACATCAGAGTTCTCGTGCCATGGTTTCGGCACCAGTTGCTGCACCACCTGCTCAGCCAGCCAGAGGCAGGGGTCAGGAAGCCAGAGGTAGAGGCCAGACTATTAGAGGTGGAGGTCAGGCCATTAGAGGTGGAGACCAGCCAGTTAGAGGCCATCCCAGGGATGTAGTTCAGGGTGGTGGGGCCCAGCCTCGGTTTTATGCTTTCCCAGCTAGGCCTGGGGCTGAGTCATCTGACGCTGTTATCACAAGTACTATTTCAGTTTGCAGTAGAGATGCTTCAGTTCTATTTGATCCGACTATTATGTGTCATTCTATTTTGCTTCCTATTTGGTTGTGCCCCGTGATTCTTTGAGTGCTCCTGTGTATGTGTCCACACCAGTGGGAGATGCTATTATTATAGATCGTGTTTATCATTCATGTGTGGTCACCATTGGGAGTCTTGAGACTCGTGTAGATCTCCTACTTCTCGACATGGTTGATTTTGATGTCATATTGGGTATGGATTGGCTGTCACCTTATCATGCTATATTAGATTGTCACGCCAAGACAGTGATCTTAACCTTGCAGGGGTTGCCTTGATTAGAGTGGAGAGGAAATCTTGGCCATTCTTTCAGCAAAGTTATCTCTTATGTGATGGCTTGGCAAATGGTCGAGAAGGGGTGTCTAGCTTATTTGGCTTATGTCCGCGATTCTAGTGCGGAGGTTCCTTCCATAGATTTGGTGCCGGTTGTTCGTGAGTTTCCAGAGGTGTTTCCTGCAGACCTACATGGGATGCCACCCGACAGGGATATTGATTTCTGCATTGATTTGGCTCTGGGCACTCAGCCTATTTCCATTTCTCCATATCGCATGGCCCTGCTAGAGTTGAAAGAATTGAAGGAGCAGTTGCAAGATTTGATTGATAAGAGCTTCATTAGACCTAGTGTCTCGCCCTAGGGTGCACCTATGTTGTTTGTAAAGAAGAAATATGGATCGATGAGGATGTGTATAGATTATCGACAGTTGAACAAAGTCACCATCAAGAACAAGTATCCATTGCCGAGGATTGATGATTTATTTGATCAGCTTCAGGGTGCTAAGGTCTTTTCAAAGATTGATTTGAGATCTGGCTACCATCCGTTGAGGAATAGGGCATCCGATGTTCCTAAGACAACTTTTCGGACTCGGTATGGGAATTATGAGTTTCTATTAATGTCATTTGGGCTGACAAATGCCCCAACAGCATTCATGGATTTGATGAACCGGGTGTTCAAACCCTACTTGGATTCCTTTGTGGTTGTGTTTATTGATTATATCTTGATCTACTCCCACAGTCGAGAGGAGCATGAGCATCACCTTCGAATCATTCTTCAGACTCTGAAAGATAGCCAATTATATGCTAAGTTCTTAAAATGCGAGTTTTGGTTGAGTTCAGTTGCTTTCTTGGGTCACGTTGTATCAGTAGAGGGTATTCAGGTGGATCCTAAGAAGATTGAGGCAGTCAAAAACTGGCCTAGACCCATATCAGCTACAGAGATCCATAGTTTCCTGGGTTTGGCGGGCTATTACCGTCGATTTGTGGCGGGGGGTTTCATCCATAGCAGCCCTGTTGACCAGATTGACCCAGAAGGGTGCCCCGTTCAGGTGGTCAGACGAGTGTGAAGCGAGCTTTCAGAAGCTCAAGACAACTTTGACTACGACACCGGTATTGGTGTTACCCACAGGTTCAGGATCTTATACAGTATATTATGAAGCATCTCGTATTGGTCTAGGTACGGTATTGATGCAAGGTGGCAAGGTTATTGCATATGCTTTACGGCAGCTGAAGGTTCACGAGAAGAATTACCCTGTTCATGATCTAGAGCTGGCAGCCATTGTTCACGTGTTGAAGATTTGGATGCACTACCTTTACGGCATGCCATGTGAGGTATTCACTGATCATCAGAGCTTGCAGTATTTGTTCAAGCAGAAGGAACTCAATTTGAGGCAGAGGAGGTGGCTGGAGCTATTGAAAGACTATGATATCATCATATTGTATCGTCCCGGGAAGGCCAACGTGGTGGCTGACGCTTTGAGTAGAAATTTAGTCAGTATGGGTAGCCTTGCATATATTCTAGTTGGTGAGAGACCGCTTGCATTGGATGTTCAGGCCTTGGCCAACCAGTTCATGAGGTTAGATGTTTCTGAGCCCAGCTGTATTCTAGCTTGTACAGTCACTCGGTCTTCTTTGTTTGAGCGCATCAGAGATCGGTAGGATGACGATCCGCATTTACTTGTCCTTAAAGACACAGTGCAGCATGGTGGTGCTAAGCAGGTTACTGTTGGAGATGATGGAGTTTTGAGGATGTAGGGTCGTATTTGTGTGCCTAACGTGGATGGTCTTCGTGAGTTGATCCTTGAAGAGTCCCACAGTTCCCGGTATTCTATTCATCCGGGTGCCGCCAAGATGTATCAGGACTTGAGGCAGCATTATTGGTCGAGACGAATGAAGAAGGACATAGTTGCCTATGTAGCTCGGTGCCTAAATTTCCAGCAGGTAAAGTGTGAGCATCAGAGACCTGGTGGTTAACTTCAGAGGTTAGAAATTCCTGAGTGGAAGTGGGAGCGTATCACTATGGATTTTGTTGTTGGACTCCCACGGACTTAGAGGAAGTTCGATACAGTTTGGGTCATTGTGGACAGACTGACTAAGTCAGCGCATTTCATTCCGGTGGCAGTTACCTATTACTCAGAGAGGTTGGCAGAGATTTACATTCGTGAGATCGTCCGTCTTCACGGTGTGCCCGTGTCTATCATTTCTGATCGAGGTACACAATTTACCTTGCACTTTTGGAAGGCAGTTCAGCATGAGTTAGGTACATGGGTTGAGTTGAGCACAACAATTCATCCTCAGACGGATGGACAGTCCGAGCGTACTATTCAGATCTTGGAGGATATGCTCCGCGCTTGTGTTATAGACTTCGGAGGATCGTGGTTTTAGTTCTTGCCCCTTGCAGAGTTCGCCTACAACAACAACTATCAGTCGAGCATTCAGATGGCTTCCTATGAGGCATTATATGGTAGGCGGTGTCGGTTGCCAGTTGGGTGGTTCGAGCCGGGTGAGGCTCGGTTGTTGGGCACAGACTTAGTACAAGATGCCTTGGATAAGGTCAAGATTATTCAGGATCAACTTCGTATATCTCAGTCCAGGAAGAAGAGTTATGCCGACCGTAGAGTTCATGATGTTGCATTCATGGTCGGAGAGAGAGTGTTACTTCGGGTATCACCCATGAAGGGTGTAATGAGGTTCAGAAAGAAGGGCAAGTTGAGCCCTAGGTATATCGGACCTTTTGAGATTCTGGAGAGAGTGGAAGAGGTGGCTTACAGGCTTGCGTTGCCACCTAGTTTAGCAGCTGTTCTTTTCGTATTCCATGTGTCCATTCTTTAAAAGTATCACGGCGATCCATCCCATGTGTTAGATTTCAGCTCTGTCCAGTTGGACAAGGATTTGACTTACGAGGAGGAGCCGGTGGCAATTCTAGCCCGACAAGTTCGCTAGTTGAGATCAAAGAGTTACCCTTCAGTTCGAGTGCAGTGGAGAGGTCAGCCTATTGAGGCAACTACTTGGGAGTCCGAGTCCGATATGCGAAGCTAGATATCCCCACCTTTTCACCAGCCCAAGTACTTTTCTATGTCCGTTCGAGGACGAACGGTTGTTTTAGAGGTGGAGAATGTGATGACCCAAAAGGTCATCTTATGCTTTAGAACTCGAATCTGTGCTCTTAATCCTTAAAAATCTCATTTTTACCCTCATCAATTTGCGTGCACAGTCCGGGCAGGTTTCCGGAAAGCTTTTATGTTGAAAATTAATGAAAATAAGAATTTTTGCCTTAAAAGTTGATTTTAATTGACTTCGGTCAACATTTTTGGTAAACGGGCCCGGATCAGTACTTTGACGGTCTCGCTAGGTCCGTATCAAATTATGGGACCTGGGCGTATGCCCGGAATCGAATTCGGAGGTCCCTAGCTTGAGTTATGAATTTTTGATGAAAATTAAAAGTTTAGAAATTATTTATTTTTAAGAATTGATTGATATTTTGCATTGTTAGTATCGGGTTCGTATTTTGGTTCCGGAGCCCAGTACAGGTTCATTATGATTATTAAGACTTGCCGGTGAAATTTGGTGAGAAACAGAGTTGATTTGACGTGATTCGGACGTCCAGTTGAGAAAATAGAAATTTTAAAGTGTTCTTGAGAATTCCATTTGATTTGGTGCTAAATACATAGTTCTAGGTGTTATTTTGGCGATTTGATCGCGCAAGCAGGTCCGTATTATATTTTTAGACTTATGTGTATGTTTCGTTTGGAGCCCTGAGGGCTCGGGTGAGTTTCGGATAGGCTACGAGGTGCTTTGCACTTGGAAAATCTGAGATTTTTGCTGCAGCAACTGTTCTGGTGTGCCCTTCTTCGCGAACGCGAAGGACTGGTCGCGAACGCAAAGCGTTGGGGGTGGTACCCTTCGCGAACGCGATCTGTCTCACGCGAACGCGATAGTTTAAGGGACCTGGGGGAGTGGGTCATGTTCTTGTTCTTCTACGCGAACGCGTCCACTGGGTCGCGAACGCAAAGGCTTGGGGGGAGCTGCCTTACGTGAACGCGTAGAAAGACTCGCGAACGCGAAGGCCTTAGGCCCCAGTGCATCGCGATCACGACATGCCTCTCGCGAACGCGATGAAGGCTTGTCCAGTGACTTAAAACAGACTCCAAACACGGGTTTAAGCGATTTCTTCAACATTTTTCAAGAACCAAACGGGTAGAGGCGATTTGCAAGAGTCATTTTCTTCCCCAAAGTGTTGGTAAGTGATTCTAAACTATTTTCTTTCAATTACCCATTATATTTTATGAATTGTCAACCTAAAATCTAGAGTTTTCATGGTAGAATTATGAGTTAGGGTAGAAACTAGGGATTTCAGAAATTTGAGAATTTAGACCCCAATTTGAGGTCGGATTCCAAAACTAATCACATATTCGGGCTAGGGGATGAATGGGTAAAAGGATTTTGGTCTGAACCTCGGGTTTTGACCAAGCGGGCACGGGGTCGATTTTTCGACTTTTTGGAGGAAAATTTGGGAAATTTAATTTATGAAATATAATTGATTCCTTTAGCAATATTTGATATTATTGAGTCATTTTTGAATAGATATGAGTGGTTTGGAGGCGAATTCCAAAGGAAAAGCTGTGATTGAGAATTAAGTGGCCTTTGGAGGGAGGTAAGTGTCGTGTCTAACTTTGGCTTGAGGGAATAGGTATTATGTGTTCATTTGCTACGTGTTTGGTTGCTAAATACGATGTACAGGTGAGGTGACGAGTATCTATGCGTCGTTGTCGAGTCATAGCATGCGAGTGAAATTTTATTCTTGTCTATTTTGTAGCTTTAAATTCTACTATCCATGCTTAGCGGGTTATTTGAAATGTTGGATGCCGTGCATGCATTATCCATATTGTGAGGAAGAGTGTAAATCATGAAGGGTGATGCCGTGTATATTATGAGAGGTTTAATGCACGAAGGGTGATGCCGTGCCGTTCTATTTATTTATTTGGGTGAGGTTGAGAGTAAAAGCACGAAGGGTGATGCTGTGCTGTTCTATTTATTTATTTGGTAAGGTTGAGAGTAAAAGCACGAAGGGTGATGCCATGCAGTTTTTCTTTGCTGTTTTAATTGCTCAATTCGTTTAGGAATTTTTTGTTTAATTCTGTCTTTTCATTATTCTCACTCTTTATGTTGTATTCCCCCACTGTACGTCCCCTTCCCATTATTTCTGCGTCATTGCTTTATTTACTATTGTTGCCATTAGCATGATTATATTGTTCATGTTATTTGTGGGTATCTTGTCCTAGCCTCGTCACTACTTCGCCGAGGTTAGGCTTAACACTTACCAGTATATGGGGTCGGTTGTACTGATGCTGTACTCGGCACTTTTTGTGCAGATTTTGATACCGGCTCAGGTTGATCGAGATTTGCTACTGGACTGCTGTCCGGAGACTCAAGATAGATCTGTCGGCGTTCACAGACCTTGAAGTCCCCATCTATCTTTTATGTCCTATTGTGTTTTTTCATTCACACAGTTGTATTTCTTTCAGACTATTACTTGTAGTAAATTCTAGAATGCTCGTGAATTGTGACTCCACATCCGGGTGGTAGTAATTAATACAATTTTATGATATTTTGCACTTATTATATTTCATCTTAGTTAATTATTGTTATTTACTGAATAGAAATAAGGAATTGGTTTAACGATTTTTCTAACGTTGGCTTGCCTAGCAAGTGAAATGTTAGGCGCCATCACGGTCCCGTCGACGGGAAATTTTGGATCGTGACAGTTACACTTGCCCCGTGGAAGAAACTTGAAAAATATCCTTGAATTCTCCCAATCCCAAACTTTTAAGATGAGAAAAACTCCAACAATATTAATAGCCAAAAATGCCTAGATGTTCTGCCTCGTTTCTTATGCCAAACCTCCAATAGATTCCTCGTGAAATTCCAGTGACGTTAGGCTTTTGAATCACTCCATTTGACCTTATAATGAAGGATATATATTGGTTTCAATATTTGTAAATAGTGCATTTTTAAATACGAATGTAGTGGCAATTTTGTAATTAATCTAAAAAGTTTTGTAACCTAATTCTTAGTAAAATGCCCATAAATTCCTCATGCGATATCGAAACTTGATGATTTCAGTTGCTATGATTTCACAATTACGATACGGATATAATTGTTTAGTTGAAACACGAATCAAAGGCCGTTTGCTCAATATGGTAATCTTTATGCTCAAATCGACGTCGAAATTGAAAACAATCACCATACAACTCAAACTTATTCAAAACTCATCAGAATTTAACCAAACTTTGTGCACATGTCCAAAACCATCATACAAACTTATTGAAATAATTAAAACCCGATTTCGAGTCCGTTTACCCAAAAGTCAAACCTTGGTCAACTCTTACAACTTTAAGCTTCTAAAATGAGAATCATTCTTCCAAATCAAACCCGAACCGCTCGTAAACCGAAACCAACCATACACGTAAGTCATAATACATAATACGAAGCTACTCAAAGTCTCAAACCACCGAATGGAACGCTAAAGCTCCAAAACGACCGGTCAGGTCGTTTTATTCTCCCCCACTTAAACATACGTTCGTCCTCGAACGTGCTAAGAGTCGTTCCAAAGCCATCAAATAGCCATATACCCTCACCATACACATAAACATTGGTGATCACATGTTACCCTAATCCATATAAGCTCGACAATACCATCTAATAGAGGATCCTTACTTCAACCTTAATCCATAAACCTTAAAACCCAAATCCCCAACCTCTGGAACTCATTATATGACCCGATTCTTGCATCTATGCACCGTATAACTCTGAATAAGCTCTATCAATCCATAACTATATCTCAAGACATAATCACATGATATACCACATAACGCAAATACTCATAGCAATAACTTTCGACCGCAATAGCTGCTCGATAACCAACCTGACATCGGTAACAAACCTCATATCAACTAAAACCTTGTTCTGAACCTTCGTACACTGCCGATGAAAGAAACATATAGAAACTCATAACCACCTATCAGATCAACAAATGCTGGAGCTCTCTTGCCCGAAAAGAACCATAGCCAAACTCTAAGTCAACTAGTGACACAATTCATGCAGACATACCTTAATCAAATCCGATGGCACTCATTTTAGGCCCAATCCAGTACAAGCTACTTGATGACCTGTCACACAAATCTTACTTAGAGCCACATACCATGGAATCCGTGCACCAACAAACAATAACTCAGAAATACCCGATGATGGAAAGAGAAAGTAAATGAAGGAACCGTCCTGCCAGCTGAACATATAACACCACGAAGCACAATGCTATCAATCCACCACACAAGGGGAAACATAACACACGCAATAAGCAAAAAGGATTATATCCTAGTATAACGCCGCTGCGATGCATGACCCAATCCGACACAGGTCCACCTGGAATACATAGAGCCATGATACTAACAATCAAAAACCATAAGCATATCAGCATCAAACATATTGTAACGACCCGACCGGTTGTTTTGAGCTTTAGCATGTCTTTAGATGGTTTGAGACCTTGAGTAGCTTCATTTCATGTATTATGACTTACACGTGTAGTTAGATTAGATTTTCGGGAAGATCAGAGGTGCTTTAGAAGAATAATTCTCAATTCAGAAGCTTTAGGTTGGACGAGTTGACCAAGGTTTGAATTTTGAGAAAACGATCTCGGATCGGAGTTTTGACAATTCCATTAGGTCCAAATGATAATTTTGGACTTAGGCGTATGTCCAGATTTGGATTTGGAAGTCCGTAGGTCGATTTGATGGTTTTTAGCAAATGTTGGAAGATTGAAGGTTTAGAAAATTGATAGGTTTGACCGAGAGTTGCCTTTGTTGATATCTGATACGGATTATAGTTCCTGGAGATGGTATAGGTCCGTTGTGTCATTTGGGACTTGCATGCAAAATTTGAGGACATTCTGGGTTGATTTGGTATGGTTCGGCATGAGTTTTAGAAGTTTAAAAGTTCATTAGTTCATTATGACATTCTGGATTCATGGTTTTGATGTAGTTTGGAGTAATTTGAGGCCTCGAGTAGGTTCGTGTTATGTTTTGGGACTGGGTTGTTTGATTTGACAGGGTCTCGGGGGCCTCGGATATGTTTCAGATGTGTTTGAGTTGTGTCGCGCTCTTATTTGATGTTTTGGCATCGTTTCCTTGGGTATAAAGGATAATATATTTAGAAAATAACCTTTTATTTGTGATTTGATTGAACCACTATATCCGTATCATAACTACAGAGTCATAGCATCAAGAATCTTCAAATTCGATGTCGTATGAGAGAGTTATGCCCATTTCCGTGTCGGGAAAGATTGCTGGTTTCTAGTGAGAACCTTTGTTCTATGCGAACGCAAGAGAGGTTTTGCAAATGCGAAGAAGGATTTCTGGGTTGACCAGTTAACGCAAAAAATTTCTCTTTGCGAACGAGAAGGTATCCCATGAAGGCGACTCTCAATAATGGTTCTACTGGATTCAAGATTTTAGGTGTGGTGCTTTAGGATTTTGAGCTTCATTATGTGCCTGAGGATTGGGTTTTGTAGTAGAGTGTGAAGGGTACTTGGAGCATTTTTATGTTATCAACGGGTCTGCGGTGCAGTGTTAGAAAAATGGGAGAAACAACTTTGGATTCGTAAAAGATCCAATTAGTGCAGGTGTATCAGTTACTATAGACTGTATGAGGAGGGTAAGAAATGGCTTATGGGTATTGAGATGATGTAGTCTTGTGATATGAGTCACTCGGGATAAGTGTTGTTTGAGGTCCGTTTTGTGTTTGAATAGAACAATTATTTCAAAGGCAAGTCGAGAGTATATTGGGAGAAGTTGGGTCAGTTAGTAAAGGTTTGAATCAGCATGGTTGTGGAAATGATCAGTTCCTTCAGTGTGTTAAGCTATACGGGTGACTCGTGGCTGTACGTGCTGGCTTGACAACTGCCGTGATTTGGTAGATTTGGAGGTATTTGATTCTGATGGCTTGGTTATGTGTAAATGGATCCCAGAAGAGTTATAGCGGCTTAGACTTCAGCTTGAGGGTTGCATTTTCTGCGATTCTGGGAATTACGTTGCATGTTGAGATTGTTCTTCTGAAATAAGTTGAGTGAAAGTGGTTCTAGACGATGAAGTATTTATTCTACTGGTGGTTTAGGGGTTATGATGAAATTCTTGTACTCTCACGTAGCGGCATGATAGGTATAGTGAGCGGTATGGAAACTGAAAGTTGAGGATCAAGGTTTCGGTTCGATTGGATAAAAATATCACGAGCTCGGAGGAGCGGGGGAAGAATTCAGATGTTCAGAGTAAGCTGGCATTAACTTAATGTCTCCTGAGGACGGTGTTATGTGGAAGAGGCATAGTGCATTGGTTTGTGGATCCTTAATTGGCATTACAGAAATAGTACGGTTTGTGGCCATGGATGTGTTGACCTTACTACTTGGAGCGTTAGGTTGTGGGAGTAACCTCCACGAGATGATTGTGTAAGTGTGACGTGTTGGTCATTTAAGTGGTAGAAATGGAAATCGGGTATGGAGATTTTGGTATTGTCGTTGATTGGAGAGTTTATGTCTGAGGGACGCTCTATTCCTTTGGTTGTGCACTGTGGAAGTTTGTTCCGGATTGGACGGATGCTCGTATGTGTAATTAATAGGGTCATTGTGGATCTTTGCAATGTTATTAGCCCAGTATGGGATGATTAGAATCGGCTTGAGGTCCGTTGGTCGATCTAATGTGAATGTATGCTCTACATCAGGTCGGATGTGTTCATTTAGCATAACATTGCATATGGATGATTCTTCAGGCATAGTGGATGATATTCCTAGCGTCGTCTATTTTTGGTGATACTCTTAATGCCATATGTGTTGCCCGACTTGATTATGCATGTGTGTGTTGTGATCCGGCGTAGCTTGTGGTATTATATGAGCGAGATGGCTTTCGAGATGTCGGTTGTTTGATGCACCTTAGTCGAGCTTGGATTTCGTAGTGCATGGCGCTATTCGTCTCCACAGGGTTGTATTTTTGCACTCGGCGTGCTTGTGATCGATATTTGGGCATTTCGTGGGTATGGCTAGTTTGGCTCGGTAGGTACTTCCCTTCTGATGGTCATGTTTGGATCGGATTGCACGCCGCAACAATATCATGTATGGATTAGGTTGCATGCCACAATAGTGAGATATTGAGTACGGTTCCTTATACTTATTTTGTGTGCCTTGTTTCTCATATCTAAGATATGTTCATAGCATCTATTTGGCCATTTTATTTGTTACGTGGGTTGGGTAGTTCTTTACCAGAGTTTGTTCTTCCTTATGGGTCACATTCGAGTTTGTCGCTTGTTGGAGCATTGATGGCGTCATATGAGATTTTAGACGGTGTTTGAGGTGGCTTATTGCTCGAGCAGCTTGTACTAGGTGAGACGAGGTTGTTGGACCTAGAATTAGTGCAATCAGATTTATATAATGTATATTAGAGGAAAAATGTCACTAATCAGTTCATAATAAGGCAATAACTCTCACCAAAACCGCAAGACTCCACGGGTTATTGATTTGGCAGGTAGTTATGAGTTTCTACACATCTCTTTCATCATTGAAGTATTGTGAGGTTTGGAATAGGGCTTATATGCGTTATGGGGTATATTATGGGCATCAGCTTTGTGATATATTACGGGCATCAGATTCGTGAATTTGCAGCTATCGTGGTTGGAGGATGTTATTTTGGGCATGCGAATTATGCAGTGCGATGTGTGATTACAGCATGGGTGGCTGATCATGTTTTGGGGTTCATCGCATCGAGATTGATACGAAGCTCGTGTGTTAGAATCAAAACTGGTAGAGAATTCCGAATGTTAGAATTTGGCTCTAAGGATTGTGGGCTAAGGTAGCAGGAAGGATCTTCATTCTAGGTTGAGCTAATGTGCTCATATGGGTTGTGGTGCCACAGTTAGGGGAACGGGGTGTTAACCAATGATTTTGGGCAACTCTGGAATGGTTCTTGGCATATTCGAGGACGAACGTATGTTTAAGTGGGAGATAATGTAACGACCCAACCGATCGTTTTGAGCTCTAGCATGTCGTTCGGCGGTTTGAGATCTTGAGTAGCTTCACTTCATGTATTATGACTTACACGTGTAGCCGGATTAGATTTCCGGGAAGATCAGAGTTGGTTTGGAAGAATAATTCTCAATTCGGAAGTTTTAAGTTGGAAGAGTTGACCAAGGTTTGAATTTTGAGTAAACGACTTTGGATCGGAGTTTTTATGGTTCCGTTAGGCCCGGATGATGATTTTGGACTTAGGCGTATGTCCAGATTTGGATTTGAAAGTTCGTAGGTTGAATTGATACTTTTTAGCAAATGTTGAAAGATTGAAGGTTTAGAAGATTGATAGGTTTGACCGAGAGTTAACTTTGTTGATATCAAATCTAGATTATGGTTCCAGGAATTGGTATAGGTCCATTGTGTCATTTGGGACTTGCATGCAAAATTTGAGGTCATTTCGGGTTGATTTGGTATGGTTCGACATGTGATTTATAAGTTTAAAAGTTCATTAGTTCATTAGGCTTGAATTGATGTGCGATTCATGGTTTTGATGTTGTTTGGTGTGATTTGAGGCCTCGAGTAGGTTCGCGTTATGTTTTGGGACTGGTTTGTGTGATTGGACAGGGTCTCGGGGGCCTCGAATGTGTTTCAGATGTGTTTGGGTTGTGTCGCGCTCTTATTTGATGTTTCAGCGTCGTTTCCTTGGGTATAAAGGATACTATATTGAGAAAATAACCTTTGATTTGTGATTTGATTGATCAACTAGATCCGTATCATAATTACAGAGTCATAGCATTAAGAATCATCAAATTCCGATGTCGTATGAGAGAGTTATGCCCATTTCCGTGTCGGGAAAGATTGCTGGTTTCTGGTGCGAACCTTTGTTCTATGCGAACGCAAGAGAGGTTCCGCGAACGCGAAGAAGGATTTCTTGGTTGATCGGTTAACGCAAAAAATTTCTCTTTGCGAACAAGAAGGTGTCCCACAAAGGCGAAGAACAAAAATCACATGGAAAGTGTTTTAAATGGACATACCGAACATTTTGGTATTTTGAGCATATCTGGAGTTCTAGAGCCCCGTTTGAGGTGATTTTTGCAGCGTTGTTCTCATCTAAACAAGGGAGTAAATATTTGACCTTTATTTTGATGTTTATTTTAGCTGGTTATCATTTTTATCCTTATTGAGATTATAGAAATTGGGATTTTGAGCCCCAAAGTGATGAGATGGTAAGTCCTTGATTTGAGGGTCAATTCATGGATGAAATTGGATGATTTTTAAAATATGTACTATATAAGCTATGGGTAATAATTATTTTTGATAATTTTTGGAATCCGGACGCGTGGACACGGGGGTTGAGTTTTTTGACCATTCTTGAAGAGTTGGGAATTTGTTTCTAATTGTTAAATTACGAGTATTGGAGTATATTTTTATTGGTTTGCACGCTGGTTGATTAGTTTCGGATCGTTTGGCATCGATTTGAGGTGTTCGAAAGGCGTTGGAGTCAGTTATCAGATTTCGAAGCGTGTAAGTCTCCTGTCTAACCTTGTGAGGGGAAAATTACCCCGTAGGTGTTATATTTATTACATGCTACATGTTGTGGGAGCTACACACGTATGAGGTGATGAGTGTCCGTGCATATGCTAGAATTCTTGATTACGTCAGGGTAGACTTAGACTCACGACATGCTTTAATTGTACTATTTGATTTATTCTTTCCTGTTTAATTGCTTTAATTTACATTATGACCTGAGACTAGACTCGCGTAGAGTAATGGACTCACTATTTTAGATACTTGACGAGCTACTTGTTTAGCCATAGAAATTGTACTTCCTTTACGGATTTCTCCCGCGTTGTGCGTATTCATCGAAAGTTTTCTTTAATCTCATAACTCACATGTATATTCGTGAGTGGGGTCAAAGACCCGTAAAAGCTTCATATTCTAATAGGGAGGCTGAACGCCTCAGCAACACTCTTATGGGATCGGACTGTTCGCCTCGGCAGTATCATGTATCACATTCTTATGGGATCGGGCCGTTCGCCTCGGCAGGATATTGTAACACACTCTTATGGGATCAGACCGTTTGCCTCGACAGGATATTCTAACACACTCTTATGGGATCGGGCCGTTCGCCTCGACAGTATCATCTATCACACTCTTATGGGATCAGGCCGTTCGCCTCAGCAGGATATTGTAACCACTCTTATGGGATCGGGCCGTTCTCCTCGACAATATGATGTACATATTCTTATAGGATCAAGCTGTTCACCTCAGAAATTTCATGAAATATTCTTACGGTATCGGGCCGTTCGCCTCGGCAGAATCGTGCGTAATATTTGACAAGAAGCCAGCGTACTCGTGAATTTTCCTGACTTGAGATCTAACGATCTATCTAGTGGGGATTATATTATATACTCCGTTTGAGGACTTCATGTACAAATGAGGGTCGTATCATGTACATATATTTGTTTTCACTGTTTAATTACCATGTTTCGTACTTGTCTACTTTTACTGTACTTGATTTATTGGACCACTAGTAAGTGTCGATGTCGACCCTTTGTCACTTCTTCTCCGGGGTTAGGCTAGATACTTACTAGGTACACGTTGATTTATGTACTCATGCTACACTTATGCACTTATTGTGCATGTGTATATTTTTGGTGGTCGTTGGGAGCAAAGGCGCAGCTATTACAGGGACATTATGGTGAGCTGCATCCCATGTCACGATCCGCAGCACACAAAGTCTCCTTCATGTTCGTTATTGTTATCCTGTCTATTTTACATTTCAGACATATGTTGTATTGTTATGGTACTTCCTTGTAGATGCTCATGCACTTGTGACACTGGATTTTGGGGGTTCCTAGTGGATGTTCATTATTGTAGTTCACGTTATTATGATCACTTCACTTTATGATTTATTTATATGCGGAAATTTGGTAAATAAAAGCACAGGTTTCTATGAGTTCCAAATTTTATTTTATTTATTTAATGAAATTCCTGATTTTAAAAATTTAAAATGGGATCGGGAACGATGCACTTTAGCCATTGCTCTCGGCGCACAATAGCAAGGAATGCGATTGTGACCAGAAAACGATGGCTCGTCACCGAAAAACTATGCATGACACTAATATGCAGTCGGGGAAGTTAATCACTCCAGCAAATGGCATACAAAAAGAACTACCACCACTCACATTTGGGAGTTTTCTACCACAAAAATACCAATCGATAGAGGAAGTTCATGAAACTAGCAGTTCTGAAGGTGATGTGCAACTTCAATCTATCAAAGCGGAAGGAACAACGATACAAGTAGCTCGATGATTACAGTACTCTGAAGCGAGTGGGTCGAGAAAGCCAACTCCTACAACATTTGACATTGTACGAGGAAATCACAACTCACAAATGGGTAAACCCTTGTCTTTTGTTCCTCCAATTGATAGATATGGTAAACGAATTGTCAAATTGAACGAGGGAGATTTACAAATCTTAGGCAGATTATTGGAAAACCTCTCTAATTGGGTACATAATAGGAGAGAATCCTTATGAAACAGCTATGGAGAATTTGTGATGAATGTGTGGAATTTTGTCACTAAACCTCAGATATTAATTCATTCCGAGGGATATTGTATTTTCAAATTTCACACCATAGCTGATAGGGACCAAGTTCTCCAGTCAGGGCCATATACCTATAGGAATAAACCAATGGTGCTAATGATATGGGAAATTGATTTCTCATTTAGCAAAGACATACTAAGCATAGTGCCAGTTTGGGTGAGATTTCCTGGGCTACTAGTAGGATATTGGTCGACTGAGGCTCTAAGTAAAATGGCCAGTGTGGTAGGCAAGCCCCTACACACTGATAAATTCACTGCTCATTATGAGAAGATATACTATGCTAGGGTTCTTGTGGAGGTGGATGCTGCATAGCCTCTTCCAGATCAGCTCGACATAGAATCACCTTTTGGCCCTATGGTGCAGACTATTGAATATGATTAGAGGCCTGTGTTCTGTAATGATTGTGTGAAATTTAGTCATGATTCTTTTGACTGCTGGCACAACAAGAGCTGTAATGAAGAGGAGGATAACCAGAAAAGGGGAAATCCAAGAAGGAAGAGAAAAGAGCAAAGAAGATAGCTAGGACTGTGAAGCAAGCATGGCTGGTGAAAAAGCCAGAAGTGAATGCTAAAAAGGTCCAGAGCCACAGAGGAAGGATACCATGCAAGCAAACCACGCTCATGAGCCTAAATGCACTGAGATGGTTAGAAAGAATATGGAACCTATAAAGCAAAATGCTCCTATGCCTTGTTAGGCCAAAGAAGGGGTGAACCTGCAGAATGACACATGCTGCAATCCTGTGAGTGGAATGATAACTTGCAATGATAAAGGGAGGGCAGCTGTTGAGCTAAGGCATGATGGGAGATGAGGGAAACAGGAGGATCCATGTCCAACATGCTCTCCAAATCACAACCCTAAATGATCATTGCCACTTGGAATACTAGGGGCCTGGATGAGGCCCATAAGCAGAAGGAGGCAAAGACCTTTCTAGCTAAAAATAAGGTAGATATAATGGGGTGTATTGAAACCAGAGTAAAAGAACATAAGGCTAAGAAAATAAAAAAGAAGATTGCTCAGGGGTGGAGTATTTATTGCAATTATCCTTATGCTGCAAATGGTATAATTTGGATTCTATAGAGAGAACATATATAACTTCAGATTATTCAAACTACAGATAAATTCATCCATTGTCTAGTGGAGGATACCAGAACTCAAATTACCACATATCTCAGTATCATATATGCCCAGAATGATGGCTATCAAAGGGAGACTTTATGGAGGGATCTTAAGCAGATAAATATACAGGCTCATCTTCCATGGCTACTTAGTGGAGATTTTAACAATGTTCTATCTTCTGAAGATAGAATAGGGTCCCCTGTAACCATTGCTGAAACACATGGATTCAAAGACATGATTGATTTTCTACAGATTACTCCTCTTAGAGCTAAAGGATGGCATTTTACTTGGACAAACAAACAAGGCACTGGTTCAAGGTTGTATAGCAAGATAGATTGGGCTTTGGAAAAGTATCAATGGATACAATAATATGGTCATGTGGAGGCATATTTATTGAGTCATTCAGTCTCTGATCATTCCCCTATCTTAATCAAATGTGGTAGGAAGAAACTTTTATATCCTAAATCATTTAGACTATACACAAATGCCATGGAACTTACACAATTCCAGAATATTATTCAGCATGTATGGAATC
This sequence comes from Nicotiana tabacum, assembly GCF_000715075.1. NCBI lineage: Eukaryota > Viridiplantae > Streptophyta > Magnoliopsida > Solanales > Solanaceae > Nicotiana > Nicotiana tabacum. The sequence continues at coordinate 28,069,133 of NC_134101.1, forward strand.
AGAATTATGATGGAACAACTATGCAACAGGTCTGGTACGACCTGAAGGCTATGAAGGTGCAGCTGTAAGCTTCTAATGCTTACATGGCTTCATACAAAAAAAACTTGAGCAGAAAAGAGAGAGATTGGCTATTGTTCAGGACCTTTGGGCTTTACTGAAGGAAAGATTCCTTTCAAATATTTGGGGATTGCTTTAGATTCTAAAAAGCTATCAGTTCACCAATATCTACCTCTTATTGAGAAGATAACTGCAAGGGTCACCTGCTGGTCAGCTAAGATTTTATCTTATGCTAGCAGATGTCAACTGATAAAAGCTGTTATTTTTGACATTCAAACCTAATGGGCACAAATTTTTGTTTTTTCCAAAGAAGGTTATGAAGCTAATTAAGGCAACATGTAGAACTTTCCTATGGACTGGTGCTACTACTATCTCTAAGAGAGCACTAGTGGCATGGGAGAAAGTATGCAGGACAACAATTGCTGGAGGGCTCAATATATTGGACATCAAACTGTCGAACAAAGCAACAATCATAAAATATTTGAAGGATATAGCAAGAAAGAAGGAGTGCTTATGGATACTTTGGGTGCATATCTTCTATATAAAGAACAAAGACCTGGAAAAAATGGCTACACCTAAGACTGCATCTTGGGTGGTGAGGAAAATACTAGATGGTAGAGGCTTGATTATGGAGCACCAATGTAATGACCCGGCCAGTCGTTTCGAGAGTTATAGCCTTGTTTTCTCCATTTTTGCTTTTTTTTTTGTGTTATTCAGCTATATTGTGTTATACCGGGTTAGTTGGTTCGGAGTGGTTTTGAAGTAAATTGAGACACTTAGTCTCTTTGAGATAAGCTTAAGTTGGAAAAGTCAATTGGATGTTGACTTATGTGTAAACGGTCTCGGATTTGGATTTTTGATGATTTCGTTAGCTCTGTTAGGTGATTTTGGACTTAGGAGCGCGTCAGGAATATGATTTGGAGGTCCGTAGTGGAATTAGGCTTGAATTGGCGAAAGTTGAAAATTTGGTGATTTTGGTCGGCAGTGGAAAATTTGATATCGGGGTCGGAATAGATTTTTGGAAGTTGGAGTAGGTTCGTAGTGTCACTTGTGGTATGTGTGTAAAATATGAGGTCATTCGGACATGGTTTGGTAGGTTTTGGCATCGTTTGCGGAATTTGAAAGTTTGGAAGTTATTAGGCTTGAATAAGGTAATTGTGGCTTGATGTGTTTTTGAGTGGTTTGAAGGTTCAACTAAGTTCGTATGGGGTTATATGACTTGTTGGCATATTTGGTTGAGGCCCCGAGGGCCTCGGGTGTGTTTCGGGTGAAGTTTGAAGTTTGGAGAATTTCTGGAATTGGCCTGTTGATGGTGTAATCGCATCTGCAAGGGTATTGCCACAGGTGCGATGTCGCAGGTGCGGTGGGACGGACGCAGGTGCGGGAGTGTATTGGACTGGGGAGAAGTGCAGGTGCGAGAGGGTGTGCGCATCAGCGAGCCCGCAGAAGCGGGTAGTTTCCCGCAGAAGCGGAAGAGAGGAGGTCAGGCAGTGGTCGCAGGTGCGAGGTCTTTTTCGCACCTGCGAGGTCGCAGAAGCGGATAGGGAGAACATGTGAGAAATTGGGGACTTAAGGGATTTTCCGTAGATGCAGAGTTTGTTGCGCAAAAGCGAAACCGCAGGTGCGCATTCTGAGCCGCAGGTGCGAAAAGCCTGGGCAGAATCTATAAATAGAAGACTTTGCGAATTATTGCTCATTTCCACCATTTTCAAGTCGGACCTGGAGCTTTTGGAGTGATTTTGAAGGGGATTCAAGGGTTGTTCAGTGAGGTAAGTTGCTTGAGCTCTAATACTCCTAACTATGGTGTTTTCTCGTTGTTTTCTCATCTAATTAGTGGGATTTAGGAGTGAAAATATGGGGTTAGGGCTTGGGATTTTGGAGAGGGTAATTTGAGGAGCTGAGGGACCAAATGAGGTCGGATTTTGATAAATTTTGTATGGTTAGACTTGTGAGTAGATGTGCTTTCAAGTTTTGTGACTTTTGTTGGATTTCGAGAGTGGGCCCGTGGGCCAGGTTTGAACTAATTTCAAGTTTTTGGTCTAATTTGGTAGTTTTTCTTGTGGAATTGCTTCTTTTAGCATATATTAATGGTATTGTACTGGTTGTGACCCGATTCGGAGCATTTGGAGGCCGAATCGAGAGGCAAAGGCATTGCGAAGTAGGGATTTATTCAGATTGAGGTAAGTAACAGTCTTAAATTTGGTCTTGAGGGTATGAAACCCCGAGAAATTCATATGATGTTGATATTTAAAGGTGACACACATGCTAGGTGACGGGCGTGCGAGCGTGCACCGTGAAGGATTGTGACTTGGTCCGTCCCGTGAGATTGTAAAGTCAAATAGCCATTGTTATTACTTGATTTTCCTTGTCTTTGAGCAATTGACTACCTTTCATGTTAGAAACCATTCTTAGGCCATATGATATCACTATTTGGACCCGCAATGGCCGTATACATGTTGAACTGACTGCTAATTGCTGTTTTGTACTCAGTCACAGTCTTATTGTGTGTTATATCTCTCTTTCCTCTCATTTCTTGTTGATACTTGTTGTATTCCCTGTTGGGGTTGGTTATTATGATATTCTGTGAGCCCGAGGGGCTGGATAGATTAGTGACTGAGATAGGGCCTGAGTGCCGGGTTAAGAGCTATGTGAGATATATTGGATCGAGCTGCATGCCACAACAATATTGGATCGGGTTGCAGGCCGCAACAAGCCTTCGGGCCATATATCAGATCGGGCGGCACGCCGTAGCAATATATGGATCAGGCTGCACACTGCAGTAGTATTGGGTCGGGCTGTACGCCGCAGCAATATAGAGCTTGGGCTGTAGGAGCCCTTCTAGAGTCTGAACACCCCTAGTGAGTGCAAGTACCTTGATTGTGAGTATAGAGGCTGAGAGCCGAGTGATTGAGCTGTCGAGATAGATGAGTGACAGTAGTCCTGTGAGGCTGTACTTGCTTTTATTTATTGTTGCACTTTGTTGCTAGTCGTTGTTGTTGTGGTATTTTGGAGTACTTATACTGTTTTATTTGAGCTCGAAATGCTTTGATTTTAAAACACCGGTTTGAAAGCATGCCTAAATTCCTTTACTGAGATTTCGGGAAAGGACTGTATTTTGTGTAGCTCGGCTTTGTTACTCAGTTCCTTATTTAATTCTGTTACTTTCTGAGTTGGAAGTACTCACGTTACTCCGTGCACCTTGTGTGCAGATTCAAGTAAGACCATTCGCAGAGATCGTTGAGTCCGTGCACTTGTGGCTGTCGGAGACATACGAGGTAGCTGCCGGCGTCCATAGCCCTTGATTCTCCTCTATTATTATCTTTTCTTTATGTTTGTGTATCATTGGAACATTGTTAACTCTGATTCTAGTCTGGTTTAGATGCTCATGACTTTGTGACACCCCGATATCGGGCTATTTTTTTTTTCCGCATTTCTATTTTGAGTTGAACTCTTTTATGAAGATTTTTTTTATGAAAAGCTTTGACTTATCTTTTAAATGAAATATCGATGTGTTTTGGAAATGTGTCGGCTTGCCTAGTACCACGACAGGCGCCATCACGACAAGGTTAGTTTTGGGTCGTGACAAGTTGGTATCAGAGCCTAGGTTACATAGGTCTCACGAGTCATGAGCAGGTTTAGTAGAGTCTTGCGGATCGGTACGGAGACGTCTGTACTTATATTCGAGAGGCTGAAGAACCCTTAGGAAACTTCACATTCTTAAATTCTTGTCATGTGAATCTGTTGATTCTAGTAAAAAAACATCTGTTGTTTCATTCTCTCATAGATGGTGAGGACTCGTACTACTGGGCAGGATGGACAACCACCGGTACCACCAGCCAGGGCCGCGAGAGGCTGAGGGTGTGGTAGAGGCCGCGGTAGGGGCAGAGGTGCAACCCGCAAAACAGCTGGGGCAGTACCTGCAGATCCACCAGTTGCCCCAGATCAGGACCAGATTCCAGTTGTTGATGCACCAGCTCAGGCACCACCTGTGCCTATTGTGATTCCAGGCCTTCAGGAGGCCTTAGCTCAGATTCTGACTGCGTGCACCAGCCTTGCTCAGGCAGTCTCTGTTCCGCCGCAGCAACCACTTCTCATGTCGGGGGAGGTGCTTAGACTCCCGCTGCTCGCATACCAGAGCAGGTGGTACAGGGATTCCAGACACCGGGGGCACCACCCGCCCAGTTGGTTGCAACTGCTCAGGACTATGTGGTTTCTGCTATCCCTTAGGATGAGCAGCGTAGATTGGAGAGGTTTGGGAGACTCCAGCCTCCATCTTTCAGCGGTGCAAAGGGAGAGGATGCACAGGGTTTCTTGGATAGGTGTTAGAGGATACTCCGTACATCAGGTATTCTAGAGACCAGTGGGGTCTCGTTCACTACCTTTCAGTTCTCTAGGGTTGCATTCAGTTGGTGGGATGCTTATGAGAGGCGTAGGCTGGTCGGCGCAACACCCCTTACTTGGCAGCAGTTCTCCGTTATCTTTCTGGAGAAGTTTGTACCTCAGCCATGTAGAGAGGAGCTGTGCAGACAGTTTGAGCAGCTTCATCAGGGTGATATGTCCATGACGCAGTATGAGATGCGATTATCAAAGTTGGCCCGTCATGCTATCTTGTTGGTTCGCACGGACAAAGAGAGGATCATGAGGTTTATAGATGGTCTCACTTTTCAGCTTTGATTGCTTATGACCAGAGAGAGAGTGTATGGTGATACTTTTGATGAGGTTGTCAACATTGCTCGGCAGATTGAGATGGTTCGCAGTCAGGAGAGGGTTGAGAGGGAGACCAAGAGGCCTCATGGACAGGGTGGATTTAGTGGTACTCTTTCCGAGGGTCAGTTCCAGCACAGTATAAGCCGTCCATTCAGGCATGCTCAGACAACTTGCCCAGTTCACCGTGGTGCATCATCTGGCCATAGTTCTCACAGTTATCAGCAGGGTCGTTCATCTCTTGGTGCCCTTCCAGTGCCGAGTTCTTCTCGTGCTCCATAGGGTCAGGGTTCGTCTATCCCGGGTCCTTCTGCTAGTTATCCCGGTGCTCGGGGCTCCCTTAAGTCCCCATCACCAGCACCTGGGTATTGCTATGAGTGTGGGGAGTTTGGTCACATGAGAAGACAGTGTCCCCGTCTAGTGGGAGGTCCCGCTCCGCAGAGGAGTCAATCTATGTCATCAGCATTAGTTCCTCCACCACCCGCCCAATCAGCTAGTGGTCGCCCGAGAGGGGGAGGTAGATCAGGGGTGGCCAGACCCGTTTCTATGCCCTCCCTTCCAGACCAGATGCTATTGCTTCAGATGTTGTGATTACAAGTATTGTCTCAGTTTGTCACAGAGACGCCTCTGTATTATTTGACCCTAGTTCCACTTATTCATATGTTTCCTCATATTTCACTCATTTTCTGGATATGCCCCGTGAGTCTTTAGTTTCATCTATTCGTGTATCTACTTTTATGGGCGATACTATTATTGTGGATCGTGTGTATCGGTCATGTGTGGTGACCATTGGGGATATGGAGACCAGAGTGGATCTTTTGCTGCTCAGTATGGTAGATTTTGATATGATAGTGGGCATGGATTGGTTGTCTCCATGTCATGTTGTTCTAGATTGTCATGCTAAAACGGTGACGTTGGCGATGCCGGGGTTGCTGAGGGTTCAGTGGAGAGGCTCTATAGACTATGGTCCAGTAGAGTGATTTCATACTTTAAGGCTCAGCGGATGGTTGAGAAGGGTTGTCTATTCTATCTGGCTTTTGTGAGGGATGTTAGTGCAAAGACTCCTGTCATTGATTCTGTTCCAGTGGTACGTGACTTTCCGAATGTGTTTCCTGCAGACCTGCTGGGCATGCCGCCTGATAGGGATATTGACTTTGGTATTGGTTTGGTGTCGGGCACTCAGCCCATTTCTATTCCACCATATCGTATGGCACCGGCGGAGTTGAAGGAGACAGCTTCAGGAACTCCTTAATAAGGGGTTTATTCGACCTAGTGTGTCACCTTGGGGTGCATCGGTCCTATTTGTGAAGAAGAAGGATGGTTCCATGAGGATGTGCATTGATTATAGGCAGTTAAGTAAGGTCACGGTCAAGAGCAAGTACCCTTTGCCACATATTGATGACCTATTTGACCAGCTTCAGGGAGAGAGGGTGTTCTCCAAGATTGATTTGAGGTCAGGGTATCACCAGCTGATGATTCAAGATTCAGATATTCTTAAGACAGCTTTCAGGACCCGATATGGCCATTATGAGTTCTTGGTGATGTCTTTTGGGCTGACCAATGCCCCAGTAGCATTCATGCATTTGATGAACAATGTATTCCAGCTATATTTGGACTCGTTCGTTACTGTATTCATTGATGACATCCCGGTGTACTCTCGTAGCCAGGAGGAGCATGCTCAGCATTTGAGGATTGTATTGCAGAGATTGAGGGAGGAGGAGCTTTATGTAAAGTTCTCCAAGTGTGAGTTTTGGCTCGGTTCAATAGTATTCTTGGGGCACGTGATGTCCAATGAGGGTATTCAGGTGGATCCGAAGAAGATAGAGGCGGCGCAAAGTTGGCCTAGACCGTCCTCAGCCACGGAGATTAGGAGTTTTCTTGGTTTGGTGGGTTATTACCGTTTCTTTGTGGAGGGATTTTCATCTATTGCATCGCCCTTGACCAAATTGACCCAAAAGGGTGCTCCATTCAGGTGGTCGGATGAGTGTAAGGAGAGCTTTTAGAAGCTAAAGACTGCCTTGACCACAACTCCATTGTTAGTTCTGCCATCAGCTTCAAGTTCTTACACCATGTATTGTGATGCCTCGAGGATAGGCATTGGATGTGTTTTGATGCAGGAGGGTAGGGTGATTGCCTATTCCTCGTACCAGTTGAAGGCCCATGAGAAGAACTATCCTGTCCATGATCTTGAGTTAGCAGCCATTATTCACGCCTTGAAGATTTGGCGTCATTATTTGTATGGGGTTCATTGTGAGATTTATACTGATCATCGGAGTTTTCAGCATTTGTTTAAGCAGAAGGATCTTAATTTGCGTCAGCGGATATGGTTAGAGCTTCTTAAGGACTATGATATCACTATTTTGTACCATCCGGGGAAGGCCAATGTGGTGGCCGATGCTTTGAGTCATCGGGCGGAGAGTTTGGGGAGTTTAGCATATCTTCCGGCAGCAGAGAGACCCTTGGCATTATATGTTCAGGCCTTAGCGGGCCATCTTGTTAGATTGGATATATCGAAGCCGAGTCGGGTATTGGCTTGCGTGGTCTCCAGGTCTTCTCTTTATGACCGTATCAGGGAGCGTCAGTATGATGACCCCCACCTGCTCGTTCTTCAGGACAGGGTCCAGCGAGGTGATGCTAGGGATGTGACTATTGATGATGACGGCGTGTTGAGGATGCAGAGCCGGATATGTGTGACTAATGTAGATGGGCTTCGGGAGTTGATTCTTGAGGAGGCACACAGCTCGCGGTATTCCATCCATCCAGGTGCCGCGAAGATGTACCAGGATTTGAGACAACACTATTGGTGGAGGCAGATGAAGAAGGATATAGTTGAGTTTGAAGCTCGGTGTCTCAACTGTCAGCAAGTTTAGTATGAGCATCAGAGACCGGGTGGATTGCTTCAGAGATTAGAGATCCCAGAGTGGAAGTGGGAGTGGATCACCATGGACTTCGTAGTTGGGCTCCCACGGACTTCGAGGAAGTTCGATGCTATTTGGGTCATTGTGGATCGGCTGACCAAGTCCGCACACTTCATTCCAGTTGGTACTACTTACACTTCGGAGCGGTTGGCTGAGATTTATATTCGAGAGATTGTTCGCCTGCATGGTGTCCCAGTTTCCATCATTTCAGATAGAGGTACTCAATTTACATCGTAATTTTGGAGGGCCGTCCAATGAGAGTTGGGTACTCAGTTGAGTTGAGCACAACTTTTACCTTCAGACGGACGGACAGTCCGAGCGCACTATTCAGATATTGGAGGACATGTTGCGTGCCTGTGTCATTGATTTTGGGGGTTCATGGGACCAGTTTCTGCCGCTCACAGAGTTTGCATATAACAACAGTTATCAGTCGAGTATTCAGATGGCTCCGTACGAAGCTTTATATGGGCGGAGGTGTAGATCTCCGGTAGGATGGTTTGAGCCAGGTAAGGCTAGGCTCTTGGGTACAGACTTGGTCCGAGATACATTATACAAGGTGAAATTGATTCAGGAGCAGCTTTGCATGGAGCAGTCTAGGCATAAGAGCTATGCGGACAGGAAGGTCCGTGATGTGTCTTTTATGGTTGGGGAGAAGGTTTTACTGAAGGTATCACCCATGAAGGGTGTTATGAGGTTTGGGAAGAGGGGCAAGTTGAGCCCCCGGTTCATTGGGCCTTTTGAGGTGCTTCAGAGGATATGGGAGGTGGCTTATAAGCTTGCTATGCCACCCAGCTTGTTGAGTGTGCACCCAGTGTTTCATGTTTCCATGCTCCGAAAGTATATTGGAGATCCTTCCCATGTTTTGGACTTCAGCACGGTTCAGTTGGAGGGTGATATGACTTTTGATGTGGAGCCGGTGGCCATTTTAGATCGGCAGGTTTGGAAGTTGAGGTCAAAGGATATAGCTTCAGTGAAGGTGCAGTGGAGAGGTTAGCCTTTGAAGGAGGCCACTTGGGAGACCGAGCGGGAGATGCGGGGAAGATATCCACACCTATTTGAGACTCCAGGTATGTTTCTAGACCCGTTCGAGGATGAATGTTTATTTAAGAGGGGGAGGATGTAACAACCCGGCCGGTCGTTTCGAGAGTTATAGCCCCATTTTTCCCATTTCTGCTTCTTTTTGTGTTATTCATCTATATTGTGTTATACCGGGTTAGTTGGTTCGGGTCCGGAGTGGTTTCGGAGTGAATTGAGACACTTAGTCTCTTTGAGATAAGCTTAAGTTGGAAAAGCCAACTGGATGTTGACTTACGTGTAAACGATCTCAGATTTGGATTTTTGATGATTCCGTTAGCTCCGTTAGGTGATTTTGGACTTAGAAGCGCGTCCAGAATGTGATTTGGAGGTCCGTAGTGGAATTAGGCTTGAATTGGCGAAAGTTGGAAATTTGGCGATTTTGGTCGGCAGTGGAAAATTTGATATCGGGGTCGGAATGGATTTCCAGAAGTTGGAGTAGGTTCTTAGTGTCACTTGTGATGTGTGTAAAATTTGAGGTCGTTCGGACATGGTTTGGTAAGTTTCAGCATCGTTTGCGGAATTTGGAAGTTATTAGGCTTGAATCCGAGGGTAATTTGGTGTTTTGATGATATTTTGAGTGGTTCAAAGGTTTGACTAAGTTTGTATGGGGTTATATGAATTGTTGGCATGTTTTGTTGAGGCCCCAAGGGCCTCGAGTATGTTTCGGGTGGTTAACGGATCAAGTTTGAAGTTTGGAGAATTTCTGAAGTTGGCCTGTTGCTGGTGTAATCGCACCTGCGGGGGTATTGCCGCAGGTGCGACGCTGCAGGTGCGACGCCGCAGGTGCGGGAGTGTGTTGGATTGGGGAGAACCGCAGGTGAGAGTGGGTGTGCGCATCTGCGAGCCCGCAGAAGCGGGTAGTTGCCCGCAGAAGTGGAAGAGAGGAGGTCAGGTAGTGGCCGTAGGTGCGAGGTCGTTTCTGCACCTGTTGATGAGGGGTGATTTTACCACTTATTTTAGTCTCTTTTCTTTAGATTTAACGTCCTTTAATTATAATTTGAGGTTGTTTATGGTATGTATTGCTAGATTTGCAGGTAAATGATGCCATGAAGAGAATTAAATTCAATTGAAGTGGAATTGAGCAAAAAAGAGTACAAAAGTGCAAAATCCTTCAGTGATTCCGCATTTGCGGAACACTGTCCGCATATGCAACCTCGCATCTGCGGCAAGAAGCCGCGCCTGTGGAGTTGCTGGTGTGACTATTTGGTCCGCATCTGCGGAAAAGGGAATTCCACATAGGTTCGCATCTGCGATGAATTATCTGCATCTGCGGAGATGCATTTGCACCTAAATGTCCGCATCTGCAGAGTAGTCAATCTTCTGAGTTCACGCATATGCGATTGAGGGTCCGCTTTTGCGGAGCCGCACCTGCGAGGATTCTTCCGTAGGTGCGGTCAACGGGCTCAGACCTGGACAGGAATGACAATTCACATTTTCTCGATTCCAAACCCACAAATACACGACCTAGCTTATTGGAAATACATCTTTGGCTTATTTTTCAGTTCCTAGACTAGAGAATACAAGTTTTGGAGCTTGGGTTCTTTCACACACACTTGGGTCTTGAAGGTTTGAAGCTTTTGGTTGAGAATTTCTTATTCATTTATGGTCATTTCTTCATTTCCTTGCTTTGTATTGAATCTCTAAGTGTGTAGTATTTTTTCCAACTCTTGAATCTATTTTATGGGAATATTCATATTTAAAGTGTGGATTAAATATCTTTTTGTGCTTATGTATTGAACGATTTTTATTTATTATGAAGTGAGTTATTGTTTCTTTAATTATTCTTGTTCTTTAATGTTTCCAAAGGGATTAGCTAACCCTAGGACTCACCCATTAACTTCGAATTAATTTTGGGAAAGATAATTTGGGGTTGGGAAAGATTAATTAACAAGAACTTGAGGCTTTAACCCTCACTTTATAGATTCTACCTAGGGATAAGATTGAACTACTTGTAGCCATAATCGGGTGTGCTTAATCTCTTAATTGTTTTAGGGATAATTCAATTAGGAAGTCTTGTTAGTCTTGAGAAGAAGCTAATATAGAATTATTACCCGAGGCTAATTAACATAAACTCGCTCATATTTATAAAATCGTGAAATGTATTAGATCGTTACTTGAGTGTAAAACCCGATGCATCTATACTTGTAGTCATTGATCGTTTTACTTGCTTTCTAGGTTAGTTTACATTTTCGCATTTAGCTATAATATTTTCACAACCAAATTCTAAGTGTTTGGCATTGCATAACAAGTGATAATTCTCTTACATTCCTAATCGCCTACATATTATTTTCTGTGGGATTCGACCCCGACTCATAGTTGGGTAAATTATATTGCATGCAACCGTTTTCATTTACTTTTTAGTAGTGGATTTGGACGTCATCAAAATTGGCTCCATTGCCGGGGAAAAATTTGGCATATTTAGGTTATTTGAGAAAAAAACGTAAGTGCTTTGGTCCAAACTTGTAAATATTTGTGTAATTATTTTCTTATCTTTGTTTATTTTTCTTATTTAGTTTCTTATTTATTTTCATAATTAAAAACAAATGGCATCATATAATGATAATTGGTCGGATGGTAGTTGTTCAAACTTTGATGACCCTTGTCCTTATCATGGAGGACCACACACGTGGCAAAATTGTTTAAATTCTCCCGGGGGTGGATTGTGTGCAAAATCTCAAACCCATGAGTGGAGTATTTGTGATAAGTGTGGTCGTCAAAATGGTCATTGGGATAATTGTGCATATTTGTCCTTCCCTTCTCCAAGCCCCCGCTATGATGATTCTACTTTTTGTGATGACAAGTATAGGGACATGGAAGTGGAAGAAATTGAGCATGGTCAAAATGGAGAGTTCAAGCTCATGTTAGAATGCCTACTTGAAGGAGGAAACAAAGAGCAAGGTGCCTTGGAAGACCTTTTGGAAAATAGTCTCCAAAATGACTTGGCGCTTGAACGGATGCACTCACAAATAGGAGAAATGCTTGAAGCTTTAGAGGCCCAAAAAACCTCAGAAGTGAATGAAAGTCAAGAACCCTCCTTAGATGTGGAAGCCGAAAATCCTTCCTTGGCACTTGATCAAAACCAAGAAGAACTCTCAAATGTTCAAAATGAGAAAATGATGCTCATGATGGAGGCCATTCTTGAAAATGAGGAGAAGCACCACTTGGCACTCGAGGACTTGAAACAACGCTTGACTCAAAATGATGATGATATCCGCACCTTGGAAAAGCAAATGAATCATTGATTGAGGCTCATTATGCCCATCAATTTGAAAGTGTGGAAAGAGATCAAGAAGAGTCCAACTCCGAGGAAGAAAGTGAGCTTTACTTTGAGGAATCAAGAATTGAACATCCGCCAACCGACCCCATGCTTGTCAATGATGCCGAGAAAAATATGGAATTAGAGTCAATTGGTGTAATTGAAAATATGGTTGAGATTGACTTTAGTCCGGGGGAAAAAGAGGATGTCAAAATCCGGGAAGAATTGCAATTTGGAGGTTTGATGTCACATTCCAAGCATTTTTTAACATTGGAATTGTGTGGTGATATGGGAATTGAATACATGAGTCAATGAGGGATTGCGAGGAGGAAAGTCAAAGGCCATACATCTTACAATTTGAGGGAACAAGAAGGAAAAATGACACTTCTCACATGAAAGCCAAGAAATATAAAATGAAGAAATTAAAGTTTGGCTTGATCACCAACTTACCACCCCCACCACTCGTGGTCGCAAACTTGATTCCAAGTTAGGTGCCCAGTTCATATCGTCCAAGTGGCGAGAAAAGTGGTAAAGTTGATCCGCATCGTGCCACGACGTTAAATGCGGTGCTTGGTGGGAGGCAACTCATCATTTTCAAAATTCTTGGTCATTTTTAAAATTTTCTTTTTTAGAATAGTTTATTATGTTATTTTTGACTAATCTGCTAAGTTTCAGATTTTTTGGAGTTGAATTAAAGGGTTTGAGGTGTTGGAGTGCACAAAAATAGTGGCTGAAAAATCTGTGCATCAATCATCTAGTGTAACCGCATCTGCGGAACATTCACCACAGATGCGGCCACGCAAAAGCGCCCAGTTAAACGAAGATGCGAATATTATCGCAGAAGCGGTTTGGCAACCGCAAAAGCGCCTCCATATAAGCGCCTAAAATTCCGCAGAAGCGGTCAAACGGGTAAATTACAAAACCCTTCTTCAGTCAGGTAAGACTCTAATTTCCCCAAAACTCAAAATTCCCTCTCCTCTCTCACGCTACTGCTCTTCATCACTGCTCACACTTGAGTTCTCAAGCACAAGACCACACAGGTTCCATGTCTCTCATTTAGTTCCTCTATTCTACTTCTCTTTTCTTTTTCTTCTTCTTCATCTCATCTGTTCTACAGTCACATTTTCAATTTTTTTTCTTTATTTGTATTATCACTGTTAGTTTTAGGAGTGAGGGAAAATGGTTGAGAGTATCTGTGTGTGTGCTGCTAATGATGAAACAAATTTTTGGGAAGTCTGAGTACCAGATTAAATTGAAAAAAAGCATATCATCATCTCTGCTTTTCATGTGTTTGACAAATTGTCCAAAAGAAAATTTCTAGCTAAGTACCACAAAATCAGGTTTAATAGAATCGTCGGTTCATGTAGTGCACTAATTTAGAAGTCTTGAGTATAAATTATGTGCTAAAAATCTTGTTTGAGAAGTAAAAGAGTCAAAAATTCTGAGCTTTGGAACCCTTTGATAAATACCGCAGAAGCAAAAAAAGTGCTGCAGATGCGGCCTCGCACCTGCATTGACTGTTCCGTATGTGCGAACTCTGGGGAGATGGGAAAAATCGCAGAAGTGGATAAAAACCCGCAGAAGCGGGACCGCACCTACGATGGTCTTTCCGCAGGTGCGGAAACTGGGCAGAATTCCCAATTCCTGTAGCTTCGTATCTGGAGCTTCCCGGGCCCGTTCGACTCGATTCTTTGGCCTAATTGCTTTGTTTTAAATTTTCTAACATGATTCTACTGCCCGACTAACGTTGTTTTGATTTTCTTTAAGGTACTTTGAGCTAAAATGGACCCAAACATGAATGAAAATGCCTCGCTTGATCATGAAATTGTGGATGAACACTTTGACCAGTCACACTTCATGTCAGCTGATTGTCACCGCCGGTATTATGACAACCTCCTCACCAAAAAGATAGTGCTTGAAAGGGGATTTCCGAGGAGAAATTGGCCGAGCTATTTGAAGTCGATAGACTTCACAGCTGAAGCTAAAATATGGCTCTACATCCTCTGCAATAGGGTATCACCCTGTGGAAATGTTTCAGATGTACACTAGAGCCTTGATCATTGCATGCCTTCCTGACGACATTCATGTGAATATCAGCCATAATATCCTGCGGGAGCAGAGAGAGTACTTGCACGATGACAGCCCAGGGTTGATGTTTCCTTCACTGATCACAGAGTTGTGTAGGCGGGAAGAGGTTGAGGTGCGCAACACCGATCATTGGTTGCCGGCCGACAAACCCTTTCATCCGTTGAGAGTAACGGGTGAGGGTAGTGCAGTCAAGAGAAAGAAGAGAAAAGTTACCACTGTTGGCAGATCAGAGTCATCCTCACAGGCAGCAGTGCCTGAGGGACCATTTGGGATGTTGAACTCGCAGCTTGGCGTCATCCGTGACTTAGTGTCACAGCTTCCCAACAGACCCTCACACCCCCATCCTGGGCCCGAGTACTTTACCAGGGAAGACATGAAGACCTACCTAGATTCACAAAAAGGTAGGCAGAGTCTCATGAGAAAATGGCAGCATCTGTTGGCAGACTCGAGGCAGCCTATGGCAACTTGATCAAGGCACATGTAGATCTTCAGTCGGACTTCGAAAAGGAGAAAACGAGAAACAAGAAGAAGGGTAAGTTTATGATCAAAATGTGGAGAGGCATCAAAGCCATCTTCAAATGGGGGAAGCCGAACAGGAAGATACCTGTTGCTGATGCTGAGGATAGCGAAAAGTACTCTTTCATGTCGAGTGCTGCTGATGATAATGATGCTGATGATACTGATGATGATGAGGCCGAGAGTTCTCAACGGCAGTGATTAGCCTTTCTCCTGCAGTATGCTAGTCTGATGCAGACCTCAGGGAGACCCTCAAACTGCCCTTATTTTATTTTGATATTGTGCAGTGAGGACACTACAATGATTTTAGTTGGGGGTGGCTTTAGGGAGTCTTGCCGAGCTTATGCTTTGGTATGGATATTGTGTGCCCTTGCCGGGCTTGTTTTATTATTACTTATCATGTGCTCTTGCCGAGCGTAGTTGTGATTGGTTATATAGTTGAAGTTTAGTCACTTTTGTCATTTTATTTTATTTTTCTTTCTTTATTTATTTTCTTGAGTAGTTTTTAGTTTATGTTATTTTTGTTCCTTTAGTATTAGTTGCTTTTGTTATATTATTTTTTTTTAGTAGTTTTGTTCTTTTATTTTTATTTCTATAGTGTTTATTTTATCTTCTGTAGTAGTTTTAGTTTATATTATTTTTATCTCTTTTAGTAGTAATATACTTTTCAATAAATGTTCTTGGGTTTTCTTTATGCTACGGTTCTTTTTCAAGGAATATTTATTTGTTGAACCGGATAAATTTTCCCTATGATGGATGCATGACAACTTTCTTAAAGGAATTAGTCTTGTTTTGTTATGTGGAGACTTTTGGATTATTTGGTACTAATAAAATTCGTCTCTTGTATGTGAAGTATGAATTAAGAATACCAATTAAGAATACCCCTCAGAATTTTGGTTTTAAAGTGAAAAAGTGAGTTGCATGGGGAAGAATAATTTTTGTGATAAAGTTTTGGCTCTTTTGGTGACTCTTTACCCACAAGTTGGCATGATATTGCTCTAGATGCTTGTCACGCCCCGAACCTGAGGGGCGAGACCGGCACCCGGTGCCTCACCTATCCTTGCATGCCAACTTGCGACTAAGGGACTCTGAACATATAATGTCATACTTTGGCCATGGGCCACATTGCAAGACAATTTGCGAAGCAAAATATAAAACTGAACGGAAACTAACACTGACTAAACATCAATATAAAACTGGGCCGACAAGGCCGTCATAATTACTACAACTGATAAACCAACCAAATATACATACAAGGCCTACAAGCCCAACATACTGCACTAACTGACAGGATATGTCTACAAGCCTCTACTAATGGATGTACTGTGATCGGAACAGGGCTCCGACCTACCCATAACCTATCTACATACATACACGAGATGTACACAAAACTTCTAGACCCGATAACTCTGAAGGACGGGGAGCTTATCGATAAAGCTGAACTCAGGCAACACCTACTGAGGAGGTCTACCCGTCTGTCTGTCTGAACCTGCACGCATGAAAGGTCTACCCGTCTGTCTGTCTGAACCTGCACGCATGAAATGCAGCATCCCCGGCAAAAAGGGACGTTAGTACGAAATAATGTACCGAGTATGTAAGGAAACAACATAACTGAAAGTTGAAACTGAACTGATAATATAATAATTGAAAGCAACTAGGAGTCAAAGATAATCTGAAGATATGCTTACCTGCTGATACTGACTAAACTCTCTCAATATAGTAAGTAAAATAGCTGTCCGGCCTTATAAGGCTTGGTATATATATAACTGCTCTGCCGTAGTAGGCTCGCTCATAAGCACTCGACCATACTGGGCTTTGTATCTCGGCCAACTGGGCTCGCTCATAGGCGCTCGGCCACAGTAGGCTCGGTATATAACTTACCATCTGATCAGAGGTTGCCCACTAGGGGCCTGCCCATCGATTATAGCTCGATGGTAATGAAAATACTGTAATACTGTATATATAGGCTCTTTGATCTCTTGACTAGAAGAAGACAATACTCAATTAAATATGAAGTCCCGATAAGGAGAATACTGTAATTTATGAGACTAGGATAATGTATATAAATTCGGGAGTATGAACTTCTCTTTATGCCTCGTTATCAAACATATGTAATTACGAGATCATGCCAAAATGAAGGAAGGGCTTAGCCTTAACATACCTGAGCTGATTCTCTTGAAATTTCCTTTAACACACGTCAATTGCGACAACAAGTAACGGCAGATCGAGTAGGGAAAAATCCATATAATATTTTTGAAAAAGATTGTACCGTACTCCCTTAGAGTTGCGATTTCACACTGCTGCAGTTCCATGCGAAATGTCGAGCTCCATTCTTTACTTAGCAAGATTAGCATCCTACTTTTAATAAGATAAGAGATCTCTTAAATTTGAGAGTTCCATCCGTTACTTGCATCTAGATATAAGCATCTCAATTTGTAATTTGATAGGCCTTTTATATAAGTGGGTATGGGCCCCATACTTTGTAATGACTAAGCCACTAAATGTGACACCTTATCATAAGAATTATGAGTCATTAATTTGGATAAGGTTTGCTGCCACGTTAGGTTCCTTAGTCTTTATCCAAAGACCCTAATTAATCATCCACCAACTCCTTAATCAACTTATTAATTCCTCACTAATCCAATAATTAACCAATTACCCACATAGTTAAGAATTATCTCAAATTACTTAAAATACTACTCACTTTTAACACACCTTATACACCTTACTATCATTGTCATGTCGTACCTTGTATGGCACTAGTCCATAAATACCGAGTATTATAGCTCGGATCGTATTTTATGTCAAAATGACAACTTTTGACGAAACTCATTTTCTTTGATTCGCTTACCCTCTCACCTTCACGAATTTACTTATCACTTGTTTGAAATAGCATAATACTTATAATCTCAAAATAATTTCCTTCCCGAACTTACATCGATTAGCCTTCGAAAAAACTTTAACGTACGAAAATACGGAATGTAACATCTCATTTTCGAGCTTTCATCAATTTACTTATGGCATACTTTTACGTACGAAAATATGGGGTTTAACAATGCTCTTATTAAGAAGTGAAATTGATCCGTCTTGATTAGTTCATGTGCCATGTGTGTTAGTTTTTGTTATAAATAATTCTTGTGTTTACTTCTATCATCTAGAACTTGCCCGGTTGGTCTTTCAATGCTAATGTAATTATGTTTGGTTAGAGGGATGATCTTAGGCATTCTTTGCGATCTTTGAAAAAGCCTCTTTAGCCTTTCAAGCCTACCATTGCATAAATATTATCACTAGTTTACCCCATTTGAACCTTTAACCTTTTCTTTTTCCACCTCATTACAAACCTTTACCCTTTTGTGAAATAATTCCCTCTTTTGAACCCGTCCCTCCTTGAATATTGAGAATGAGGCTAAAAGCCTAAGTTGGGGGTGTTGGTGTCAAGTTGGAAATTGGTAAGGTTGTACATTGAGGGTAGAAACATATACCTCAAAGTTGTTCATATGAAGTTACTCAAGCTCCAAAAGAAAATAGTAAAAATTATTTTTTTTAAAAAGAGAGAAAAATATGTATATATATAAATATGGAGTCTTGAGAAAATTAGAGAGGTACTGTAAGGTGATTCTATGTTGGTAACTAGATGTCAATAAGGACTATGTGGTTTAAAAAGAAGCAAAGTGCAAAAAGAAAGACAAATGTGAATAGTGTTCAAGGGGGGTGTAGTTACTTGTATTCCAAATGCTTATCCGACCCTTTCCTAAACCTACATTACAAGTTTAAAATGTCCTTATGGGATCTCCAACCGAATATTCATGAATAGGTGGTGAATTAAAATAATGGCAAGCTTATGGCGTGATATTTTGTAACACTTGAAATTCTTTGTTGAGAGTGAGTGTCTTTGTGCATTTGTCCCTTGTGTTGTTATTGAAAATATGGTGATTTTGGGACTTTTTCTTTCTTGTGAGGGCACATGAATTAGGATGGATTGGTGACATTGATATATCCCGAAATGAGCAAATTGAGCATATGTTGTAGACTAGTACTTTTGAGTCACTTCTTGAGGCTTTTTGTTGTCATTTGATTATTTTGAAATTCCTTTGCATTTCTTGAATTTGTTTCTAAATGAGGGAGTTATTTGGTTAAGATCCACATGCTAGAACCTAATTGCTAGTACCAACAAAATCCATAAGTATGGTGCTTAATTGGAGAATGTGATTTGTAAATGATAGCAATACTACTTGTGCTTTAAATAGTAGAACCTCATCGAATTGTTGGTTTTGATTTGCTTGAGGACAAGCAAAAGCTTTAAGTTGGGGGTGTTGATGAGTGGTGGTTTTATCACTTATTTTAGTCTCTTTTCTTTAGATTTTGCATCCTTTAATTATAATATGAGGTTGTTTATGGTGTATATTGCTAGATTTTCAGGTAAATGATGCCATGAAGAGAGTTGAATTCAATTGAAGTGGAATTGAGCAAAAAAAGGACAAAAGTGCAAAATCCTTCAGTGATTATGCATCTGCGGAACACTGTCCGCATATGCGAGCTCGCATCTGCGACTATTTGGTCCGCATCTGCGAAGTTAAGCTTCATTCACTGGGACCGTATCTATGACAAGAAGTCGCGCCTGCGGAGTCGCTGGTGTGACTATTTGGTCTGCATCTGCGGAAAAGGGAATTCCACATAGGTTCGCATCTTCGATGAATTATCCGCATCTACGGAGACGTATTTGCGCCAAAATGTCCACATCTGCGGAGTAGGCAATCTCTTGAGTTCATGTATCTGCGATTGAAGGTCCGCTTTTGCGGAGCCGCACCTGCGAGGATTCTTTTGCAGGTGCGGTCAACGGGCTCAGACCTGGACATGAATGACAATTCATATTTTCTCAATTCCAAACCCAGAAATACACGATCTAGATTATTGGAAATACATCTTTGGCTTATTTTTCAGTTCCTAGACTAGAGAAGACAAGTTTTGGAGCTAGGGTTCTTTCACACATGCCTGGGTCTTGAAGATTTGAAGCTTTTGATTGAGAATTTCTTACTCATTTATGCTCATTTCTTCATTTCCTTGCTTTGTATTGAATATCTAAGTGTGTAGTATTTTTTCCAACTCTTGAATCTTGTTTATGTGAATATTCATATTTAAAGTGTGGATTAAATATCTTGTTGTGCTTATGTATTGAACGATTTTTATTTATTATGAAGTGAGTTATTGTTTCTTTAATTATTCTTGTTCTTTAATGTTTCCAAAGGGATTAGGTAACCCTAGGTCTCGCCCATTAACTTCGAATTAATTTTGGGAAAGATAATTTGGGGTTGGGAAAGATTAATTAACAAGAACTTGAGGCTTTAACCCTCACTTTATAGATTCTACCTAGGGATAGGATTGAACTACTTGTAGCCATAATCAGGTGTGCTTAATCTCTTAATTGTTTTAGGGATAATTCAATTAGGAAGTCTTGTTAGTCTTGAGAAGAAGCTAATATAGAATTATTACCCGAGGCTAATTAACATAAACTCGCTCATATTCGTAAAATCGTGAAATACATTGGATCGTTACTTGAGTGTAAAACCCGTTGCATCTATACTTGTAGCCATTGATCATTTTACTTGCTTTCTAGGTTAGTTTACATTTACGCATTTAGCTATAATATTTTCACAACCAAATTCTAAGTGTTTGGCATTGCATAACAAGTGATAATTCTCTTACATTCCTAATCGCCTACATATTGTTCTCTGTGGGATTCGACCCCGACTCATAGTTAGGTAAATTATATTGTATGCGACCGTGTCCATTTACTTTTTAGTACTGGATTTGGACGTCATCACCTGCGAGGTCACAGAAGCGGATAGGGAGCGTAAGTGTGGAATTGGGGACTTAAGTAATTTTCCACAGATGCGGAGGTTGTTGCGCAAAAACGAGACTGCAGGTGCGCATTCTGAGCCGCAGGTGTGAAAAGCCTGGGCAGAACCTATATATTGAAAACTTCAAGAATATTTGCTCATTTCCACCATTTTCAAGACGGACCTTGGAGCTTTTGGAGTGAATTTGAAGGGGTTCAAGGGTTTTTCAGTGAGGTAAGTTGCTTGAGCTCTAATACTCCTAACTATGGTGTTTTCTCGTTGTTTTATCATCTAATTAAGGGGATTTAGGAGTGAAAATAGGGGGTTAGGGCTTGAGATTTTGGAGAGGGTAATTTGAGGATTTGAGGGACCAAATGAGGTCGGAGTTTGATAAATTTTGTATGGTTAGACTCGTGAGTGGATGGGCTTTCAAGTTTTGTGACTTTTGTCAGATTTCGAGACGTGGGCCCACGGGCCGGGTTTGAACCAATTTTGGGTTTTGGGTCTAATTTCATAGTTTTTCTTGTGGAATTGCTTCCTTTAGCATATATTAGTGGTAGTGTACTGGTTGTGACCAGATTCAGAGCATTTAGAGGCCGAATCGAAAGGCAAGGGCATTGCAGAGTAGGGATTTGTTCGGATTGAGGTAAGTAATGGTCTTAAATTTGGTCTTGAGGGTATGAAACCCCGAGAAATTCATATGATGTTGATATTTAAAGGTGACGCACATGCTAGGTGACGGGCGTGCGAGCGTGCACCGTGAGGGATTGTGACTTGGTCTGTCCCGTGAGACTGTAAAGTTGAATAGCCATTGTTATTACTTGATTTTCCTTGTCTTTGAGCAATTGACTGCCTTTCATGTTAGAAACCATGCTTAGTCCATATGATATCACTATTGGGACCCGTAGCGGTCGTATACTTGTTGAACTGACTGCTAATTGCCGTCTTGTACTCTGTCACAGTCTTATTGTGCGTTATATCTCTATTTCCTCTCATTTCTTGTTGATACTTGTTGTATTCCCTGTTGGGGCTGGTTATTATGATATTCTGTGAGCCCGAGGGGCTGTAGAGGTTAGTGACTGAGATAGGGCCTGAGTGTCGGGTTGAGAGCTATGTGAGATATATTGGATCGGGCTACATGACGCAACAATATTGGATCGGGTTGCACGCCGCAACAAGCCTTCAGGCCATATATCGGATCGGGCTGCATGTCACAGCAATATATGGATCGGGCTGCACGTCGCAGCAATATAGCGCTTGGGCTGTAGGAGCCCCTCCGGAGTCTGAACACTCCTAGTGAGCGCAGGTACCTTGATTGTGAGTATTGAGGCTGAGAGCTGAGTGATTGAGTTGTCGAGATAGATGAGTGACATGGCTGTACTTGCTTTTATTTATTGTTGTACTGTGTTGCTAGTCGTTGTTGTTGTGATATTTTGGAGTACTTATATTGTTTCACTTGAGCTCGAAATGCTTTGATTTTAAAACACCGGTTTGAAAACATGCCTAAATTCCTTTACTGAGATTTCTGGAAAGGACTGTATTTTGTGTAGCTCGGCTTTGTTACTCAGTTCGTTATTTAATTCTATTACTTACTCAGTTGGAAGTACTCACGTTACTCCCTGCACCTTGTGTGCAAATTCAGGTGAGACTGTTCGCAGAGATCGTTGAGTCCGTGCACTTGTGGTTGTTGGAGACATACGAGGTAGCTGCCGGCGTCCGCAACCCTTGATTCTCCTCTATTATTATCTTTTTTTTCTGTTTGGGTATTATTGGAACATTGTAAACTCTGATTCTAGTCTGGTTTAGATGCTCATGACTTAGTGACACCCCGATGTCGGGTTATTTGTTTTTCCGTATTTCTATTTTGAGTTGAACTCTTTTATGAAGATTTTTTTTATGAAAAGCTTTGACTTATCTTTTAAATAAAATATCGATGCGTTTCAGAAATGTGTCGGCTTTCCTAGTACCACGACAGGCGCTATCACGACAGGGTTAGTTTTGGGTCATGACAACCAACAATTTCAAGGTGACATCCATAGCAGATTAAAGTCAATGTGCACTGATACAAAGTTCCAGATAAAGCAGATGTACTTGAAGTTGATACCAACATATCCCAGAGCTGAATGGAAAAGTTTTATATTGCATACCAACATACATCCAAGATATAGATTTACCTATGGCTTGCAGTACAACAGAGACTAGCTACAGTAGAAAGACTATTGAAGATTGGCATCCAAGTTCCTGCAGCATGTGCATTCTGTGGACATAGCCTGAAATCCTTTAGCCACTTGTTCTTTGAGTGTACCATTACAAAGAAACTGTGGTCCAGACTATGTTCATGGCTGGGACATAATAGGATAATTGGTGATTGGAAAACAGAATTGGAATGGGCATGCAATAAAGCCAAGAACAAACCAGGAACAAATGCAATTACTAGCTGCGTGTTTGCCATGACTGTTGCATTGATTTGGAGAGAGAGAAAAACAAGATCAAATTTGAACAAGCTAAATTTGATGATTCTAAAATCTGCAGGGAGATAGTATTGGACCTACACATCAATGGAAAGTTCATAATCAAGTGGAAAGAAGCATTGCAATAGCTGAATTGGGTTCCATAGATAATTAGTTGGTACAATAGGGAATCCTTGCTGTAATTTGTTATTAAACAAGTGTCTGTATGAAATTTTTATAGTGTAGGATAGATAGACACATGAATTGATAGAAGCAGAGTGTGATGTATATCTGGAGTAGCCTGTCAAAGCTACTCCCTGGACTCCAATTTACATATTTTTTGAATATCAATAGAATATAATGTTTAATAAAAAAATTAAAATCGATAATTTAGAGGAGGTTCACGCGTTGGCTTGCCCAGCAACACAGTTGGGTGCCATCACGACCTATTATAGAATTTGGGTCGTGACACACACGAAGCGCGTGACCATAACTATGGAGATATGGATATCACTATATACCAAAAACAGAAAGATCATAACCAAGGCACAATCAACCATTCAACACCCCAAGAACATTCTCGCTCGAATTTCGCTATAAAGCCCAAACATAACCGCATCGGTATGTAGATAACCAACAGATCACAACATATCGCATCATAAGAGAGTAACACATGAGACAAATTAGAACATGAATGTGATCCACCCTAACTGATAACATACCCCTCCACATAACTGTGCCGAGTAGATACATCTGACCCGATTTAGAAACACATCCTTATTAGACCTACTAGTAGCCTCCAAATCAATTCTGATCCTTCCGAAGTAGGTAGATATCCTCCAAAACGCCAACAATAACATATCTATAGTACATACCATCAGTTGCCAAACTCTTAACATACCTTAACCATTCACAACCATGGGACAGTCTTCCTCGAGAACCCTCTTAATCTTCAAATCCCTAGAATACTAGAATCTCCATATCCGATCACAACTACACTACTCAAATAACTGACACATTCCTCACATACGGTCAGCCCACGAGAAGTACTTCTATAATTCTTTCGTGGCACAAAGAAAAATCTAGACATCAGCAGTCGATCAACCAGGCAATTACCGTAATACTAGTCAGACATTCGCAAGTCGAAACACAGCGCACCTTCTGGAGTGCGCACCCTTCTTAGGTGGTATCAAATAATGCTAGCATTCTTCTAAACATGTGAAATCGTCCATGCTGTCTAGAACTCGTGACCCCATCCAGGCGAAAATCATAACACGCAACACGTTCCTTATGCCGGTAGCAGATATCTAGCTCAAGCTGTGGTCGACACTATCAAGAACTCTTCGAGGCCAATCCGCACATCACCAAGCATCAGAAATGAACTTCCCCAACTCAACCAAGTCACACAAGCTGTCAAACCCAAGAGTATTGTTAGAATGCTGGTGAAGCATTACATCCCAAAAGACCAGTTACCTTTTTTGCTATGCTGACCTAACACCACCGAGCTGACCCATTTCTTGTAATCCTCCTCGACTTGTCTTTAGGTCAACACTTTCCCTTATCAGTACACAATGATCCTAAGTAAAAGCTCACTGCGGAAGACCTTAGCACAAACCACGTGGAATGTAGATTTAGCAAGAGGCCTTCTGTTAATCTAAGGATGTTTCTCTAACCTCTTTGATCCTGGAATGTAGATTTAGCAATGATACAGATATACCGCAAGTTCCAGCACCATCCCATGAAAATCTCAGATCTTAGTCATGTACAATTCCGGGGAACCCCTCAACACTGCATATATACCTCAGACCCAAGAATGATATGAAACTTGCCCATGCAATCTGATCGTTGATAGTAGACTTCCCCACTTGGCGCAGAGTCATAGGGCACAACATCCGATGATCCATATTACCAACCTTCATAAGCTCGTACAATATCAATTAGATATGCGAACCAGTTACATCCCACACTTGAACAACTAAAGATCTACCAACACGTCCGCGTCCTTGGTTTGGACAATACCTCGAGATAATGATCGAGAATCTATGGGCCCCTCATAGCCCATTCGCAAAATTACAAACTGTCAGAGCATAGCTGATACCGAGCACGCAACATCATATATGAGTGGATGCAAATGGATATAAAATATATGCTTCAAGCGGAATAAATGCCGCATGATAAGGAATGAAAGGAGTGGTTCCTAATAGTTCTATAGACTCTCGAAGATAAGTACAGACGTCTCTATACCGATCCGCAAGACTCTACTAAACTTGCTTATGACTCGTAGCACCTATGAACCTAGAGCTCTAATACCAACTTGTCACGACCCTAATTTCCCACCTTAGGATGTCGTGATGGCACCTAGTCTCGAAGACTGATATGCTGATTTAATAACAGAATTGAACTATTTAATCATTTATCAAAAATCATTAAATGACATACATGACCGCAAGCGGCCAATAGTTATACATTTCCCAAAACCGGTAGTAAGGAGTCATAAGCACTACTAAAACACATTAGAATTTCTAAACACAATACTGTTTTGAATTACAGTTTAACAGTAGCATAATGAAGTAAGATGGTGACTCCGAGGCCTACGAACATCAAGCAGGTATACCTTAAAGTCTCCCACCGCGCAGATGCAACTCTCAACAACATAATCAAAATGCCTAGATCTGCACAAAAATGTGCTGAGGCGTAGCATGAGTACACCACAATGGTATCCAGTAAATATCAAGCCTAACCTCGGTAGAGTAGTGACAAGACCAGGTCAAGACACCTACTAGACATAGAAACTTGTGCAAGATATACATAATCTAACAATGGAAAGAACATCAATGTAAGACCAACAACGAAAAAATTATTAATTTAAAACCAACAACGAAGTAATAGAAACATAAATGGTAGCAAGTAGTAAACGAGTAATAAAAAAAATAACATAATCAGAACATCGATTAGATGTAAATGAACTCAAATAAGGAAAAACGGATGACAACTCAATTAATCAAATCGCTCCCAATGCATGGACTTACAACAAGAATTACCCCGAGGCACCACACCTCATAAACCACAAGTCATGGACCACAATTTTAAAATCTTACACATATCGCACCTTGTTCCCATAATAACAATCACCTTCGCATGGCAAAGCCCACGTGTTACCATGTACTTTGTAACCGTGATAAATATTAATTTAGATGAATGAAAGATATATTTAGACACCATAAAACATAATAACAATCTTGAATAAAGTAAGGTGTCAAATGAAATAATGAGTTTATTCTAGAAATCAAGTAAAGTAAAATAATATACAATTTGTAAGAAACAGAGTATAAAATGGGTTTAGTTTAGAAATCAATAAAATTGAGTAAAAGTATCATTTTTAAACAAAGCAAAACATAAGTTAAATTAATGAATTAAATATAGAATTTATTAAGGAAAAACAAACAACAACAACAACAACAACAACAACAATAAATCAAGTTTGATCCCTTAAATGGGGTCTAGATTATTAAGGAAAAACATGATAACAATTTTAAGTAAGGTAAACATTTAACAGAGTGATGAGTATAATTTGAGAATCCAGTTATAGTGAAAGTACGATAACCATTTAGAATAATAAGGCACCGAGTGAGATAACGAGTTCTATCTTAAGAGGCACATAGAATAAAGCATGTTAATAATTCTTTGATTTAAACCATTATGTTACCAACAACTCAACATAATATGATATAGTGACGCCACGCATGTAAATTCACATTGGCACTCAATTCACCAAGTTATAACAGAGGCACAAATTGGCATGTTAAAGCAACACAACAAATCACGTCGAATGCATGACTCATAGAAGAAACCACATTCGTTCCAACAACAAGATAACAACGAATAACCAAGCACAATCAAAATGCGGGTGAATGATTGAAGGAAAAACAATGACCGTTCAGATTAACAAGTTGTTCCAACATGGAATGTACAATGAAAATCACAACCGAGGTATCACCTTGTATTCACATTTCACAATTTCAATCACAATCTTTCATTATATCACCGCGTGAGCCTTACATTTAGTTTTGAAATTCATTTTTTCCTGAAATAGCTACACGCGTTTTAGCACACCTTATCTCACCACGTGGCCTCAAGTAGTTTCCCTACTAGCAACATGCGTATCAAGCCCACTTTATCTCACCGCATGCATATCAACCTCGAGCCTTATACCACCACATGCGTATCAATATCACAACACAATCACAACTCGCACCACTAGTGCCCATATGCCACAACTTGCCACAAAGTCAACAACACTAATATTTTCAAAACAAATAGCCCATGGCTCAACCACAATGCGACAAGAATTTTTACAATAAAAATATGAATGAGAATTCTCAACAAGAAAAGGTATCTCAACAAATAACAACTTTGCCTCAATGTGATAACGGCTATTACAACTTCAACGCAAATAACTCAACAGGATGATATTCCACGAAATAACAACTTCAATTAAAAGTGATTCAACAATTAAGAGGTAACAAGATAATAAGGAAGGCAATAACTTCAACTAAAGTGGTGTCTGAGCTGGTCCCACCGGCTCAACCACATCTGGAATCTTCTCCTGAGCTGGAGCAATTTGTGGGTCTACAGGTGCTGCTCTAGCTGCTATACGAGCTGCAGAACTGCTCTGATACCAAGTTTGTCACGCCCCGAACCTAGGAGCGAGACAAGCACCCGGTGCCTCACCTAACCTGGCATACCAAATTGCGACTAAGGGACTCTGAACACATAATGTCATACTTTGGCCATGGGGCCACCTTGCAAGACAATTTGCGAAGCAAAATATAAAACTGAATGGAAACTAGCGCTAACTAAACATCAATATAAAGCTAGGCTGAAAAGGCCGTCATAGCTACTACAGCTGACAAACCACCAAATTATACATACCAGGCCTACAAACCCAACATACTGCACTAACCAACAGGATATGTCTACAAGCCTCTACTGATAGATATATTGTGATCGGAACAGGGGCCCGACCTACCCATATTATATATATAAATACATACATAAGATGCACACAAAAACCTAGACCCGATAACTCCGAAGGTTGTGGAGCTTACCGATCAGGCTAAACTCTGGAAATACCTACTGAGGAGGTCTACTCGTCTGTCTATCTGAACCTGCATGCATGAAATGCAGCGTCCCCGGAAAAGGGACGTCAGTACGAAATAATGTACCGAGTATGTAAGGAAATAACATAACTGAAAATCAAAACTGAACTGATAATATAATAACTGAAAGTAACTGGGAGTCAAAGATGATCTGGAGATATACTTACCTGCTGATACTGACTCAACTCCTTCAATATAGTAAGTAAAATAATTGTACGGCCTTATTAGGCTCGGTATATATAACTGCTCTGCCATAGTAGGCTCGCTCATAGGCGCTCGGCCATACTAGGCTATGTATCTCGACCATGTTGGGCTCGCTCATAGGCACTCGGCCACAGTAGGCTCGGTATATAACTTTCCATCTGATCAGAGGTTGCCCAATAGGGGTCTGCCCATCGATTATAGCTCGATGGTAATGAAAATACTGTAATACTGTATATATAGGCTTGCTGCTCTCTTGACTGGAAGAAGACAATACTAAAATTGAATATAGAGTCTCGATAAGGAATAATATTGTAACTTATGAGACTAGAATAGTGTGAATAAATTCATGAATATGAACTTCTCTTTTTGTCTCATTACTAACACATGTAGCTACGAGATCATGCCAAAATGAAGGAAGGCTTAGCCTTAACATACCTTATCACAATCTTTCCAATCACCAAGTTGAACTCACCTCTTCACACCTTAATCTACAAGAATGATAATAATACTATCGTTAAGTTACGAAAGGTACAACTATCGCACAACGAGCGACAAACTTATTTTGTATTAAAACGGGCAGCATCTCCCCTATAATCCTTACTTCCTCCAAATTCAAGATAACACCAAAAATACAAAAACAGAACAATAACAACATATATACATCATTTTCCAGCCCTATATACACCATCAAATACTACAAAACAGCCCAACACACCTCAATCTCTTCGTACACAAAACGACCACCGTAGTAGTGTCAAACGACCCGAAAATGTTATGACAAACGACCAGCCAACCACCCTAAATTTATATGGTGTTTATAAATCCCCTTCCTCCTCCAAAACTCCACAAAACAGTAGTAAAACACGCAGCCCAACAGCAACACAAAACCTTCCACAAAACAGTCCGCTACAAGTGAATAACTCGAACTCACGGCTTCCGATCACCGTCCCGTGAGTTCTTACAAGTATAGAACGACTTACCATGAATTTACAGAAGAAAAATTGGATGAAAGAGAGCAGTAAACTCACCTTATTTGTTGGATAACTCAGCTCTTATCTTGGTTCTTCAAACTCTAGGTTTTACCTCCAATTGAAACTTGAAAGGGAGAGAAAATCAATTAGGGTTTGTGGGAAATTTTTGGGAGGATTCTTTGCAGAGCTTATGTCTGGTTATTATGCTCTATTTTAAGTCTAATATATGAAGAAAATAGGCCCTTAAAAGGCCTCTTTGGACGACCCGAAATGGCCCATTTTTGGGCTTTCATTTAAGCAAGTAGTTGACACACCTACTTGTCACCTAGCGGCTTGCGCAGTATCGCACAAATACCCATATCTTTCTACTCCAATGTCGTATTCACAAACGGTTTAATGCGTTGGAAAATAGATTCATAGATCTTTAATTTGTTGGGTGGAACACCCCATAAATCTAGGTATATTGGGAGAAAATCGCAGTTACATTCGACCCAAAGTTTCAGTAAAACTTATGAATGTAACTTGTGATGACTTTCATCGACTTTTGTTCCACAACTCGCTTGACTTCAAAACATAACATACGGATATCATACGACTAATATAAATCATAACATAATCTCCTTATCATATTAATCACCCTAGTCTCACCCCAAAGGTACATGTTATAACATTTCCAACTTTTCGACTTTTGACGAAACATTTTTTTATTTAATTGCTTTAGCTTCTGAACTGTCCAACCCTCTTTGTACTTGTTGTTCATGATCTTCAATATTTGTAACCTCTGAGGTAACATGATTAACTTACTTTATATAATTTTAAATATTATCTCATTTTTGGTCCTACATTAGTTTGCTTACGACGCATATTTACGTACGAAAATATAGGGTGTAACATCACTCCCCCCTTGGGAACATTCGTCCTTGAATGTTTACTCTTAGAGACTTTGGAAAATTTTGCCAAAGTATCCTTCGTACACTAGGTTAAAACCAACCTGCACGTAGCGAGAAACATACTATGCATGCCACATATGGCCAATATTTATAAATAGCAGCAATTTGCCTCACCGACCGTAATTCATAAATATTGAAAGTGAAAAATAAAAGCTTACCTGATGACCTGCTAGCCTACATAGAGCTATGTTGTAGCGTCCCATCTCGAACCATATCTTCAGTTTGAAATAGGTGGGGGTATTTAGACTTCATTTCTTCCTCCGATTCCCACGTCATCTCTTCTACATTCTTGCTCCTCCATAAAACCTTTACGGAAGCTACCTCCTTATTTCGTAGATTGCGGATTTGTCGGTCTAGGATGGCAACTGGAATTTCCTCGTATGACAAGTCCTCTGTAATCTATACATCATCCGTGGGCACCACTCGGGTAGGATCGCCAATGCACTTCCGTAGCATAGATACGTGAAAAACCGGATGGACAGACTCCAATTCTGAGGGCAACTCTAACTCATAAGCTACTTGGCCCACTCTCTGAATGATCCTATAAGGCCCAATATACCGTGGGCTAAGCTTGCCTTTCTTGCCAAACCTCATCACGCCCTTCATAGGTGATACCTTTAAGAATACCCAGTCATTAATCCTGAACTCTAAGTCTCGTCGCCGCATGTCAGAATATGACTTCTGACGACTCTGAGCTGTCAACAGTCGCTCCCGGATGAGCTTTACTTTCTCTATGGCCTGCTGAACTAGGTCTGGCCCATGTAACCCAGATTCTCCAACATCAAACCACCCTATAGGATATCTGCACTTACGCCCATACAAAGCCTCGTACGGAGCCATCTGGATACTGGAGTGGTAACTGTTATTATATGCAAACTCGATAAGAGGTAGATGTTCATCCCAACTTCTTTTAAAATCCAACACACATACTCGTAACATATCCTCGAGCGTCTGAATTGTGTGCTCGGCTTGTCCATCAGTCTGTGGATGAAAAGTTGTGCTGAGATTCACCTGAGTCCCTAGACCTCTCTGAAATGACCTCCAAAAATGTGCTGTAAACTGAGCCCCACGGTCAGATATAATAGACACCGATACTCCGTGTAGCCGCACTATCTCCTTAATATATAACTTTGCATAATCTTCTGTTGTATATGTAGATCTGACCGGTAGGAAGTGAGCTGATTTCGTGAGCCTATCGACTATCACCCATATGGAATCGAACTTACGATTAGAACAAGGTAAACCCATGATAAAGTCCATGTTTATCGCCTCCCATTTCCATGTCGGGATCTCTATAGTCTGCATTAGCCCTTCGGGCTTCTGGTGCTCTACCTTCACTTGCTGGCAACTAGTACATTGGGCGACAAACTCAGCAATGTTCTTCTTCATATCGTTCCACCAATACACATCCTTAATGTCATGATACATCTTCGTCGATCCAGGATGGATGGAATACCATGAATAATGTGCCTCTGACATAATCCTGTCTCGTAGCCCTGCTACATCTGGAACACACAAACGACCCCTGTATCTGAGAACCCCATCTCCCTTTAGCTCTAACAGTGGCTTCTTCTGCTGCGGAACTCGCTCTCTCAGCTCGACCAACTCTGGGTCCTCGTACTGCCTTTCCTTGACTTCCGCTATGAGGGATGATTTTGTAGTGTTTTGGAGTACAACTCCACCATCCTCAGAATCTACTAACCGAACCCCCAACGAAGACAATTGATGAATCTCTCTAGCTAATTGTCTTTTCTTGGGCTCTACATGTGCTAAGCTACCCATAGATCGGCGACTTAAGGCATCTGCTACAACATTAGCTTTCCCTGGATGGTAGAGAATGTTAACATCGTAATCTTTCAATAACTCAAGCCATCGCCTCTGTCGCAAATTCAACTCTTTCTGCTTGAAGATATATTGTAGGCTTTTATGATCAGTAAATACATCAACATGAACACCATATAAATAATGCCGCCATATCTTAAGTGCATGGACAACCGCAGCTAACTCGAGGTCGTGGGTCGGATAATTCCTCTCGTGCTTCCTCAACTGCCTTGAAGCATACGCAATTACCTTCCCATGTTGCATCAGGACACATCCTAACCCGACACCTGATGCATCACAATACACGGCATAACCCTCTAGACCCTCTGGAAGTGTTAGAACTGGAGCTGAGGTCAACCTATTCTTAAGCTCTTGGAAACTCCGCTCGCAAGCCTCTGTCCATTGAAACTTAGTTTCTTTCTGTGTCAACTTCGTCAATGGTGCCGAAAGGGAAGAAAAACTCTCTACGAACCTCCGATAGTATCCTGCTAGGCCTAGAAAGCTACGAACCTCTGTCGGAGTGGTAGGTCTAGGCCAAGATTTCACGGCCTCAATCTTCTGAGTGTCCACCTTTATCCCTTCATCTGATACAATATGCCCCAAGAATGCTACAGACTTCAACCAGAACTCATATTTAGAAAACTTAGCATACAACTTACGATCACGGAGGGTTTGGAGTACCGCTCGCAGGTGGTCCACATGCTCATCCTCTGAACGGGAATAAACCAGAATATCATCAATAAATACTATCACGAACAGATCTAAAAATGGCCGGAATAGGCTATTCATCAAGTCCATAAATACAGCGGGTGCATTAGTCAACCTGAAGGACATGACAAGGAACTCGAAGTGGCCATATCGGATCCTGAAGGCTGTCTTCGGAATATCTTTTTCCCGAACTCTGACCTGGTCGTACCCCGACCTCAAATCTATCTTTGAAAAGCATCTAGCCCCTGCAACTGATCAAACAAGTCATCGATCCTTGGAAGTGGATACTTATTCTTAATAGTTACCTTGTTCAGCTGCCTATAATCGATACACATCCTCAGCGAGCCGTCTTTCTTCCGCACAAATAGTACTGGTGCACCCCAAGGTGAGGTACTGGGCCTGATGTGACCTTTCTCCAGCAAATCTTTTAACTGCTCCTTCAACTCCTTCAATTCGCCAGGTGCCATTCTATACGGAGGGACGGATATTGGTTGAGTTCCTGGAAGCAAATCGATGCTAAAATAAATCTCTCGCTCTGGAGGAATACCTGGAAGCTCATCTGGAAACACATCTACATACTCTTTGACTACGGGAATAGACTGAAGTGTAGGTATCTCAGCATCTGCATCTCTAACTCGCACAATATGATAAATGCACCCTTTTGCGATCATTTTCCTCGCCTTCAGATAGGAAATAAACCTACCTCTGGGTGTTGGTGTATTACCTACCCATTCAAGGACTGGCTCACCCGGAAAATGAAATCTGGCTGCCTTTGCTCGGCAATCAACTGTGGCATAGCAAGCTGCCAACCAGTCCATGCCCATGATAGCATCAAAATCCATCATCTCTAGCTCAACTAGGTCAGCTGAGGTCTGACGACTACAAATTGTCACCGTACAACCTCGGTAAACCCGTCTAGCAATAATTGATTCTCCGACCGGTGTAGATACCGCAAAAGGATCACTTAGTATTTCAGGCACTATACCAAACTTCCTCGCGACAAATGGGGTAATATATGATAAAGTAGATCCTGGGTCTATCAAAGCATAAGCATCGTGAGAGAAAATGGTTAATATACCTGTCACAACGTCTAGTGAAGACTCCTGGTCCTGTCGACCCGCTAAAGCATAGATACGGTTCTGATTACCACTTGAACTGGAACCTCTACCTCTGCCCCGACCTCTACCAGCTGAAGACTGAGACTCGCGCCCTGAAGGATGCATGGACATAGATGATCCTGTTGCTGAACTCGCTGGTTGTGCCATTCCCCCCGAATCTCTATTTGGGCAATCCCGCATTATATGCCCTGGACGCCCACATGTATAACAAGCATCAGAACCTGCTCGGCATTGGCCCAAGTGTCCTCTACCACAGATGTCACACCGTGGAGGAAATGACCATGTCTGCGCAGATCCTCGCTGTCGCTGCAAACCCGACGCCCGTGAGCTCTCACCTGGTCCTGACTGAGTATAGCGGTCATACCTGTAACCCTGTAACTGAGGTGGCGGAGGCCTAGGTGGCCGTCTGAAGTACTGGGTCCTATAACTACCCTGATATTTCTCCTGAGACCTGGGAAATCTCATCCTCTTACGTTGCCCTTGCTCAGCCCTCTCTGTACCCTGCTGCCGACGCCTACCCCTTTCTATATTCTGGGCGAATGCCTGAATCCGGGAGATATCCATACTATCCTGCAATGCAGCGGTGGCACATGCCTCGGTTAACTCTGAGGCTAACCCTGCTATAAACCTGTGAATCCTGTCCCGCATAGTAGCAACTATGGATGGTGCATATCTGGCCAATGAGTCAAAACAGAGACTATACTCTCGAACACTCATATTACCCTGCTTGAGGGCTAGAAACTGATCGACTCGAGCCTGTCGGATCTCCCGTGGTAAGTACTGGTCAAGGAAGGCATCTGAAAAATTCTCCCAAATAGCTGGAGGTGCATCACGTCCCCTGGACCTCTCCCATCCCTCGTACCAAAGGATGGCTATATCTCGGAGTCGAAAAGCTGCTAGCTCAACTGCCTCTTTCTCCGTGGCATGCATAACACGAAAGATCTTGTGAAGCTGGTCTATGAAATCCTGCGGGTCCTCCCTCTAATCTGTCCCCGTGAACTCTGGGGGACTCAAAGCAATAAACTCTCGGACCCTTGAACTCCCAGACCCCTCAGAAGTTCCTGCACTAGCTGATGCCCTAGCCTGTTGCTGGGTAGCTACCAACTGTGTCAACAAATGCACCGCACTCCTCAAGTCCTGATCTGATGGAAGTGGAGGGGGAACTGGATGTGTGGTTTCCCTAGGAATCTCCGTAGTTGGTGGAGGAGCCGGTAATGGCTGAGTAGGGGTCTCACCTTGAGCCTCAGACTGGGCCCCATCTACTGGGGGTACCCTGCTGGTCCCCTCACCTACTGTTGTATCTCTCCTCTGGCTAGCCGTAGTCTTCCTAGTCACCGTCATCTGTGCATGCAAACACCAACACATAAGTTTAATTCAAATTTCCTATAACTCAGTTCTGTAGCACGATTTAGATTTCAAAGAAGGGTAACCAACTCCTAAATGCCCTGTAGTGCCCTGCTTATATAATGTGGTGCACAACACATCTATAAACAAGACTCTACTAGACACGGCTTGTAGACTCCCTAGGATAGAACTGCTCTGATACCAAGTTTGTCACGCCCCGAACCTAGGAGCGAGACAAGCACCCGGTGCCTGACCTAACCTGGCATACCAAATTGCGACTAAGGGACTCTGAACACATAATGTCATACTTTGGCCATGGGGCCACCTTGCAAGACAATTTGTGAAGCAAAATATAAAACTGAATGGAAACTAGCGCTAACTAAACATCAATATAAAGCTAGGCTGAAAAGGCCGTCATAGCTACTACAGCTGACAAACCACCAAATTATACATACCAGGCCTACAAACCCAACATACTGCACTAACCAACAGGATATGTCTACAAGCCTCTACTGATAGATATATTGTGATCGGAACAGGGCCCCGACCTACCCATATTATATATATAAATACATACATAAGATGCACACAAAAACCTAGACCCGATAACTCCGAAGGTTGTGGAGCTTACCGATCAGGCTAAACACTAGAAACACCTACTGAGGAGGTCTACTCGTCTGTCTATCTGAACCTGCATGCATGAAATGCAGCGTCCCCGGAAAAGGGACGTCAGTACGAAATAATGTACCGAGTATGTAAGGAAATAACATAACTGAAAATCGAAACTGAACTGATAATATAATAACTGAAAGTAACTGGGAGTCAAAGATGATCTGGAGATATACTTACCTGCTGATACTGACTCAACTCCTTCAATATAGTAAGTAAAATAATTGTACGGCCTTATTAGGCTCGGTATATATAACTGCTCTGCCATAGTAGGCTCGCTCATAGGCGCTCGGCCATACTAGGCTATGTATCTGGACCATGCTGGGCTCGCTCATAGGCGCTCGGCCACAGTAGGCTCGGTATATAACTTTCCATCTGATCAGAGGTTGCCCAATAGGGGCCTGCCCATCGATTATAGCTCGATGGTAATGAAAATACTGTAATACTGTATATATAGGCTTGCTGCTCTCTTGACTGGAAGAAGACAATACTAAAATTGAATATAGAGTCTCGATAAGGAATAATATTGTAACTTATGAGACTAGAATAGTGTGAATAAATTCATGAATATGAACTTCTCTTTTTGTCTCATTACTAACATATGTAGCTACGAGATCATGCCAAAATGAAGGAAGGCTTAGCCTTAACATACCTTATCACAATCTTTCCAATCACCAAGTTGAACTCACCTCTTCGCACCTTAATTTAAAAGAATGATAATTATACTATCGTTAAATTACGAAAGGTACAACTATCGCACAACGAATAACAAACTTATTTTGTATTAAAACGGGCAGCATCTCCCCTATAATCCTTACTTCCTCCAAATTCAAGATAACACCAACAATACAAAAACAGAACAATAACAACATATATACATCATTTTCCAGCCCTATATACACCATCAAATACTACAAAACAGCCCAACACACCCCAATCTCTTCGTACACAAAACGACCACCGTAGTAGTGTCAAATGACCCGAAAATGTTATGACGAACGACCAGCCAACCACCCTAAATTTATATGGTGTTTATAAACCCCCTTACTCCTCCAAAACTCCACAAAATAGTAGTAAAACACGCAGCCCAACAGCAACACAAAACAGTTCACAAAATAGTCCGCTACAAGTGAATAACTCGAACTCACGGCTTCCGATCACCGTCCCGTGAGTTCTTACAAGTATAGAACGACTTACCATGAATTTACAGAAGAAAAATTGGATGAAAGAGAGCAGTAAACTCACCTTATTTGTTGGATAATTCAGCTCTTATCTTGGTTCTTCAAACTCTAGGTTTTACCTCCAATTGGAACTTGAAAGGGAGAGAAAATCAATTAGGGTTTGTGGGAAATTTTTGGGAGGATTCTTTGTAGAGCTTATGTCTGGTTATTATGCTCTATTTTAAGTCTAATATATGAAGAAAATAGGCCCTTAAAAGGCCTCTTTGGACGACCCGAAATGGCCCATTTTTGGGCTTTCATTTAAGCAAGTAGGTGACACACCTACTTGTCACCTAGCAGCTTGCGCAGTATCGCACAAATGCCCATATCTTTCTACTCCAATGTCGTATTGACAAACAGTTTAATGCGTTGGAAAATAGACTCATAGATCTTTAATTTGACGGGTGGAACACCCCATAACTCTAAGTATATTGGGAGAAAATCGCAGTTACATTCGACCCAAAGTTTCAGTAAAACTTATGAATGTAACTTGTGATGACTTTCATCGACTTTTGTTCCACAACTCGCTTGACTTCAAAATATAACACACGGATGTCATACGACTAATATAAATCATAACATAATCTCCTTATCATGTTAATCACCCTAGTCTCACCCCAAAGGTACATGTTATAACATTTCCAACTTGTCGACTTTCGACAAAGCATTGTTTTATTTAATTGCTTTAGCTTCTGAACTGTCCAACCCTCTTTGTACTTGTTGTTCATGATCTTCAATATTTGTAACATCGGAGGTAACATGATTAACTTACTTTATATAATTTTAAATATTATCTCATTTTTGGTCCTACATTAGTTTGCTTATGACGCATTTTTACGTACGAAAATATAGGGTATAACACCTAGCCTCTCATGGCCCTAGCTGGTGGTACTGGTGGCCGTCCGCCTGGTCGTATAGCATATGTTCTCACCATCTGTGAGAGAATAGAATAACAGAAGTTTAGTTTCCGGAATCAGCAAATTCGCACGACAAGAACACAAGAAAGTAAAGTTTTTCCTAATGGTTTGACAACCTCTCGAAGATACGTACATACGTCTCCATACTGATCCGCAAGACTCTAATAAACCTACTCATGACTCGTGAGACCTATATAACCTAGGCTTTGATTCCAACTTGTCACGACCCAAATCTCACATATTGTGATGGTGCCTATCGCAATACTAGGTAGGCCGACCATCACAATAAACCACACATCTTTAAATTTGAAACCATAAAAGAAATAGGCTTAAGTAAATAAAATCTCATCATAACTGAAAGAAAACACAGCAAATCAAAACAGAATTTCCTAAATCCGGATGTCACTGAGTACATGAGCATCTATACAATAACATGATCTGTCTGCGAAAACACTGTCTAGGAAGATAGAACAGTATAAATGAAACCTAAGTAAAAGAAGGAGAGTCAAGGTCTGCGGACGCCAAGCAGCTACCTCGATAATCTCCAAACTGAATAAGCTCCAACACTAGCAACCTCCGTGTCCGGAAGTACCTGGATCTGCACACGAAATGCAGAGTGTAGTATGAGTACAACCAACTCAATAAGTATCGTAAATAAACACGGCAAGGTAAGAGAAGCATTAATTATTAATGATACTTGCTATCACCTTTATAGTTCCATTTTCTTAAACCGTCACAGAACAATATTGAAAAGTAACTCATCAAGTTTCGTGCGAAAACATCCGTGTTTGCGTATGTACAGTTTCTCAAGTACTCAGCTACGACAATATCATGGCATATATAGGTGATAAGTAATTAAATCAAATAAATGATCAAGGATATTGTCACGACCCCAAATCCACTAGTCGTGATAGCACCTAACCCAACCCGCTAGGTAAGCCAACTGGTAACTATCCAATTCCAATGATATTAACAGGACAAATAAACAATAGTAATTTACTAAAATTTATACAATTTCTAAGGACTGGTAGTACAAATCATGAGCTTCTAAGAATAGAGTTTACAAACCTGAAATGAAATAAATACATAGCCTGTTTGAAAAGTACATAAACATGGTTTGATAGATCTAAGACTACCACGAACAAGAGGCAGCTACAACCGAGACGCAGGTACATCTTCAATCCATCTCCCATCGAACACAGCAATATCAGCAACCAACATCTGCACCCAAGGTGTAGAAGTGTAGTATGAGTACAACCGACCCCATGTACTCGGTAAGTAACCAACCTAACCTTAGGTTGAAAGTAGTGACGAGCTAACACAAGACCGGGTACAATACAAATATTCCACAACAGTTCATAACAGCATAACACATGTAATATATGAGGTATCTCAGTGAAACTCAAATCTTTTACCGAATATGCCAAAATACGAGTTAGTTTGAAAACTGTGATTCTTTCCAAAAATCCTTTCAACAACAAGTAAGATGTTTCATTTTCAGATAGCATGAGGAAAGTACGTCTCTACGCCTACATGTCAAGATACAAGTAAAATCATAAATGTCCCAAAACTGGGTAGCTGAAGGAAATGCATCTCTATGCATGTATCTCAAGTATACATATCAAATGCAATGCATCTCGATGATGATCTCGTATACTCACACTCTCATAGTACTCAATCTCAATGTATCGTATCCTCTCTCACTATGCTCAATGCTCAGCACACTCAATCACTCAGCGCTGTACAATAGCCGCTGCGGCATGCAGCCCGATCCACATATTTATAGTCGACTGCGCTTACTGGGGGTGTGCAGACTCCGGAGGGGCTCCTTTCAACCCAAGCGCTATAATCCGCACGGACAACTCACGTGTTGCACAGACAACTCACGTGCCATAATATCAATATCTGGATCCACACGTACAACTCACGTGCTATAGTATCAATATCTGGATCTGCACGGACAACTCACATGCTGCACGGACAACTCACGTGCTATAGTATCAATATCCTCACAAACAGGCCCCCGGCCTCACTCAGTCATCAATCTCTCCAGTCTCACTCACGGGCTCACAATGTCATGAAACTAGCCCGACAATAATGATGTGATGTATCAATAAATAACTGAGACTGAGACTGAGATATGATATGAATGCATGAATATGACTGAGTACAATATATCAATGAAATCAGTGAGATGACAGCAAGAAACGACCACTATGGGTCCTAACAATATCAGCATAAGGCCTAAACATGATATTTAACATGATTGACAGCTTAACTTCTTTATCACATGGTGATAACACATATATCAACAAAATTGGGCCACTATACAGTGCCATGGAAACAATTCACAGGGTGCACGCCCACACGCCCGTCACCTAGCATGTGTGTCACCTCAATACCAATCACATAACACGTATTACAGGGTTTCATACCCTCAACACTAAGTTTAGAAGAGTTACTTACCTCGAACGAGCCAATACCAATGCCGAGCAAGCCAAGCGATGCTCCAAAGATGCCATCACGCGTGTAGCAACCTCCAGACATCTCAAAACTAGCTAAAAGCAAATCAACTACATCAAATAAAGCCCAAGGAAACAATTCCAAATGATAAAGATCGAATCCTTAATCAAAACCCAAAATCGGCCAAAAATCACACCCGGACCCGCGCCTCGGAACCCAACAAATCTAACAAAATCCGACAACCCATTAAATTATGAGTCCAACCATACTAGTTTCACTCAAATCCGACTCCAATTCGATGTTCAAAACTCAAAAAATATATTTTGAAACTTTAGGCCAAAACCCCCAATTTCCTCTTTAAATTCACAATCCAATTACCAAAACGAAGGTAGATTCATGAAATATAACCAAAACTGAGTAGAGAACACTTACCACAATTCATATGGTGACATTTGCTTCAAAATTTGCTCAATCCGAGTGTGGAAATATTAAAATGAAGCCAAAATCAGGAACCCTTGTATTTATCATTCTGCCCAGTACTTTCGCACCTGCGACACATTAGCCGCTTCTGTGGCGTCGCTTTTGCGACCAAAATCACGCTTCTGCGGAGAAGCACCGGAGCCTACCTTCACACCTGCGGTAAAATACCCGCATCTGCGCACTCGCAGGAGCACGCCCAATTGCCGCTTCTGCGCTGCCAACCGCTTCTGCGCTCAACTCACCGCATCTGCGCCTTCGCCAATGCGAAGCAATCCCCGCTTCTGTGGAACCCTGCTCCCAGCAATATTTTCGCTCCTGCAACCCCTTCGTCGCTTCTGCGACCATCGCACATGTGCAAACCAGCCGCAGGTGCAGTCACACCAAAATCAACAATAGTAACATTAAAAAAATGATCTGAAATCAATCCGAAACACGCCCGAGCCCCTCGGGACCCCGTCCAAACATACCAACATGTTCCATAACACAATACTGACGTACTTAGAGGCCTCAAAACATACATAACAACATCAAAATGACGAATCACACCTCAAATCGAAATCTATGAACTTTGAACTTCAAACTTCCACAACCGATGCCGAAACCTATCAAATCACGTTCGATTGACGTCAAAGTTTGCACACAAGTCCCAAATGACATAATGAAGCTATTCCAATTCCTGGAATCACAATCCGAATCCGAAATCAAAAAGTCCACTCCCGGTCAAACTTTCCAAAAATCTAACTTTTGCCATTTCAAGCCAAATTCCACTACGGACCTCCGAATCACAATCCGGACGCGCTCCTAAGTCCAAAATCACCCAACGGACCTAACGGGACCATCGAAATTCCAATCCGAGGTCAAATGCTAAAAAGTCAAACTTGGTCAACTCTTTCGAATTTAAAGCTCCCTAGTTAAGAATTATTTTTCCAAATCAGTCCTGAATAACCTGAAAACCAAAACCGACAATTCACA
Organism: Nicotiana tabacum; assembly: GCF_000715075.1. Taxonomy (NCBI): domain Eukaryota; kingdom Viridiplantae; phylum Streptophyta; class Magnoliopsida; order Solanales; family Solanaceae; genus Nicotiana; species Nicotiana tabacum. Next base: position 28,111,032 of record NC_134101.1, read on the forward strand.
CAAGTCAAAATACATCATACGGAGCTACTCATACCCGTAAACGACAGAGCGAAGTGCAAATATTCAAAACGATCGGTCGGGTCGTTACATTCTCCCCCACTTAAACATACTTTCGTCCTCGAACGTGCCAAGAGTTGTTCCCAAAACCATCAAACCGCCGTATAACCTTACCATGCACGAACCCGGGGGTGATCCCATGTCACCCTATCCCATATAGGTCCGATAACACAACATAACTGGAATTTCTCAATTCAACCTAGTCCATAAGCCTTAGAATCAAATTTTCTAGCATCCAGAATTTCCTATAAGATCTGAATCTTGCCACCTACACGCTGCATAAGTCTGAACAAACTGTACTAAACTGCAACCATCACCCAAGCTACAATCACAGGATATACCACCTAACTCAAGTACCCATAGAAAAATCTCCGATCACAGTAACTTCTCAGAATAACCCAATCCCGGTCATAAACCTCATTCTAAAACCTTCATACATCGCCGATAATGAAAGAACACACAGAAACTCATAATCATTCATCAAATCAACAAGTCGTGGAGCTCCCTCTCCTTCAACAAGAACTATAGCCAATTCCTAGGCCGACTTCCGATATTATCCTTCCAAATATACCGCAATCAAATCCGATAGCACCCATCCTAGATCCAACGACTCCATCTTATCAGATACCAACTACTCTACTGACACGCAACACCCATACTACTCAGAGCCATAAACCGTGCAATCCATGCACCAATAAACAACAATCCAAATGTATTCAATCATGAAAATGACTCAATTAAGAGAACCATCCTGCAAGTTCAACGGGTACCACCCCAACGCAATGCTAAGAACCCATCACACATCGTAGGACCAAAACACACGAATCTAACACAAGGGATCATACCTCAACATAACTCCACTGCAATGCGCAACTCCATCCAAACGCTGATCCATATCATATACCTCGAGCCACCCTGCTCAAAATCAATAGCCACGCCAAATTCTACATCAAGTACCTAAAGTGCATTACCATAACCACGGAGAAGCAGATAACACAATGCCACACAAAATATGAAAGAACATAACCAATACGCCCTCAATCATGCAATACCCAACTACTCATCTCGCTCAAATTCCGCTATAAGACCACAACAGAACTGCACCATGTGTGCCTAAAACCAATGAATCACAACTCCTCATAGCGTAGAAGAGTAACTCACAGAAAATTCCAGAACACAAATAAGCTCAGCAACAACCGAATGACACATCCCTCAACAATAGCATTATGGAGCCAACCAAACCAACTCGGTATAGAATACACATCCTACTTGGGACTACCAATGGACCCCCAAATCAACTCTGAGCACCCACAAATAGATAAATGAACCTCTGAATGCCTACAGTTGATTGAATCATAGCACATACTATCATCTGGCTAGCTTCGGCCACGACTTCGCAGTCCACAACCATGAAACAGTCTGCTCCTGAGAACTCCCAGTCTCCAAATCCACTGAACACACGAATCACCATATTTGATCCCAACTCCACCGCCAGAATGTCTAACACATCTCTCATACACGATCATCCCATGAGGAATACTTCTGAAATTCTTCCGTGCCACATAGCAAAATTTGAATATCAACAGTCGATCAACCAGAAGAGTGTCGCAGTACAAGTGAAGTATCCAAACATCAAAACACATTGCCTCTTCTGAAATGTATACTCTCATCAAGCCATACTAAACAGTAATATCATTTACCTAGTCATTTGAATCCATCCATGCTGCCTACGAGTTTTATGACCTTCCCTTTCAAAACTGAACTGTGATCCCGCTCACACAAATCTCAATCCTACACAACACACCGCATATACCATGACATCATAACAAAAGTACGAGAACTTCATAGTCCACTACGAGTCACAATCAACTACAAACTCAATTAGCCAAGGACCTTCCATTTGATTTCATCCAGGAGAAATTCACTATACACCACATACTCCTCACGCCAGCAGGAAAAATACCCCTCAAACCTTGGTAAGAACCATTGAGAACTCTTCGAACCCATTTTCACATAACCAAGCTATCAGAACTGAATCCCTCTAACTCAACCCAGCCACGCAGGTCGCAAAAACCTAAGAGAATTGCCACGAAACACCTATAGAGACTAGCCACATCATAAGTACCCAAAGAACCGATTATATCCATTACCGTGCTAATCAAACCTACTACCTCGTTGTCCTATTTCTCTGAGTCCCTTCTAAATTGCCTTCAAATTGATACTTCTCCTTGCTGGAACACCACGATCCTTAACCAAAATTCACCACACAAGTGACCCTAGTATAAAACCACAATGCCCTAAGGCCCATAAGCTGCTGACTTCTCTTTTAAGCACCCCAAAGCACCACAACTGCGACACCCACTCTAAAGAGACCTTATGTGAACCTAAAATTATTTCTTTCACCTTCTTGATATTGAAATGCATAATCCACAATGATATAAAAATGCCACAAGTCTCGACACCATCCAATGCAAATATCAGATCCTAGCCATATACCAATCCAAAATTCCCAATTGCTACATATAATTCCTGGATCCATTAGAACCATTCTCGAGAGTCATCCACTCTGCTCAAATCTCAATTGCACCGCCCCAAATAGGCCAAATGACTGGTGTCCCATTGGCACGACGACACCCAAAGGAGTAACCCCACCTTAACGCGACCAAGCAAATTCCTACTCCATGCACACTACATCTTTCACGAATAACCACTCAATCATTCCATGATCCCCATATACCCATAGAGTGTAATACAACCCGTATCCAGAAATCCCCTTACTCAAGTCATCCTCAATCTCAACCCATGCATTCATAGCTGATTCACCAGTATACCTCAAACCAAAACCAATACAACACATAATCGTGCAATCAACTTGTCGATAACAGACTCCCCCACTTGGCTAAAAGCCATAGATCAAAACACACAACTCACAATGCCCATACTCTATTATTGCCATAATACCGCAGTGAGATTCAACCAAATCCTTCCTGAGCTCCTGTAACCCAAACCATCTAATACTTCACATTATCTACAAATCTCGCATTCACCCTTGTAATAGTCAAGACAACATCCACAAGCGATCCAAACTCAAATTGCAACATATATCATTCACTGGTAAAAGAGAACTCTCTACAAAATATCATAAGGACCACACAACCTCAGGACACCTCACAGGAGATAACCCACATGCTCTGCCTCAAACTGACATCTCTCTATACCATTCCACAGTCACGACTACTATGCAATAACTTAACCTTCTTGATTCTGAACTCATCAATCAAGACATGAGAATCTACTTCACTCCTCAACTAAACAACATGAGAGATCCCTCAACACACCTATAACTCGAGACCATACACCATATCAAGACAAAAATCAAACACCCAATAGTCCTTGCTACCTCTCAAGTAAACTCTTCTCGTCATATTCGAATAATATGAACACATCTCGCAGTCACATCATACTCACCATGTAGTCATCCAATCATAAATTCCACTAATAGGGACACAAACGGACATATAAGTCCCAAAAGCACGTGCTCACTCAATCGATATCTCCGTGCTCAGGCTACCGTCAAAACCCGGCCTCAAGTCCTCTAGACTGGCCCATCGTCAGCATGCCAAAATCACATCTCGCACCTCAACCATGGAATCACAAGCCGTCATTGAACAGCTGATACCGAGCTCTCATGTTCGCATACGAATGCATGGAAGGAATTCAAAGGTTTACGCTTCAAGCTGAATCAATGCCGCACGATAAGGAAAGAAAGATGGGAAGTATATCCTAAATGTCCTGTAGCCTCTCAAAAATATGTATAGACGTCATCATACCGATCTGCAAGACTCTACTAGACACCTACTCATGACTTATAAAAGCTATGAACCCGGAGCTCTGATACCAACTTGTCACGACCCCAAATCCACTAGTCATGATGGCACCTAACGCAACCCGCTAGGTAAGCCAACTAGTAACTATCCAATTCCAATGCTATTAACAGAACAAATAAACGATAGTAATTTACTGAATTTTATACATTTTCCAAGGACTAGTAGTACAAATTATGAGCTTCTAAGAATAGAGTTTACAAAGTTGAAATGAAATAAATACATAATCTGTTTGAAAAGTACATAAACAGGGTTTGATAGATCTAAGGCTACCACAAACAAGAGGCAGCTACAATCGGGACACAAGTACATCTTCAATCCATCTCCCATCGAACACATCAATATCAGCAGCCAAAATCTGCACACAAAGTGCAGAAGTGTAGTATGAGTACAACCGACCCCATGTACTCAGTAAGTAACAAACCTAACCTAAGGTTGAAAGTATTGACGAGCTAAAACAAGGTCGGGTACAATACCAATATTCCACAACAGTTCATAACAGCATAACACACGTAATATAAGAGGTATCTCAGTGATACTCAAATCTTTTACCGAATATGCCAAAATACGAGTAAGTTTGAAAACTGTGATTCTTACCGAAAATCCTTTCAACAACAAGTAAGATGTTTCATTTTCTGATAGCATGAGGAAAGTACGTCTCTACGCCTACATGTCAAGATACAGGTAAAATCATAAATGTCCCAAAACTGGGCAGCAGAAATGCATCTCTATACATGTATCTCAAGTACGCATATCAAATGCAATGCATTTCGATGATGAGCTCGTATACTCATACTCTCATAGTACTAAATCTCAATGTCTCGTATTTTCTCTCACTATGCTCAATGCTCAGCATACTCAATCACTCAGCGCTGTACAATACCCGCTGCGGCGTGCAGCCCGATCCACATATTTATAGTCGACTGCGCTCACTGGGGGAGTGCAGACTCCGGAGGGGCTCCTTTCAACCCAAACGCTATAATCCACACGGACAACTCACGTTCCATAATATCAATATCTGGATCCATACGGATAACTCACGTTCTATAATATTAATATCTGGATCCGCACGGACAACTCACGTGCTGCACGAACAACTCACGTGCTACAGTATCAATATTCGCACAAACAGGCACCTGGCCTTACTCAGTCATCAATCTCTCCAGAATCACTCACGGGCTCACAATGTCATAAAACTAGCCCGACAATAATGATATGATGTATCAATAAATAACAACTGAGACTGAGATATGATATGAATGCACGAATATGATTGAGTACGATATATCAATGAAATCAGTGAGATGACAGCAAGAAACAACCACTATGGGTCCTAACAATATCAACATAAAGCCTAAACATGATATTTAACAAGAATGACAGCTCAGTTACTTTATCACATGGTGAAAACATAGATATTAACAAAATAGGGCCACTATATAGTGCCATGGAAACAACGGAGTCACAACTCACAGGGTGCACGCCCACACGCCCGTCACCTAGCATGTACGTCACCTTAATACCAACCACATAACACGTATTACGGGGTTTCATACCCTCAACACTAAGTTTAGAAGACAACCCAACAAATCTCACAAAATACAACAACCCATTAAATTACGAGTCCAACTATACTAGTTTCACTCAAATCCGACTCCAATTCGATGTTCAAAACTCAAAAATTCATACTATGAAACTTTAGACCAAAACCCCCAATTTCCTCTTTAAATTCACATTCCAATTACCAAAACAAAGGTAGATTCATGAAATATAACCAAAACCGAGTAGAGAAAACTTACCACAATTCATATGGTGACATTTGTTTCCAAAATCGCCTCAATCCATGCTTGGAAATGTTAAAATGAAGCCAAAATTGCAAACCCTTGTATTTATCATTCTGCCCAGTACTTTCGCACCAGCGACCCATTAGCTACTTCTGCGGTGTCTCTTTTGTTACCAAAATCACGCTTCTGCGGAGAAGCATTGGAGCCTACCTTCGCACCTGCGGTAAAATACCCGCGTCTGCGCACTCGCAGGTGCGCGCCCAAATGCTGCTTCTGCACTACCAACTGCTTCTGCGCTCAACTCATCGCATATGCGCCTTCACCAATGCGAAGCAATCTCCGCTTCTGTGGAACCCTGCTCCCAGCATTATTTCCGCTCCTGCGACCCCTTCGTCGCTTCTGCGACCATCGCACCTGCGCAAACCAGCCGCAGGTGCGGTCATACCAGAACCAGCAATAGCAACATTGAAGAAAATGATCCGAAATCAATTCGAAATACGCCCGAGCCCCTCGGGACCCTGTCCAAACGTACCAACAAGTTCCATAACACAATACAGACTTACTCGAGGCCTCAAAACACACATAACAACATCAAAATGATGAATCACACCTCAAATCGAAATTTATGAACTTTGAACTTCAAACTTCCACAACTGATGCCGAAACCTATCAAATCACGTCCGATTTACGTCAAACATTGAACACAAGTCCCAAATGACATAACGAAGCTATTCCAATTCCCGGAATCACAATCCGGATCCGATATCAAAAAGTCCACTCTCGGTCAAACTTTCCAAAAATCAAACTTTCATCGTTTCAAGCCAAATTCCACTACGGACTTCCAAATCACAATCCAGATGCGTTACTAAGTCCAAAATCACCCAACAAACCTAACAAAACCATCAAAATTCCAATCCGAGGTCAAATAATAAAAAGTCAAACTTAGTCAACTCTTTTGAGTTTAAAGCGCCCTAGTCTAGAATTATTCTTCCAAATCAATCCCGAATAACTTGAAAACCAAAACCGACAATTCATACAAGTCAAAAAACATCATACACAGCTACTCATACCCGTAAACTACCGAGCAAAGTGAAAATGCTCAAAACGATCGGTCGGGGTTTAATACCCTCAGCACTAAGTTTAGAAGAGTTACTTACCTCGAACGAGCCAATACCAATGCCGAGCAAGCTAAGTGATGTTCCAAAGATGCCATCATGCACGTAGCGACCTCCAGACGACTCAAAACGAGCCAAAAGCAACTCAAATACATCAAATAAAGCCCAAGGAAATAATTCCAAATGTTAAATATCAAATCCTTAATCAAAACCCAAAATCGGCCAAAAATCACACCCGGGCCTGCGCTTCGGAACCCAACAAATTTCACAAAATCCGACAACCCATTAAATTACTAGTCCAACCATACTAGTTTCACTCGAATCCAACTCCAATTCGATGTTCAAAACTCAAAAATTCATATTATTAAACTTTAGGCCAAAACCCCCAATTTTCTCTTTAAATTCACAATCCAATTACCAAAACGAAGGTAGATTCATGAAATATAACCAACACCGAGTAGAGAACACTTACCCCAATTCATATGGTGACATTTGCTTCAAAAGGCGCCTCAATCCAAGCTTGGAAATTTAAAAATGAAGCCAAAATCCCGAACCCTTGTATTTATCATTCTGCCCAGCACTTTCATACCTGCGACACATTAGTCGCTTCTGCGGCGTCGCTTTTGTGACCAAAATCACGCTTCTGCGGAGAAGCACTGGAGCCTGCCTTCACACCTGCGGTAAAATACCCGCATCTGCGCACTCGCAGTTGCGCGCCCAAATGTCGCTTCTGCGCTGCCAACTGCTTATGTGCTCAACTCACCGCATATGCGCCTTTGCCAATGCGAAGCAATCTCCGCTTCTGTGGAACCCTGCTCCCAGCAATATTTCCTCTCTTGCGACCCCTTCGTCGCTTCTGCGACCATCGCACCTACGCAAACCAGCCCCAGGTGCGGTCACACCAGAACCAGCAATAGCAACATTGAAGAAAATGATCCGAAATCCATTCGAAACACGCCCCAGTCCCTCGGGATCCCATCCAAACATACCAACAAGTTCCATAACACAATACAGACGTACTCGAGGCCGCAAAACACACATAACAACACCAAAATGATGAATCACACCTCAAATCGAAATCTATAAACTTTGAACTTCAAACATCACAACCGATGCCGAAACCTATCAAATCACGTCCGATTGACGTCAAACTTTGCACACGAGTCCCAAATGACATAACGAAGCTATTACAATTCCCGGAATCACAATCCAAATCCGATATCAAAAAGTCCACTCCCGGTCAAACTTTCCAAAAATTCAACGTTCGCCATTTCAAACCAAATTCCACTACGAACCTCCAAATCACAATCCGGACGCGCTCCTAAGTCCAAAATCACCCAACGGACCTAACAGAACTATCAAAATATCAATCCAAGGTCAAATGCTATAAAGTCAAACTTGGTCAACTCTTTCGAATTTAAAGCTCCCTAGTTGAGAATCATTCTTCCAAATCAGTCCCGAATAACCTGAAAATCAAAACCGACGATTCACACAAGTCAAAATACATCATACGGAGCTACTCATGCCTGTAAACTATAGAGCGAAGTGCAAATGCTCAAAACGACCGTTCGGGTCGTTAAAGAAATGCAAAATCCGCACAACACTGGCCAGATTCTCTCAACTTTCCATATCCATTCCGAACAACTGATCAATATTCTCAATAACCGCTTGTACCCCATCAAGAGAGAAACATGAGAGGGTGACCCTAGGGGGATGCATATTCACACGATGCACGGACAACTCACGTGCTAATAATAGAACATGCACGAACAACGCATGTGCTGCACGGACAACTCACGTGCCAATAATGTCAATATATGGATCCGCACAGACAACTCACGTGCTGCACGGACAACTCACGTGCTGCACAGACAACTCACGTGCCAATAACATAATACGCCCGGCATGGTCACAGGCCTCCAGTCCAAACATATGATAAAGGAGAAATTAAACAAGTATACATGTATATGATGAATGAAATAAGATTCTCATGCTCCTGGACTGGTATAAATGACATGCTAAAGTGTAGGCATGTGCAAAGTGTGCTATCACAGCTCAAATATGCAATTTCATCACTGGAAAGCATTTATCAAGTTCATTCAAGGATTAAACCTCTATGTAACCTCGAACATGGCTCAAATAGTTCACACAAGATGTTACAAATATAATAAATATCATAGCTTAAGGCTTAACTGTAAATTCTGGGCTCATAAGAGCCGAGGCACATCCCGAACATGAATAAATGACCTCTGTGCCCGCACATGGGTTCATCCCCATGTATGTGTGCACCCAATAGCACGTAGCAATCACAACAATTCAGGAAACTAGTGCTTCAATCGAGTTTAAATAAGATACTTACCTCCAGCAAATCAAATCAGTCTGCTAGCAAGCCCTTCCCATGCGTATCGACATCCGAAAGGCTCGAATTTAGTCAAAATAATGTAATACTATCTATAAAAGCTATAGGAATTGACACTAATTAATAAAACTACGATCTTTAACTAAGGTCAAAAAGTCAACTCAAAAGTTAACCTCGGGCCCACATCTCGAAATCTAACAAAAGTTACAAAATCCGGACTCCCATTCAACCACGAGTCCAACCATACCAAAGTTACTCAAATCCGATCACAACTCGACCTTCAATCCCCAAAATTTAGTCTAAGAAGTTTTCACAATTTTCCCCCAAATTTCCAACTCAAATCACTAATTAAATGATGAAAATAGCAATGGATTCATGTAATATAGCCAAAACTGAGTTAGAATCATTTACCCCAATGAACTCCTTGAAAAACCCACAAAAATCGCCACTCTAGGTCCAAAGATGAAAAATGAGATGAAACCCTCATTTATATGGTACCACATCTCATCTCCCAAAGTGCTGACCTCACTTTTCTTTTGTGGTCCGCACTTCCAAGTTTCGCGGCCGCGATCCAAATTGTGCGGCCGTACTTCAACAGTAACTGCACTACTAGGCTTCAGTAAATTGACCATAACTTTTTGTACAGATATCTAAATAATGAATGGTTTGACTTTCTAGAAACTAGACTCAAAGGGCTACAACTTTCAGTTTGAGATCATCTCCAAATTCTTTTTAGATTAAAAGATATAGGCTTCCGAAGTCAGACCATCAAACATGTGGATTTCCCCTGCTGCGGTCCGCAAATTTTCCACTGCTGTTCGCACATTTTCCACTGCCTCCGCACTCTGGGAGTTTGCGGCACACATGAGGCTTTGCCTCAGCACTCCAAAATGTGCCCTCTACATTTCAAGTGCTCCAGAACATCATCAAAGTGCCGAAATGCTCAAACTTGTTCAAAACTCACCCAAAACACACCCGAGATCCCCGGGACCCCATCCCAACATACCAACAAGTGCTAAAACACAATACGAGCTTACTAGAAGCCTCAAATCACATACAACAACATCGATTCAATGAATTACAACCCAATTCAAGCCTTTTGAAACTATGAACATTCGACTTTCAAAACTAACCCCGAATCTTACCAAAACAACTTCGATTGATCTCAAATTTTGCACACAAGTCATAAATGACATGACAGACCTATTCAAACTTCCGGAATCAGAATCCGACCCCGATATAAATAAAGTCAACTCCTGGTTAAACTTCTCAACTCTCCAAACTTCCATTTTTCCAACTATTGCGATTTCAAGCCAAAATCACCTACGGACCTTCAAATCACTATCCGAACACGCTCCTAAGTCCAAAATTACCCTACGGAGCTATCAAAACCATCGAAACTCCATTCCAGAGTAATTTAAATATAAGTCAATATCCGGTCAACTCTTCCAACTTAAGCTTCCAACCTTGGGACTAAGTATCCCAATTCATTCCGAAATATCCTCGAAACCGAACCAACCACCCCGGCAAGTCACATAACAACAATTGAGCACAAAATAAGCAGTAAATAGGGGAAAGGGGCTACAACACTCAAAATGACAGGCCAGGTTGTTACAGGAAACTACGTGAAGCCACGCGACGTCATAAGGTGGGTAAAGTGCGTGTACCTATTTCGGGAAGACTATTTTCAAAACCTATTTTCAAATGTAAGGCTCACGCGGGCATATAAGGAAAGATTGTGATTGAGATTGAGAAAAGTGATTACGAGGCGGTACCTCGGTTGTGAATCTTGATTATACGAGGTGATACCTCAGTTTGATTTCATTATACACGATGCGGTACCTCGATGTGATTCTTATTGTTTATTTCACGCTGCAAAGTGTTTTGGTGGGAAATTTATCTGTTGTTTCATTTCTTATTGTTCTATCAGTTGTTGTCCGTACATGATCATTGTAGTCCTTTAGTTGCTTCTTTTATGCTATTTCTACTGTTGAGTTTCTTGTATTAGATCATGCTATCATCTTGTTCCGTATTAGTTTCTTTCTTACTTCCTATTTTATATTCGTATTTCATTTTTATACTGTCTATTTCATATCCTAGTAGGTGTCTTGACCTAGCCTCGTCACTACTCTACCGAGGTTAGGCTCGATACTTACTGGGTACCATTGTGGTGTACTCATACTACGCTTCTGCATATTTTTGTGCAGATCCAGGTACATCTGCTTGTGCCGGTCATTAGAAGATTGTTGTAGCTGCTGCTCGGGAAACTTCTAGTATACCTACCCCACGTCTGCAGGCCTCGGAGTCACCATCCCTTATTCTCATTGTTATTTATTTCCTTTCGGACAATGATGTAGTAGTACTTTTGTCACGACCCAATTTCTCCTATAGGTCGTGATGGCGCCTAACGTTGCCGCTAGGCAAGCCAACGGTGAACTAGCCATATATTTATTCTTTTTAATAATTTCAAAGTAGTTGATTTTTATTTATTAAGTAAATGAAAAGTGAAAATTTTGATAAAGTAAAGCGTAAACTAATAAAAGAGCAAGTATGGTGAAATAAATACTCAAAAGCCATCAAGTGTCTACTAGCATATTTCCAAGACCCGGTGTCACAAGTGTATGAGCAACTAGTACAATATTAAAAATGCTTATGCTACTGTCTGAAAGGAGATAGACAGAAAGTAAATACAAAAGAGAGAGATTGCGGGTGTTGCAGAACTGACTCAAAGAGCAAGTCACCAATATGCCTCAGGATAACGGGGGTGCACGCCTGAATGAACACCAGATGCACCTGCCTTAGATCCTACACGATTAGTGCAAAAGTGTAGCGTGAGTACATAAACAACATGTACGTAGTAAGTATCCAGTCTAACCTCGAAGAAGTAGTGACGAGGGGTCGACATCGACATTAACTATGGGCCAATAATAAAAATACAGAAATTCTAAATAGGCATGGAATATATGAATAATAATAATAACATAATAGCAAGCAGTGAATAAATGATAGTAAATTCCAACAATCTCCAACTAACACATACTAACTCCAAATCAATTTCGGGCCAATAAATAAATTATAACCTCTAAAGTCATGAAAATAATATAAAGTGTATTCGGGCTCCAAGCATTAACACACACGATTTATGCCAAGGTCGTACGACCCCATCCATAATAATGTGTATACCGCCGAGGGTCGAGCGGCACGAACCATAGATGCATCTATTATACTGTAGAGGCGTTCGGCCTGCTCCACAAGAAGAGAGAATACTCTATGAACATCCGATTTAAAAGTTATCACAAGACTAATACACAAGGAAGCACAATTTCTATTAACGGTCAAATAACCCGCCAAAACTCAAAGTAAGTGAAATTTGGCCTGTACAAATTCTTTATCAAGTTTCAATATAATTTAGGCACTTAAATTAACAAGTAGAGTGGAAACAATACAAGTATTTCATGATTTGGATCCTAAAACTACCCGGACTTAAGCATGATTAGTAGCTACGCACAGACTCTCATCACCTTATGCGTACGTAGCCCCCACAATTAGAAGCAAATAGTAATTTAAAATACCTATGGGGTAAATTCCCTCTTACAAGGTTAGGCAAGAGACTTACCTCGTCCCAAAACTCACTTTCCGACCCACAAATTCGCTCTAAAGCCTCAACTTGGTGCCGAACAATCTAAAACTAGAAAAATGTTATATAAATTAATCAATATACGCTCACAAGTTCATAGTTTAGCTATTAGAGTAATTACCCAACCCTAAATTGGAAGATTCCTAAAATTCACCCCCGGGCCCACATACCCGAATTCCGAAAATTTTTGAAGATAAATGTTATCCATAACCTCACGAACTCAAATATATAATTTCTACCCAATTCCATAATCCTTTTCGTGGTTAAATCTCATTTTTATTAAAACCTAGGTTTTCCAACTAAACCCATAATTTATCTAATTTATATGTTAAGAATCTACCCAAAATGCATGTATTAAACTCATATTGTTAAGAAATTACTTACCTCAAAGTGCTAGGTGAAAACCCCTCTTCAAAGAGCTCTAAAATTGCCCAACAATTTAATGAAATGAGCCAAAAAGACTAAGTCCCGACAATAAATAAGCCTCATTGCCCCAGCAATTTTTGCTTCTGCGGACCCTGAGTCGCACCGACGATGCCGCAACTGCGGAAAATCCATCACAGGTGCGTTCCTCGCCCAGCTTTTCCAAGTTCGCTTCTGCGGAGGTTGTTCGCATCTGTGCACTCGTGCCTGCAGAAAGACGCTCGCTCCTGCGAACCCAGGCCTCCTTGGCCTAGCCCGCACCTACGACCATCTTCCTCGCACCTGCGAGCTCGCAGGTGTGGTAAGCCCTCCACTTCTGGGACCATTGGACAGCCTGCTATAGGCCACTTCTGCGGTCGATGAGTCGCTTCGCATTGTGATGACCCGATAGGTCATCTCATATTTTGAAATCTAATTTTGTGATCTAAAGTCTTACAAATCATATTTTAGCCTTCCTCGATTTGTGTGCGCAGTCCGGACGTCTTTTCGGAAAGCTTTTATGTTAAAAACTGATAAGAATAAGAAATTTTGCCTTAAAAATTAATTTGAGTTGACTTCGGTCAACATTTTAAGTAAACGAACCTGGATCCGTGTTTTGATGGTCCCGATAGGTCCGTATCGTAATTTGGGACCTGGGCGTATGCCCTAAATCGAATTCCGAGGTCCCTGGCTCAAGATATGGAATTTTGATGAAAAATTTAAAGTTTGAAAGTTTAATGATTTTTAGAATTGACTGATATTTGGTCTTGTCGATACCGGGTCCGTATTTTGGTTCCGGAGCCCGGTACAGGTCCATTATTATATTTATGACTTGTCTGTGAAATTTGGTGAGAAATAGAGTTAGTTTGACGTGATTCAGATGTTCAGTTGTGAAAATAGAAGTTTTAAAGTCTTCTTAAAAATTTCATTTGATTTGGTGTCTGATTCGTAGTTCTAGGCATTATTGTGGTGTTTTGGTCACGCGAGCAAGTTTGTATGATGTTTTTGTACTTGTGTGCATGTTTGGTTTGGAACCCCGAGGGCTCGGGTGAGTTTCGGATAGGCTACAGGTGTTTTGAAACTTAGAAAAATCTGGTTTTTGGCTTTAGCTGTTATCTGGTGTTTCCTTTATCGCGTTCGCGAAGGTACTCTCGCGAACGCGAAAGGTAAAATGGGGAAGGATGATTTCCTTCTACACGAACGCAGTAGCTAGGTCGCGAATGCGAGGCAGTGGGGGCTTACCCTTCGCGAACATGACCAGCTTCTCGCGAACGCGAAGCTTGAGGGACCTGGGGGAGGGGACACTCGTTCTTCAACGCGAACATGAGCACTGACTTATGAACGCGGAGGCCAGGGGGGAACAACCTTCAAGAACGCAAAAGCCATTTAGGCTGCTGCACATCGCGAACGCGGTAGGCCCTTCGCGAACGCGAAGAAGGCCTGACGCCCAGAACTTAAAACATTTTAAAAATGGGATTTTACCCATTTTTCATAAACTATCCATTAGAGCTCGGCCTAGGTGTGTTTTTGAAGGGAAAACTCAACACCAATTCATAGGTTTGTGCTCTTTAACTCATTTTCTTCCATTTCTATCATCACCCATTAAATTTTTATCTCTAATCTATTTTCTTTCATGGTAGAAAACTAGGGATTTAGAGAGAATTGGGTTTTTTTGCAAATTGGGGATTTAGACCTCAATTTGGGGTCGGATTCCTAAACTAATTATATTATCGGGCTCGGGGGTGAACAGGTAAATGGATTTTGATCCGAACCTCAGGTTTTGACCAAGCGGGCCCGGGGTCGATTTTTGACTTTTGGGGGGAAAGCTTGGGAATCTAAATTTATGCAATGTAATTGATTTCTTTAGCAATATTTGATATTATTGAGTCGTTTGTGAATATGTACGAGTGGTTTGGAGGTGGATTATACAGGAAAAGTGGTAATTGAGCATTGAGTGGCCTTTGGAGCGAGGTAAGAGTCATGGTTAACCTTGACTTGAGGGAATATGACTTGTTTATCTAATTTTCTATATGTTTAAATATTGGGGAACAACATATATGTGAGGTTACGAGTACTTATGCATTGTAGTCGGGTTAAAGCATGCGGGTGGGGCTTGGTTTCTTGCAATTATAGCTTCCTTTGTTCATGTTATCCGTGTTTAGACTAGCATTGTTAACTTGATCGTTCTTATCATGTTTACGGATCTTCTGGTGATAATTGAGTATTGATTCCAAAGTTGAGGTTTATATTGTGGAACCAAATATTAAAGTAAGGCTTGTACTTATTATTCTATCTCCTTATTGTTATTTGTTCATTGCATTATGGTAAGGGAGAGTGTTAATGCACGAAAGGTAATGTCGTGCCATATCGTGAGTGTTAATGCACGGAGGGCGATGTCGTACCATATTGTGAGTGTTAATACACGAAGGGTGATGCCGTGCCATATTGTGAGTGTTAATACACTAAGGGTGATGTCGTGCCATGTTATGAGAGTTAATGCACGAAGGGTGATGTCGTGCCGTTTCTATTGATTTTATAGTGAGGTTGAGAGTAAAAGCACGAAGGGTGATGCCGTGAATCTTTCCTTTATTGTGTTTAATTGTTCTTATTGGTTCATAGTATATTGGCTGTTCAAGTTACCATTCTGCTGTAGTTCTCTTTCTCGTATTCCCCCTCAACATGTTTCCCCCTCCCGATATTACCTGTCAAGTTTTACCTTGCTGTTATTTGTACATATACTTTTAAATTGCACAGGTTTGTTATGTAGGTGTCTTATTATAGCCTCGTCACTACTTCATCGAGGTTAGGCTTGACACTTACCAGTACATGGGGTCGGTTGTACTGATAC
This sequence comes from Nicotiana tabacum, assembly GCF_000715075.1. Classification (NCBI taxonomy): domain Eukaryota; kingdom Viridiplantae; phylum Streptophyta; class Magnoliopsida; order Solanales; family Solanaceae; genus Nicotiana; species Nicotiana tabacum. Next base: position 28,127,118 of record NC_134101.1, read on the forward strand.
TGTACTCTGCACTTCCTGTGCAGATTTTGGTATTGGTCCCAGCTAATCGAGAGGTGTAGCACCTCGGACTGGTTCATCGGAGACTCAAGGTAGATCTGTTGGCATTCGCAGACCTTGAAGTCCCCGTCTATCTTTTCAGTTTTTTTTTACTGCTTCTTTCGTTCAAACAGTTGTATTTCTTTCAGACTTTTACTTGTAATAAATCCTAGAAGTTCGTGAATTGTGACTCCAGATCTGAGTGGTAGTAATTAATGAAGTTTTTTTTATATTATTCCGAACTTGCTGTATTTCATTTTAGCATATTTGTTGTTATTTACTGAATTGAATAAGGATTGACTTATTATATCTCTAATGTCAGCTTGCCTAGCAAGTGGAATGTTAGGCGCCATCACGGTCCCGACGGTGGAAATTCCATGTCATGACAAGGTGGTATCAGAGCACTAGGTTGCCTAGGTCTCTCAATTCATGAGTAGGCTTAGTAGAGTCTGGAGGATCGGTACAGAGACGTCTGTACTTATCTTCCAGAGGCTATGAAGTTTAGGAACAAATTTCACTTCTATTCTTTTTTGTCGTGCAATTTTATTCTATCATTGCTGATTGAGCTTTTCTATTCTTGTCCTTCCGCAGATGGCGAGAACACATACCGCATCTTCAGCGGAGCAGTAGCCAGAGCTTCCAGTGGCAGCTCCTACGAGGGGCAGAGGTCAAGCCCGAGGTCGTGCCAGAGGTCGAGGCAGGGGCAGAGCTCAACCCAGAGCTCGAGCAGCAGCACCAGCGGTGAAGCCTCAGGTAGTGTTTGATGAGGAGGTTCCAGCCCAGACTGTTCCTGTCGGGCCAGCTCAGGTCCCAGAGGGGTTCATTGCCACTCTAGTGCTTCAGGATGCTTTGGTCCGTTTGGTGGGCCTTATGGAGAGTGTGGCCCAGACTGGTACATTTCCCATGGCACCAGCCATCTCTCAGGTGGGAGGAGGAGCACAGACTCCTGCTACTCACACTCCGGAGCAGATGGCTCCCCAGTATCAGACTCCAGCAGCTCAGCCAACCAGAGTAGTTCAGCTGGTTGTTGCGGTACAAGCTGGTGATGGGTCAGCTATGTCTTTTGAGGCTTTATGGAGATTGGACAGGTTTACCAAGCTCTTCCCAGTTCACTTCAGTGGTGCTCTTTCAGAGGATCCAAAGGAGTATCTTGATAGCTGTCATGAGGTGCTACGAAACATGGGTATAGTGGAGATCAATGGGGTCGATTTTGCTGCATTTCAGATGACTAGTTCCGCCATGAAGTGGTGGAGAGATTATTTGTTGACTAGACCAGTTGGATCGCCTGCTCTTACTTGGGACTAGTTCTCTCAGCTCTTTCTAGAGAAGTTTCTCCCTATCACATTGAGAGAGGAACATCGCCGTCTGTTCGAGCGTCTCCAGCAAGGCAATATGACTGTTACTCAGTATGAGACCGGTTTTGTGGATTTGGCCCGTCATGCTCTTCTTCTACTTCCTATCGAGAGAGAGGGTGATGAGGTTTATTGACGGACTTTCTCAGCCTATCAGATTGCAGATGGCTAAGGAGAATGGGAGTGGGATTTCTTTTCAGGCGGCTGCCAATGTCGCCAAGTGTGTCGAGATGGTTCTTGCTCAGGGAGGTCAGGGGTCTGACAAGAGACCACGTCATTCTGGGGGGTTCAACGGTGCCTCATCTGGAGGCAGGGGTACTTTTGGTAGAGGCCATCCTCCCAGGCCATTTCATTTAGCACTCCAGGCATCTCACGGTGCCTCAGGTGGTCGTGGCCCTCATATGCCTTATTCCGACATGCTAGCCTATAGTATACCACCAGCTCCTATTAGTGCACCTCCACTCCAGAGTTTTTAGGGTGGTTACTCAGGTCGACAGGGTCAGTTTCAGGTTCAGTAGTCACATCATCCGAGGTCCTGTTATACTTGTGGTGATCCGAGGCACATTGCTAGATTTTTCCCTCGGGCATCGGGCAGCTCACAACATCGGGGTTTTTGTGCCATGGTTCGGGCTCCAGTTGCTGCACCACCTGCTCAGCCAGCCAGAGGTAGGGGTCGGGCAGCCAGAGGTAGAGGCCAGACTGTTAGAGGTGGAGGCCAGCCAGCTAGAGGCCATCCCAGGGACGTAGTTCAGGGTGATGGGGCCCAGCCCCAGTGTTATGCTTTTCCAGCCAGGCCTGAGGCTGAGTCATCTGATGCTGTTATCACAGGTATTATTTTAGTTTGCAATAGAGATGCTTTAGTTCCATTTGATACGGGTTCTACTTATTCCTACGTGTCATCCTATTTTGCTTCATATTTGGTTGTGCCTCGTGATTCTTTGAGTGCTCCTGTGTATGTGTCCAAACCTGTGGGAGATGCTATTGTTGTAGATCGTGTTTATCGTTCGTGTGTGGTCACCATTGGGAGTCTTGAGACTATTGTAGATTTTCTACTTCTTGATATGGTCGATTTTGATGTTATTTTAGGTATGGATTGGCTGTCACCTTATCATGCTATATTGGATTATCATGCCAAGACGGTGACCTTAGCCTTGCTGGGGTTGCCTCTATTAGAGTAGAGGGGAACTCCTGGACATTCTACTAGCAGGGTTATTTTATATGAAGGCTCGGCGTGTGGTCGAGAAGGGGTGTCTAGCTTATTTGGCTTATGTCTGCGATTCTAGTGCAGAGGTTCCTTCCATAGATTCGGTACCAGTTGTTCGTGAGTTTCCAGAGGTGATTCCTGCAGACCTGCCGGGGATGCCACCCGACAGGGATATTGATTTCTGTATTGATTTGGCTCTGGGCACTCAGCCCATTTCCATTCCGCCATACCGTATGGCCCCGTTAGAGTTGAAAGAGTTGAAGGAATAATTGCAAGATTTGCTTGATAAGGGCTTCATTAGACCTAGTGTCTCGCCCTGGGGCGCACCCGTGTTGTTCGTGAAGAAGAAAGATGGATCGATGAGTATGTGTATAGATTATCAGCAGTTGAACAAAGTCACCATCAAGAACAAGTATCCATTGCCGAGGATTGATGACTTATTTGATCAGCTTTAGGGTGCCAAGGCATTTTCAAAGATTGATTTGAGATCTGGCTACTATCAGTTGAGGATTAGGGCATCTGATGTCCCTAAGACAGCTTTTCGGACTCGTTACGGGCATTGTGAGTTTCTGGTGATGTCCTTTGGGTTGACAAATGCCCCAACAACATTCATGGATTTGATGAATCGAGTGTTCAAGCCTTATTTGGACTCCTTTGTAATCGTGTTTATTGATGATATCTTGATCTACTCCCATAGTCGAGAGGAGCATGAGCAGCATCACAGGATTATACTTTAGACTCTGAGAGCAGCCAATTGTATGCTAAATTTTCAAGGTACGGGTTCCTACTGGATTTAGTTGATTTCTTGGGGAACATTGTATCAGCACAGGGAATTCAAGTAGATCCTAAGAAGATTGAAGCAGTTCAGAACTGGCCTAAACCCACTTCAACTACGGAGATCAGGAGTTTCTTGGGTTTGGCGGGCTATTACCGTCGATTTGTGGAGGGGTTCTCATCTACAACAGCCCCGTTGACCAAGTTGACCCAGAAGGGTGCCCCGTTCAGATGGTCAGACGAGTGTGAGGCGAGCTTGCAGAAGCTCAAGACTGCTTTGACTATAACGCCGGTGTTGGTGTTGGCCACAGGTTCAGGATCTTATACGATATATTGTGATGCGTCTGTGTTGGGCTCAGTGCAGTATTGATGCAGGAGGGCAGGGTGATTGCATATGCGTCGCAGCAGTTGAAGGTTTATGAGAAGAATTACCATGTCCATGACTTAGAGTTGGCAGCCATTGTTCATGCGCTGAAGATTTGGAGGCACTATCTTTACGGTGTGTCGTGTGAGCTTTTCACGGATCATCGGAGCCTTCAATATTTGTTCAAGAAAAAGGATCTCAATTTTGAGGCAGAGGAAGTGGTTGGAGCTATTGAAAGACTATGATATCACCATCTTGTATCATCCCAGGAAGGCCAATATAGTGGCCGACGCATTGAGTAGAAAGGCAGTGAGTATGGGCAGCCTTGCGTTCATTCCAATCGGGGAGAGGCCTCTTGCATCAGATGTTCAGACTTTGGCCAACCAGTTTGTGAGGTTGTATATTTCAGAGCCCAGCTGTGTTCTAGCTTGTACAATCACTTGGTCTTCCTTGTTTGAGCATATCGGAGATTGGCAATATGACGACCCTCATTTGTTAGTCCTTAGGGACACAATGAGGCACAGTGGTGCCAAGCAGGTTACTGTTGGAGATGACGGAGTTTTGAGGATGCAGAGTCGTGTTTGTGTGCCTAATGTGGATGGACTTTGTGAGTTGATTCTTGAGGAGGCCCACAGTTCCCGGTATTCTATTCATCCGGGCGCCGCCAAGATATATCAGGACTTGCAGCAGCATTATTGGTAGAGGAGGATGAAGAAGGATATAGTTGCATATGTAGCTCAGTGTCTAAATTATCAGCAAGTAAAGTATGAGCATCAGAGACCTGGTGGTTTGCTTAAGCAGATAGGGATTCCTGAGTGGAAGTGGGAGCATATCACTATGGATTTCGATGTTGGACTCCCACGGCCTTAGAGGAAGTTCGATACCGTTTGGGTTGTTGTGGACAGGCTGACTAAGTCATCACATTTCATTCTTGTGGCAGTTACCTATTCTTCGGAGCGATTAGCAGAGATTTACATCCGTGAGATCATCCGTCATCACGGTGTGCCCGTGTCTATCATTTCTGATCAAGGTACGTAGTTCACCTCGCACTTCTAGAGGGCAGTACAGTGTGAGTTGGGCACGCGGGTTGAGTTGAGCACAGCGTTTCATCCTCAGACGGACGGACAGTCCGAGCGCACTATTCAGATCTTAGAGGATATGCCCTGCGCATGTGTTATAGACTTCGGAGGATCGTGGCATCAGTTCTTGCCCCTTGCAGAGTTCGCCTACAACAATAGCTACCAGTTGAGCATTCAGATGGCTCCCTATGAGGCATTATATGGTAGGCGGTGCAGGTGGCCAGTTTGGCAGTTCGAGCCGGGGGGAGGGGGCTCGGTTGTTGGGTACAGATCTAGTACATGATGCCTTGGATAAGGTCAAGATTATTCAAGATTGACTTTGCACAGCTAAGTCTAGGTAGAAGAGTTATGCAGACCGTAGAGTTCATGATGTTGCATTCATGGTCGGAGAGAGAGTGTTGCTTCGGGTATCACCCATGAAGGGTGTAATAAGATTCGGAAGGAAGGGCAAGTTGAGCCCTAGGCATAATCAAACCTTTTAAGATTCTGGAGAGAGTGGGAGAGGTGGCTTACAGGCTTGTGTTGCCACCAAGATTATCAGCAGTTCATCCGATGTTCCACGTGTCCATGCTCCGGAAGTATCACGGCGATCCGTCCCATGTGTTATATTTCAGCTTTGTCCAGTTGGACAAGGATTTGACTTACGAGGAGGAGCCGATGGCTCTTCTAGCCCGGCATGTTCGACAGTTGAGGTCTATGAGTCATCCTTCAGTTCGAGTGCAGTGGAGAGGTCAGCCCGTTGAGGCAGCTACTTGGGAGTCTAAGTTAGATATGCAGAGAAGATATCCACATCTTTTCACTAGTTCAAGTACTTTTCTATGTCCTTCGAGGACGAACGATTGTTTTAGAGGTGGAGAATATGATGACCTGATAGGTCATCTCATGTTTTGAAACCTAATTCTATGGTCCGAAGCCTTAAAAATCATTTTTTTGCCTTCCTCGATTTGTGTGCGCAGTCTGGGCATCTTTCCGGAAAGCTTTAATGTTAAAAACTGATAAAAATAAGAATTTTTGCCTTGAAAATTATTTGAGTTGACTTCGGTCTACGTTTTGAGTAAACGGGCCCGGATCCGTGTTTTGACGGTCTTGGTAGGTCCGTATCGTAATTTGGGACCTGGGCATATGCCCGGAATCAAATTCTGAGGTCCCTAGCTCGAGATATAGAATTTTGATGAAACATTAAAAGTTTAAAAGTTTAATAATTTTTAGAATTGACTGATGTTTGGTCTTGTCGATACAGGGCCCGTATTTTGGTTCCGGAGCCCGGTACAGGTCCATTATTATATTTATGACTTGTTTGAGAAATTTGGTGAGAAACGGAGTTAGTTTGACGTGATTCGAACGTTCCGTTGTGAAAATAGAAGTTTTAAAGTCTTCTTGAAAATTTCATTTGATTTGGTGTCTGATTCATAGTTCTAGGCGTTATTTTGGTGTTTTGGTCAAGCGAGCAAGTTTGTATGATATTTTTGGACTTATGTGCATGTTTGCTTTGGAGCCCCGAGGGCTCGGGTGAGTTTCGGATAGGCTACGAGCGTTTTGAAACTTAGAAAAATCGGGTTTTTGGCTTCAGCTGTTATCTGGTGTTTCCTTCATCTCATTCGCGGGGGTACTCTCGCGAATGCGAAAGGTAAAATGAGGAAGGATGATTTTCTTCTACACGAACGCAATAGCTAGGTCGTGAACGCGAGGCAGTGTGGGCTTACCCTTCGCGAACACGACCAGCTTCTCGCGAAGGCGAAGCTTGAGGGACTTGGGGGAGGGGTCACTCGTTCTTCTACGCGAACACGAGCACTGACTCGCGAAAACGGAGGCCAGAGGGGAACAGCCTTCGCGAACGCGAAGAGGAACTCACGAACGCGAAAGCCATTTGGGTTGCTACACATTGCGAACGCGGCAAGCCCTTCGCGAATGCGAAGAAGGCCTGACGCCCAGACCTTAAAACATTTAAAAAACAAGATTTTACCCATTTTTCATAAACTCTCCATTAGAGCTCAGCCTAGGTGCGATTTTGAAGGGAAAACTCAACACCAATTCATAGGTTTGTAGTCTTTAACTCATTTTCTTCTATTTCTATCATCACCCATTAAATTCCTAGCCCTAATCTTTATTTTTTCATGGTAGAAAACTAGGGATTTAAGGAAGAATTGGGGGGTTTTTGCAAATTGGGGATTTAGATCTCAATTTGAGGTTGGATTCCGAAACTAATTATATAATCGGGCTCGGGGTGAACTGGTAAATGGATTTTGGTCCGAACCTCAGGTTTTGACCAAGCGAGCCCTAGGTCGATTTTTGACTTTTATGGGGAAAGCTTGGGGAATCTAAATTTATGTAATGTAATTAATTTTTTTAGCAATATTTGATATTATTGAGTCGTTTGTGAATAGATACGAGTGGTTTGAAGGTGGATTCTAGAGGAAAAGCAGTAATTGAGCATTGAGTGGCCTTTGGAGCGAGGTAAGTGTCGTGGTTAAACTTGACTTGAGGGAATAGGATTTGTTTGTCTAATTTGCTATATGTTTAACTGTTGTGGAACAACGTATATGTGAGGTAACGAGTACTTATGCATTGTGGTCGGGTTAAAGCATGCGGGCGGGGCTTGGATTCTTGCAATTATAGCTTCCTTTGTTCATGTTATCCGTGTTTAGACTATCATTGTTAAATTGATCGTTATTATCATGTTTACGGATCTTCTGGTGATAAGTGAGTATTGATTCCGAAGTTGAGGTTGATATTGTGGAACCAAATATTGAAGTAAGACTTGTACTTGTTATTCTATCTCCCTGTTGTTATTTGTTCATTGCATTATGGTAAGGGAAAGTGTTAATGCACGAAGGGTGATACCGTGCCATATTGTGAGTGTTAATGCACGAAGGGTGATGTCGTGTCATATTGTGAGTGTTAATGCATGAAGGGTGATACCGTGTCATATTGTGAGTGTTAATGTATGAAGGGTGATGTCATGCCATGTTATGAGAGTTAATGCACGAAGGGTGATGTCGTACCGTTTCTATTGATTTTATGGTGAGGTTGAGAGTAAAAGCACGAAGGGTGATGCCGTGTATTTTTCCTTTACTGTGTTTACTTGTTCTTATTGGTTCATAGTATATTAGTTGTTCAAGTTACCATTCTGTTGTAGTTCTCTGTCCCGTATTCCCCCTCAGCACGTTTCCCCCTCCCGATATTACCTGTCGACTTTTTTCTTGCTGTTATTTGTACATATACAGTTAGCACAGGCTTTTTATGTAGGTGTCTTGTCATAGCCTCGTCACTACTTTGTCGAGGTTAGGCTCGACACTTACCTGTACATGGGGTCGGTTTTACTGATAATGCATTCTACACTTCTTGTGCAGATTTTAGTATTGGTCCTTGCTGATCGAGAGGTGTAGCAGCTCAGACTAGTTCATCGGAGACTCAAGGTAGATCTGTTGGCGTTCGCAAACCTTGAAGTCCCCGTCTATATTTTTATTTTTTTATTGTTTCTTTCATTCAAACAGTTGTATTGCTTTCAGATTTTTACTTGTAGTAAATCCTAGAAGTTAGTAAATTGTGATTCCAAACCCGGGTGGTAATAATTAATGAAGTTTTTTATATTATTCCGCACTCGCTGTATTTCATTTTAGCTTATTTGTTGTTATTTACTGAATTGAATAAGGATTGGCTTAATAATTCTCTAACTTTGGCTTGCCTAGCAAGTGGAATGTCAGGCGCCATCACGGTCCCCACGGTGAAAATTTCGGGTCGTGACATGCACCTGCGGCCAAAACCTCGCAGGTGCGAACGCACCAGAACTGGAGCACCAGCAGCTCCCCCGAGTCCAATTCATTGTCCGACTCCAATCAGTTTTGCATCCGGGTGCCCCGGGATCCCGTCCAATTACACTCACACATCCAGCAACATAATACGGACTCGCTCATATGATCGAAACACCAACATAGCATTTAGAAATACGAATCGGATGCCAAGACGCATGAATCAAATTATGAAACTCAAAAACTTCTTGAAACACTTCCGCGCGTCCGATCCCTATCAAATCAACTCGGGATGACGCCAAATTTTGCGTACAAGTCACAAATCACCATACAGAATTATTCCCAGGCTCAGAATCCCAATCGGACATCGATAACACTAAATCCTACTTCGAACCAAATTTAAAGAACTTGAAAACCTTCAATGCGCCAACTTTCAATATTAAGCGCTGAAATACTCCCGGGTCATTCAAAACCCGATTCGAACACACGCTCAAGTCCAATCATCATACGAACCTATTGGGATCGTCAAATTCCGGTTCCGAGGTTGTTTACTCAAAACGTTGACTCAAGTCAAACTTAACCATTTTAAGCAATTATTAAGGAACTAAGTGTTCCGATTTCAACCCAAACCCTTCCAAACCCGAACTAACCATCCCCGCAAGTCATAAAATAGTAAAAGTATATACGGAGAATTTTAATTAGGGGAACAGAGATCTAGAAAGTAAAATGACCGGTCGGGTCGTTACAACTTTAGTTGTATTCTATAGAGCTTATGACTCTGTTCCACCTGTTTTGGGATGTGTATTGTGAGATTTTGTTTTTGGAAGGCTTTATCTATTATTCAGTTATTTTTCAATAATTGGTTAATTTATATCTGTTCCGTTATCATTAATTGTTAGGCTTACCTAGTGGTAGAGACTAGATGCCATCACGACATCCTTTGGAGGAAAATTGGGGTCGTGACACTCAAAGTCTCAAACCACCGAATGAAACGCTAAATCTCCAAAGCGATCGGTCGGATCGTTACAAGTATAATGTACGGGAAATGGTGCAATTATGTCATAGCAATATAATAATTATAGAAATACATACCCCGATGCAAAATAATTACTGTAGTAAGTGTGTTTGTTACGTTTTGTGGTTAAAAATGCACAAATAAATATTTAAGACTTCATCATTCACATTGTAAGTCTAAAAAAGAATATGAAAAGACATAAAGTAACCCTTATTCAAAAAAATACAAATGGTTGATTCTATATAATAAGACTGCACCCAATCATTAAAAAAACTTCCTATAAACTACTAGAATTTTGACATACTGTATAGTATACCAACTATAATGGGGACACCAGTAAGTATATTATAGTATACCTATGGATATAATAGTAACAAAATGATCCAGTATATTAATCTGGAAGTCATGACATTTGTTCATGAGAGACACTGTAAAAAATACTGGAGCTAAAGCAAAAGTATTCAATTGATAATTACAAAATAAAAATGTGTTAGGTAAAATATTAAAGCCAATGTCATAGGCGTAATGATGAAATATTATAGGCAACTCTATCACGTAATAGCTATAATGATTACATCATGAAAACGCCAAATTTATTACGTCATACAAAGCAATGTGCATCACGTAATAGGTGAAAATCTATCATATTATACATAAAATCTAAAAAAAAAAGTCAGACATAACATAAAAATCTAAACTTTAGCACATGTCGCTTGAAAATCCCGCAAAATAATACTGGATCAGAAATGAATAAACATTATCAATTCCACCATATAAAAATAAAAAAAACTGTATCAAATTACAGAAATTACAAGTTATTATAAATAAAAAAGAATTTCGCTATTTTATAATAATATAGTACAATATATAGTGGATAATAGCCCTACAGAGGCCACACTTCCAGCATATTATACAGGGCCTAAAAATATTTTAATAAAAATCAACTAAAAAATATTGACAAAATTATGAGAAATAAGAACTTCAGCTAGCTGTACTGCATTACAAGGAACAAAATTTATGAACTCCAGCATATTTTACATAAAAATACAAAAGAGAAACACAAATACATGCTAAAAAATATAGACTCCAACATATTAATCTGGTTTTCAATCAACAAAATCTTTTAAAATGCAGCAAAAAATACTGCATTAGAAATGAACAAACGTCATCATAATTAGGGGTTTAAGCACCATGACACTGTATGATATTAGTTACAGTATTATACACTCTTCAAAAAATAAAAAAAAATGTTTTGTAAACCGATCACTCTATGCTACATTAGTTTCCTGCAACATAAAAAAACAACTTCTTGCTCTTTGCGTTGCGTCTCTGAAATGCAAGGTTTGTCCAATATTTTGGTGGCCTCTATTCACTAACCAGATATTCCACATGCTTCTTCTTAACATAATGGTATAATAATATTTCAATTCTAGTTAGAAGATGTCACGACCCAATTTCTCCTATAGGCCGTGATGGCGCCCAACATCGCCGCTAGGCAAGCCAATGGTGAACTAACTATGTGATTACTCTTTTTTATAGGCTTCCAAGTAATTAAATTCCATTTATTAAGAGATTTAAGAAGTAGAAAGTTTAGTAATTAAAACGGAAGCAACTTAGTGAAATCATAGATATATAAATACTCCAAAACAATAAAGTCTACTAGAGAGTGTGCCAAGACCCGGTGTCACAAGTGTATGAGCACTAGTAGAATATACAAAACTCTGACTACTGTTTGAAATAAAATAGACAGAAAATAAGTACAAAAGAAAGGCTCTAGGTGCTGCAGAACGGCTTAGGAAGCAGCTCACCACTAGGCCTCAAGGTATCGGGTATGCGCACCGGTGTGACCGCAAGATGCACCTGCCTCAGATCCTGCACAGTTAGTGCAAAAGTGTAGCGTGAGTACATAAACAACATGTACCCAGTAAGTATCAAGTCTAACCTCGAAGAAGTAGTGACGAGAGGTCGACATCGGCACTTACTATGGGCTAACAGCAAAGAAATACAGACGTTCTAAATAAGCATAGGTTATGTAAATAATGATAATAACTCAATAACAAGCAGGAAGTAAATAACTCTTTCACACATGGTAAGTCCCAAATAAATTTCTGTCTTATATAATTTTAGCCTCCCAAGTTAGGAATAGAAATCAAATATAAAATTACACTTTGAGTGTTATCACGTATGATTATGCCGAAGTCTTACGGCTCGGTCCAGAATAATGCGTACACTACCGAGGGTCGAGCGGCACGAACCATAGATGCATCTATCTACTGTCGAGGCGTTCGGCCCCCTCCACAAGAAGAGAGGATACTTTATAAACAATGTGTTTAAGAGCTAATACAAGGCTAATGCGCAAAGAAGCACAATTTCTATTAAAGGTTAAGTAACCCGCAAAAACTCAAGTAAGTGAAGTTCGGTCCTTTACAATTTCTTTAACAAGTTCCAATATAATATAGGCACTTTAATTAACAAGTAGGGTGCAAACATTACAAGTATTTCATGATTCGGGTTCTAAACTACCCGAACATAAGCATAATTAGTAGCTACGCACGGACTCTCGTCACCTCGTGCGTACGTAACCCCCGCAATTAGAAGCAAATAGCAATTTAAATTACCTATGGGATAAATTCTCTCTTACAAAGTTAGGCAAGAGACTTACCTTGTCTCAAAACTTGCTTTCCAGCCTCAAATTCACCCTAAAGCCTCCACTAGGTGCTGAATAATTCGAAACTAGTCAAATATTGTATAAATTAATCAATAGACGCTCAAAAGTTAATGATTCAGCTATTAGAGTAATTCTCCAACCCAAATTGAAAGATTCTTAAAATTCACCCCCGGGCCCACATGCCAGAATTCTGAAAATTTTCAAAAACAGTTGTTACCCATAAACTTACGAACTCAAATATGTAATTTTTACTCAGTCCCATAACCATTTTCGTGGGTAAATCCCATTTTAATCAAAACCTAGGGTTATTCCTCTAAACCCATAATTTTTCTTATAAATCTACATGTTTAAATCTACTCTTAATCTATGTATTTAACTTATACTGGATAGAAATTACTTACCTCAAATAGCTAGGTGAAAATCTGTCACGACCCAAAATCAATCGTGGTGAAGGCGCCTATCGTGGAACTAGGAAAGCCTACTACTCAACTAGTTTAACCAAATAAAAGCTTTGAAAATTAAACGGAAGCAGTTAATATTTAAGAAATCATTTAAAAACCGAAATAAAACAACAACGCAATACGAATCCCTCCCAAAAATCGGGGTGTCACTGAGTACATGAGCATCTATGTCAGAATACAGTCTACTACAATGTCTAAGGAGTAAAAACTGAAGTACAAATAAAGATAATGAGGGAGAGTCAAGGCCTGCGAGCACTATGCAACTACCTCGATAGTCTACGAGATCCTGTCTTCTGAATCAGCAGCTGCCGTAACCGAAAGTACCTGGATCTGCATATGAGGTGCAGGGTGTAGCGTGAGTACAACTAACTCAGTAAGTAACAAACCCAAACTGTAGCTGAAAGCAGTGACGAACTCAACCAGCACAGTTCAATACAGAAAATAACAGTGCAGAAATGTAGACATGCTTTCAAGTTCAATAGATATCTTAAAACAGAAAAATGGATCAAATTTGAATGATATGAAAAATATACTCCTCTACTTCTACCATTCCAATGCACATGCTGTATGCGATGCACCATGCTGACAGCCTCATGTGCTCACACTCTCAAATGCTCAATCGCTCGGTACTGTATATGGCCCAAATGACCTAGGGAAGATCCATCCTGGAATATATACATTACTAACCATCAGTCACCCAGTACCGAGTAGGGCAAATCCAGCCCGTGGAGAAGATCCATCTCCAGGTATAAAATGCTTCGGACAAGATCCATGTCCAGAGAAGATCCATCCCTCAATAATATCAACCGTGCTCACTAGGGGTGTGTACAGACTCCGGAGGAGCTCCTTCAGCCCAAGCGCTATCATAAATCAGTATAACCGCTGCGGCATGCAGCCCCATCCCCGAAATGTCATTCATAATCAGGCCCTCGGCCTCACTCAGTCATCAACCTCTCCAGTCTCTCTCTCACAGGCTCACAATGTCATGATACTAGCCCGAAAATAAATGATATGATATATCTATAATTAACAATAGAGACTGAGATATGATATAAAATGAATGAATATGACTGAGTACGAAATATCAATGAAATAATTAAGACAACAACAAGAAACGACCACTATGGGTCCCAATAGTGTCGGCATAAAGCCTAAACATGATATCTAGTATGAGTGACAGCTCAATTACTTTATCACATGATGAAATCACGGATATCAACAAGATAGAACCACTAGACAGTGTCGTGGAATCCACCAGGTCACAATTCTCACGGTGCACGCTCACACACCCGTTACTTGGCATGTGCGTCACCTCAATGCCAATCACATAACACATAATTCGGGGTTTCGAACCCTTAGAACCAAGTTTGAAAGTGTTACTTACCTCAATTCGGGCTAAACTCTACTTCGAAATTCCCTTGCCCCTCAAATCGGTCTCCAAACATCCCAAATCTAGCCACAAGCAGTACAATACAATCAATATAGGCTAAAGGAATCAATTCCACAAGAAAATACGAAATTATAGCCAAAATCCGAAATCGGTCCAAAATGGGCCCCCGAGTCCACGTCTCGAAATGTGACAAAAGTCACAAAATCCGAAACCCCATTCACTCACGAGTCTAACCATATCAAACTTACTCAAATCCGATCACAAAATCCCATTCAAAACCTCAAAAATCTAGCCCAAAAACTCTTCCTTATTTTCCCCAATTTTTCCACCCCAAATCATAGGGTCCAGCACTTGGTAGCAGAATGTTTCCATCTAACTTGATTGTTACTTTTTTGTAGGTTGTAGATTTGGACTCAGTTTTTTAATGCATCAGAATGGATTGTTTAAGCTGCATCTAAGAAAGAGCTGTTTCATAATCTGGAAGTTAAATATGGAAAGAATTCATAATTGGGTCGAGTGGCAGCATGCATTGGCAACAACAAAACTGGAGATCTTATGGAGAGCAAGTTCGACCTCCAATGTCCATTGGCAACAACACATCTGTAGACCAACCTCTTTTCTTATTCAAATCAATCAACCATCCAAAGATAAATCCATATTTTTGAAGTATCTGCAGATCGTGATTCTTTCAATCTATTGCCACTGTACACTACACCCTGTACCAAGTTAAATTGGTGGAGATCAAGTAGGACTCGAGCAGGGTTTGAGAACCTGGAAACCACAACAATATGGAACAGTACAGTTGATGTTAATGGCTGGATGTCTCTTGTTTTGTCATTTCCCAGTGATATTACCAGGTTAAAATGCTCAGTCTGGGTGTTGGTCAACAAGTTACAACATCAATTCTTGGCTTGGACAATACTCTGATATATCTACACAGACAGTTATCACATGTCCTTAGCTTGACTACTGTGTAATGTTTGTGGGGTGTTAGACTATTTCTCAGTGGTATTAGCATGGTATCATGCTTATTCTGGGGGTGGTTTAACATAATACAACACTATGGAGTTAAGCAGGCATCTCATAGGGTCCAACATGAGTTCAGAAGCCCCAAGTTCACAATGTCCAAAATGCTTTGCTTTACAACTACTGGATTTAAACATACCTACTCCTTTGGATTGCAACAAATGGCACCTGGCGAGAGCTTTGTAGGTGCTACAACAAATTGTTGGCAACTAGTGTGTGCATTCATGGTCGTCAGCAACAATTAGACGTTTCAAATTACTAGCCTTGTATTTTTCCATCTTTCATTACGCTACTGCTACATTGTATTTGGTAGCAATAGCCATTGGATTTCTTTGTCGTATTATTTTTTTTGTAGTTCACTTGAACATGTTGTAACTTTGACCCAATTTGGGACTTATTCAATAGATTAGTTGCTAGGTGAATAACCTAGTAGTATATTTTTTAAAAAGAACGGTAGAATTAAAGGCATAATCATGAAAATTAACCAAAACTAGATAGAAATCACTTACCCTAAACACCCACGTGAAAATCCCTACAAAAATCGCCTTCTACCGAGCTCCCAAATCAATTTTGTGATATGAACTTGAAACCCTCAATTTTGAATCTTTCATTTTGTCCAGGTACGCCTCCTTCGCAAACGCGGAAGCACCCTCGCGTTCGCGAAGCACAAGTTGCCTCTGACCAAAAATCCCTTCTACGCGAACGCGATCAACCACTCGCGAATGCGAACCTTCACTGACCCCTCTCATCACGAACACGGTCTCACCCTCGCGAACGCGTAGACCAATAGCACGGGGTCCCCGGCTGCCTCTTTTCTTCTTCGCGAACACGTCCCCAATCTGATGCACTCTCAGTCCAAACCTTCATGAACGCGTCCTCTTCTTAGGGAACACGAAGGACAAACCTTCCTCAGCTACCAGATGCCCTTCGTGAATGCGAGGCCACTCTCGTGAACGTGTAAGAGGAAACCAGAACAATTACCCCAACAGTATTCAGCCATTAAGCCAAGTCCAAAAATGATCCGCCAACCATCCGAAACTCACCCGGAACCTAAACCAAACATACCATCAAGTCCCAAAACACGACACTAACTTAGTCAAACCCTCAAATCACCTCAAACAACATCAAAAATACGAATTGAATATGTATTCAAGCCCAATGAACTTTGAAATTTTCAAATTCTACAAACGACGTCAAAACCTATCAAATCTAGTCCGATTGACCTCAAATTTTGCACACAAGTCACAAATGACACCATAAACCTACTCCAACTTCCGAAATCGGAATCTGACCCCTATATCAAAAAGTCCACTCCCGGTCAAACTTTTCAAAATTCTAACTTTTGCCATTTCAAGCCTAATTCTACTACGGACCTCCAAATCACAATCCAGACTCGCCCCTAAGTCCAAAATTACCCAACGGAGCTAACGGAACCATCAAAATTCAAATCCGAGGTCGTTTACACATAAGTCAATATCCAGTCAATTTTTCCAACTTATGCTTTCCAATATGATAAGTCAACTTCCAGTCAACTTTTCAAATCCGAGGTCATTTCTCAATTCATTCCGAAAAATCTCCGGACTCGAACCAACTAACGAGATAAGTCATATAACAGCTATAAAGCACAAATGGAGCAGTAAATAGGGGAATGTGACTACAACTCTCGAAACGACTGGCCGGGTCGTTATATCCTCCTCCTCTTAAACAAACGTTCGTCCTTGAACGGGTATAAAAACATATCTGGAGTCTCAAATAGGCGTGGATATATGCTTCGCATCTCCCGCTCGGTCTCCCAAGTAGCCTCCTCGACGGGCTGACCACTCTACTGCACCTTCACTGAAGCTATATCCTTTGACCTCAACTTTCGAACCTGTCGATCCAAAATGGCCACCGACTCCACATCATAAGTCAAATCACCATCCAACTGAACCATGCTGAAATCCAAAACATGAGACGGATCGCCGATATACTTCTGGAGCATAGAAACATGAAATACTGGATGCACACTCGACAAGCTATGTGGCAAGGAAAGCTTGTAAGCCACCTCCCCAATCCTCTGAAGTACCTCAAAAGGCCCAATGAACCGAGGGCCCAACTTGCCCTTCTTCCCCAACCTTATAACACCCTTCATGGGTGAAACCTTCAGTAGAACCTTCTCCCCAACCATGTAAGCAACATCACGAACCTTCCTGTCGGCATAACTCTTCTGTCTGGACTGCGCCGTGCGAAGCCGCTCCTGTATCAATTTAACCTTGTCCAATGCATCCTAAACCAAGTCTGTACCCAAAAGCCTAGCCTTACCGGGCTCAAACCAATCCACCAGAGATCTACACCGCCTCCCATACAAAGCCTCATACGGGGCCATCTGGATGCTCGACTGATATCTGTTGTTGTAAGCAAACTCTGCGAGTGGCAAAAAATGATCCCAAGAACCCCCGAAATCGGTGACACAAGTGCGTAGCATTTCCTCCAATATCTGAATAGTTCACTCGAGCTGTCAGTCCATCTGAGGGTGAAATGATGTGCTCAACTCAACCTGGGTGCAAAACTCTCGCTGCACGGCTCTCCAAAACTTCGATGTAAATTGTGTGTCTCTATATGAAATGATGGAAACTGGTACACCGTGAAGGCGAACAATCTCTCGGATGTAAATCTCAGCCAACCGCTCCGAAAAATAGGTAGTACCAATTGAAATGAAGTGCGCGGACTTGGTCAGCTGATCCACAATCACCCAAATAGCATCGAACTTCCTCGAAATCTTTGGGAATCCAACTACAAAATCCATGGTGATCCGCTCCCATTTCCACTTTGGAATCTCTACCCTCTGAAGCAATCCACCCGGTCTCTGATGCTTATACTTCACTTGCTGACAGTTAAGGCACCGAGCTACAAATCCCATTACATCCTTCTTCATTCTAATCTACAAATAGTGCTACCTCAAGTCCTGATACATCTTTGTGGCACCCGGATGAATGGAATACCGCGAACTGTGGGCCTCCTCAAGAATCAACTCAGGTAGCCCATCCACATTGGGCACACAAATCCGACCCTGCATTTTCAATACCCCATCATCCCCAATAGTCACATCTCTTGCATCACAGTGTTGAACCGTGTCCTTAAGGACAAGCAAACGGTGATCATCATACTGGCGCTCTTTGATGCTATCATATAAGGAAGACCGAGAAATCACACAAGCTAGAACCCGACTGGGCTCCGAAATATCCAATCTCATGAACTGGTTGGCCAAAGCCTGAACATCAACTGCAAGAGGTCTCTCCTCAATGGGAATGAATGCAAGACTACCCATACTCACCGCCTTTCTACTCAAGGCATCGGCTACCACATTGGTCTTCCCTGGATGATACAGAATGGTGATATCGTAGTATTTTAGCAGCTCCAACCATCTTTGCTGCCTCAAATTTAGATGCCTTTTGTTTGAACAAGTGTTGGAGACTCCGATGATCCGTAAACACCTCACAAGACACACCGTAGAGATAATGACTCCAAATATTCAATGCATGAACCATGGCAGCTAACTCCAAATCATGAACAGGGTAGTCCTTCTCATTAGGCTTTAATTGGCATGAACCATAAGCAATCACTCTTCCCTCCTGCATCAACAGACACCCAATGTCAATCCGAGAAGCATAACAATACACTGTATAAGAGCCTGAAGCTGACGGCAAAACTAGAACTGGAACTGTGGTCAAGGTAGTCTTGAGCTTCTGAAAACTCTCCTCACACTCATCCGACCACCTGAAAGGAGCACTATTTTGGGTCAGTTTGGTCAAGTGGATGCAATAGATGAGAAACCCTCCACAAAGTGACGATAATAACCGGCCAAATTGATAAAGCTCCAAATCTCCGTAGCTGAGGACGGTCTGGGCCAACTTTGAACCGCCTCTATCTTCTTCGGATCGACTTGAATACCCTCACTAGACACCACGTGCCCCAAGAATGCCACTGAACTGAGCCAAAACTCACACTTGGAGAACTTGGCATAAAGCTTCTCCTCCTTCAACCATTGCAACACAATCCTCAAATGCTCGACATGCTCCTCCTGGCTACGAGAGTACACCAGGATGTCATCAATGAACATTATGACAAATGAGTCGAGATAAGTCTGAAACACACTGTTCATCAGATGCATGAACGCCGTTAGGGCATTGGTCAACCCAAAAGACATTATAAGAAACTCATAATGACCATAACGGGTCCTGAAGGCTGTCTTTAGAATATTCGAATCCCCGATCTTCAACTGGTGATACCCAGACCTCAAATCAATCTTGGAGAACACCCTCGCTCCCTGAAGCTGGTCAAACATATCATCAATACTCGGCAAAGGATACTTGTTCTTGATTATAACTTTGTTCAACTGCCTATAATCAATGCACAATCTCATAGTACCATACTTCTTCTTCACAAATAATACCGGTGCACCCCAAGGTGATACACTAGGCCTAATAAACCCCTTATCAAGGAGTTCTTGAAGTTGCTCCTTCAATTCCTTCAACTTAGCTGGTGCCATATGATATAGTGGAATAGAAATGGGTTGAGTGCCCTGCACCAAGTCAATACCGAAGTCAATATCCCTGTCGGGCGGCATGCCCGGCATGTCTGCAGGAAACACATTCGAAAATTCCCGCACCACCGGAATAGAATCAATAGTAGGAGCATCGGCACTAACATCCCTCACAAAGGACAAATAAGATTAAAAAAACCCTTCCCAACTATCCGCTGGGCCTTCAAATACGAAATCACCCTACTGGGAACATAGTCTAGAGAACCTCTCCACTCAATCCTCGGTAATCCCGGCATCGCCAATGTCACAACCTTAGCATGACAATCTAGAATAACATGACATGGAGACAAACAATCCATACCCAAGATCACGTCAAAATCAACCATGCTAAGCAGTAAGAGATCAACTCTAGTATCCAGGCTCACAATGTTCACTACACACGACTGATATACACGGTCCACAATGATAGTATCGCCCACCGGCGTAGAGACATGTACAGATGAAACTAAGGATGAGCGAAATATCCAAATAGTACTCCTCTGCTGAGCTAGACCTCCCGTAAGGCGGGGACAATACCTCTTGATGTGACCCATATCTCCACACTCAAAACAACCCCTCCCTGCAAATGGCGGTGGGGACTGGAGGGAGCCCCGAGCACCAAAATACCTGCTAGAAGATCTCGGTGCCGATGAGCCCTGAACTAAAGGTGCATGGGACGAGCTTTGAGCTGGTAGGGCATTGACAAATGATTGGACCTAATGATAACTATATGAACCATGGCAGGATGATGCACCACGGTAAACTATACGACCCCTCTAAGCATGCCTGTAAGGACGACCCTTGCCACGGTAAAATTGACCCCCTGAAGCAACACCGTTGAAATCACTTGGTCCACGAGGCCTCTTGGTCTCCCTCTCTCCACGCTCCTGGCTACGAACTATCTCTATCTGCCGAGCAATATGGACTACCTCATCGAAAGTAGCACTAGATACCCTATCTCTATCATAAGCAACCGCAACTGATATGTGAGGCTATCAATGAACCTCCTAATCCTCTCCCTATCAGTGGGAACTAGCCAAACTGCGTGATGAGCCAACTCAGAAAACCTCATCTTGTACTGCATCACAGACATACCATCCTGACGAAGCTGCTCAAACTATCTACGCACCTCCTCTCTGCGAGACTGCGGAACAAACTTCTCCAAGAAGAGAACGGAGAACTCCGTCCATATAAGTGGTGCTGCACCGACCGACCTGCGCCTCTCATAAGCCTCCCACCACCTGAAGGCAACCCTAAAAAACTGAAAAGTAGTGAACAAGACCCCACTGGTCTCCAGAATACCTGCTGTCCGAAGCATCCGCCTGCACCTATCTAGAAAGCCTTGAGCATCCTCTGACTTAGTACCACTAAATGTTGGAGGTCGAAGCCTTCCAAATCTATCAAGCCTCCTCTGCTCATCGTCTACCATAACGGGGACTAGCAGCTGTAGCCGGCTGGGCTGGTAATACCCCCGGTATCTAAAGTCACTGCACTACCTGATCTGGAGTTCGGGCAATAGGGGTATGAGTACCCCTCCCCCCAGCCTAAGCCGAAACCACCTGAGCAAGGCCAGTTTAAACTATCAGAATCTGAGATAAGGCCTCCTAAAGGCCTGGAATCACAATGGGCACAACTAGTGCCTGAGCTGGTCCCACAGGCTCGTCCACAACTAGAACTTTCTCATGAACTGAGGCAACCGGTGTATCTGCAGGTGCTGCCCTTACTGTTGTGCGAGATGCACCTCTGCCCCTCTCGCGACCTCTACCCCGACCTCGGCCTCTTGCGGCCCTAGCTGGTGGTACTGGTGGATGTCCATCCTGCCCAGTAGTACGTGTTCTCACCATCTGTGAGAGAATAGAATAGCAAAAGTTTAGTTACCGGAATCAACAAATCCGCACGACAAGAATACAAGAATGTGTAATTTCTTAAGGGTTCGGCAGCCTCTCGAAGATAAGTATAGACGTCTCAGTACTAATCCGTAAGACTCTACTAAACCTGCTCATGACTCATGAGACTTATGTAACCTAGGCTCTGATACCAACTTGTCACGACCCAAAACCAACCGTCGTGATGGCGCCTATCGTGGAACTAGGCAAGCCAACTACTCAACCAGTTCAACAAAATAAAAGCTTTGAAAATTAAACGGAAGCACTTAATATTTAAGAAGCCATTTAAAAACCGAAATAAAACCACAACGCTATACGAATCCCTCCCAAAAATCGGGGTGTCACCAAGTACATGAGCATCTATGTTAGAATACAGTCTATTACAATGTCTAAGGAGTAAAAACAGAAGTACAAATAAAGATAATGAGGGAGAGTCAAGGCCTGCGAACGCCATGCATCTACCTCGATAGTCTCCGAGATCCTGTCTCCTCAATCAGCAGCCAACGTAACCGGAAGTAACTAGATCGGCACATGAGGTACAGGGTGTAGCGTGAGTACAACCAACTCAGTAAGTAACAAACCCAAACTGTGGGCTGAAAGTAGTGACGAACTCTACCAGCGCAGTTCAATATAGAAAATAACAGTGTAGAAATGTAGACATGCTTTCAAGTTCAATAGATATCTTAAAACAGAAAAATGGATCAAATTTGAATGATATGAAAAATATACTCCTTTACTTCTACCATTCCAATGCACATATTGTATGCGATGCACCATGCTAGCATCCTCATGTGCTCACACTCTCAAATGCTCAATCGTTTGGTATTGTATATGGCCCAAACGGCCCAGGGAAGATCCATCCCAAAATATATACATCACTGACCATTAGTCACCCGATACCGAGTATGGAAAATCCAGCCCGTGGAGAAGATCCATCTCCAGGTATAAAATGCTTCGGACAAGATCCATGTCCAGGGAAGATTCATCCCTTAATAATATCAACCGCGCTCACTGGGGTGTGTGCAGACTACGGAGGGGCTCCTTCAGCCCAAACGCTATCATAAATCAGTATAACCGTTGCGGCGTGCAGCCCGATCCCCTAAATATCACTCATAATCAGGCCCTCGGCCTCACTCAGTCATCAACCTCTCCAGTCTCTCTCACGGGCTTACAATGTCATGATACTAGCCCGAAAAAAATGATATGATATATCTATAATTAACAACAGAGACTGAGAAATGATATGAACTGAATGAATATGACTGAGTACAAAATATCAATAAAATTAGTAAGACAACAGCAAGAAACGACCAGCATGGGTCCTAACAGTATTGGCATAAAACCTAAACATGATATCTAGCATGAGTGACGGCTCAATTACTTTATCACATGATGAAAGCACGGATATCAACAAGATAGAACCACTAGAAAGTGCCTTGGAATCCACTAGGTCACAATTCTCACGGTGCACGCCCGCACACCCGTCACTTAGCATGTGCGTCACCTCAATACCAATCACATGGCATATAATTCGGGGTTTCGAACCCTCAGAACCAAGTTTGAAAGTGTTACTTATCTCAATTCGGGCTAAACTCTACTCCAAAATGCCCTTGCCCCTCAGATCGCTCTCCAAACGTCCCGAATCTAGCCACAAGCAGTACAATACAATCAATATAGGCTAAAGGAATCAATTCCACAAGAAAATACAAAATTATAGCCAAAATCCGAAATCGGTCGAAACCCGGCCCCTGGTCCCACGTTTCGAAATCTGATAAAAGTCATAAAATCTGAAAGCCCATTCACTCACGAGTCTAACCATACCAAATTTAACTCAAATCTGATCACAAAATCCCATTCAAAACCTCAAAAATCTAGCCTAAGAACTCTTCCTTATTTTCCCCAATTTTCCATGCCAAATCACAAATATAATGGTAGAATTAAAGGCATAATCATGGAAATTAACCAAAACTAGATAGAAATCACTTACCCCAAACATCCACGTGAAAATCCCTCTAAAAATCGCCTTCTACCGAGCTTCCAAATCAATTTTGTGATATGAACTCGAAAGCCTCGATTTTGAATCTTTTATTCGGCACAGGTACGCCTCCTTCGCGAACGCGGAAGCACCCTTGCGTTCGCAAAGCACAAGTTGCATGTGACCAAAAATCCCTTCTACGCGATTTAGATCAACCACTCGAGAATGTGAACCTTCACTGACCCCTCTCATCGCGAACGCTGCCTCACCCTCGCGAACGCGTAGACCAATAGCATGGGGTACCCAACTGCCTCTTTTCTTCTTCGTGAACACGTCCCCTATCTCGCGTTCGCGATGCACTCTCAGTCCAAACCTTCACGAACGCGTCCTCTTCTTCGCGAACGCGACGGACAAATCTTCCTCAGCTATGAGATTGTAACGACCCGACTTGTCATTTTGAGAATCTACGTTCCGTTCAGTGACTTAAGGTCCCGAGCAGATTTGCAATGTGTATTATGACTTGCGTGTATGGTCGAGTTTGGTTTTCAGATGATACAGGATTAAATTGAAAGAACAATTCTCATTTTTAAAGCTTAAATGAAAAGAGTTAAGCAGAGTTTGACTTTTGAGTAAACGACCCCGGAATAGAGTTTTGATGATTCCAACAGTTCCGTATGGTTATTTTGGACTTAGGAGCATTTCCGAAATTTTATTTGGAAGTCCGTAGTTAATTTAGGTTTAAAATAGCTAAAATAGAAATTTAAGTTTGGAAGTTTGACCAGGGAGTTACATATTTTGGTTCTCGTTGCATTTGGCCGTATGCCTAATTGATCTTTTACTATCTTATTTTCTTTTCAATTAGTTAGGTGGGTTCATTTTGACTCTTAAAAGTTTTCATTATATAATTAAAAAAAAAGCTCATGAATTTTGTCACTTTCTGTAAGGAATTACTCTTCACGTACGCTCTTCTAGAATAGGATTTCCATATTCAATTTTCTTGGCATCACTCTGGAAACCTCACCTCGACATCTCACGTGACTCACAAAAATCACTGATAATACACAATCAAGTAGCATTTGGAGAAACAGAGAGGGGAAAAGGAAAAACAATTGCTCATCTTCTCCATTAGGCAAAATTTTCTCCATCTATGCAAAACTCCACCAAAATTTTAGTTCTTTTCACAGACTTTTAACATGGAAACTACATAATTCCATCACCTCTATTCAACCAATATTTGGACCACAAATTAACAAAATCTTCTCCCGTGAACTTTCCTTGACTGCAACACCACCCTTTCTCTATTTTTAAAGCTCCCCCACCACCGTCCTTTATCATTTTCTTTGTCAAAATTATCAGTGAATTAGAAATCAGAAATGGGTTGAATATTAAGGGTAAATTTCGGGCTAGATCTCTAGATTTGAAATCCAACCGAAGTTGCCGTTAGGGTGGGTATAGTTTGAGTGCTATGGTCTGCGGTATCGGTCCAGATTTGAAACGCAATTGAGGTGTTGTTGTCAGATTTGGTTTCTAATTCATCTCTGGGTAACGTTGTTACTGTATAAAGAGGTTCTTTCTTAATTAAAATCTGGAGAAAACTTTGCTACACAAAAGATTCGGGACGTTTGGAGACCAATTCACGAGGCAAGGGTATAACGGAGTAAGAATTTACATGGCTTTGAGGTAAGTATCTTGCCTAACCTTGAGTGGGAGAATTACCCCATAGGCATCGAGTCTTATGTGCCATTTATGAAATATAAAAAATCGTGTACACGAGGTGACGAGTATGTACTCGGGCTTATATGTGCAAATTTTATTGGGTTAAAGTCTTAGGCATTATTGTGTAGTAAATTGGATAATTGTTGGTATTTATTAAATCATCTATTTGTCATGCCTCAATCCTTGTTTGTTGAATTTATTTTTATATGACAATTTGATGTGAGTATTACTTGAATATTTATGTAAATTCCATGAGTTTGTTGATTTGATATTTCCTGAAAATAATTATATTATGAATTTTTCCATCTGCAAATAATTAATGAACTAAGTTTAAATTGAGGCGTTAATACAATTATCAAGAATTTGGATTAATGAATGTGTTGCCCTATACTGAGTATTTTCTATCTTTGTTGATTTTTTTTGAGGTTTTATATACGTTGTGTGGAGCTTTGGGCTATTTTTGAGAAATTTATTGATTTTACTATATCATTGGAATTGATTGTGGTTGTTGGGCAAATTGTGATAGAAATTGATTGTGTTGTGTTGTCGTGATAATATCTCGTGTAAATTGTTGTGTGATTTGAGTTGTTATTATGAGGATATAAGGGTGACATTTCACTGTTGATATTATGTGGGTATAAGGGTGACATTTCACCGTGATTATGTGTGTTGGGATATTGTTTGGGCGGAGTGAGAATGGTGGCTATTATACGGAGCGATAAGGATGGCTGTAGGAGCGATAATGGTGGCTATTGATATTGTCAGGGCGGAGGGATAAGGGAGGTTATTATAAGAGTGATAAGGGTGGCTATAGGAGAGATAAGAGTGGCCATTGTCAGGGATGATACGTGATGATGTGGAGTTATTGTGTTGGTAATTTTTATGTGATGATGTGGGGTTATTGCGTTGGTAATTTTCATGTGATGTTGTGCTTTTCCTTGTGTTTATTTTTATATCTTGTGCAATTTGTCTTGTTGTTGGTAAATTGATAATAGTCTAATCTATGTTGAAATTGGGAGCCTATAGCTATTGCCGGGTAGATTATGAAATGAAATGTGGGCACGAGGCGCCGTGAGTAAATAATGATGATATTGACATGTGAACTGTCCGTGCAGTTGTGATATGAAATGGGGGGCACGAGGTGCCGTGGGTAAATGATGATGATATTGGCACGTAAGTTGTCCGTGTTGTGTATATCACCGGTTGATTATTGTTGCCATCATTGTTATTTGTTTTCTATTATTTTTGTATACTATATTGCACAAGTTATTAGACTAGTGAGTGTCTTGACTGTACCTCGTCACTAATACACAGATGTTAGTCTTGATACTTACTGGGTACTGACCGTGGTGTACTCATACTACACTTCTGCACATTTTTTTGCAGAGCCAGGTATTGGAGCTATCGGAGTCGGACAGAGTTAAATTGTGATCGCAAGGATTTAAGGTAGAGCTGCTTGGTCGTCGCAGTCCCTTGAAGTCTTTTCATTCTATTGTACTGTTAATTATTAATCAAACAGTATTGAGTATTCGATCTTTGAGATCATTTCATGTATTCAGTTAGAGTTCGTGACTCAGTATTACCAGTCTTGGGAGGTTGTTTTATTTGTAATTATTTCCTGTGTTGGTTTTTA
This sequence comes from Nicotiana tabacum, assembly GCF_000715075.1. Lineage (NCBI taxonomy): Eukaryota > Viridiplantae > Streptophyta > Magnoliopsida > Solanales > Solanaceae > Nicotiana > Nicotiana tabacum. The sequence goes on from NC_134101.1 coordinate 28,154,007, forward strand.
TAAAAAAAAATGGCTTAAATTATTATAAAATCGGCTTACCTAGTCTTAGAGACTAAGTGCCATCACGAAGCCTGTGGCGGGATTTTGGGTCGTGAAAAGTTGGTATCAAAGCTCTAAGTTCATTGTCACGAACGCGTAAGAGGAAACCAGAACAAATACACCAGCAGTCTTCAGCCATCAAGCCAAATCCAAAAATGATCTGCCAACCATCTGAAACTCACCCGAGGCCTCTGGGACCTCAACCAAACATACCATCAAGTCCCAAAACACGACACGAACTTAGTCGAACCCTCAAATAACCTCAAACAATATCAAAAATACGAATTACACATGTATTCAAGCCTAATGAACATTGAAAATTTCAAATTCTACAAACGACGTCAAAACCTATCAAATCTAGTCCGATTGACCTCAAATTTTGCACACAAGTCACACTTTTCAAAATTCCAACTTTCGCCATGTCAAGCCTAATTCTACTACGGACCTCCAAATCACAATCCGGATGCGCCCCTAAGTCCAAAATCACCTAACGTAGCTAACGGAACCATCAAAATTTAAATCCGAGGTTATTTACACATAAGTCAATATCCGGTCAACTTTTCCAACTTAAGCTTTCCATTATGAGACTAAGTGTCTCAATTTATTCTAAAATCTCTTCGGACCCAAACCAACTAACCCGATAAGTCATATAACAGCTATAAAGCACAAATAGAGCAGTAAATGGGGGAACAAGGCTACAACTCTCGTAACGACCGAATGGGTCGTTACAAAATCTCTCTCTAGGTAGCTCCAAAATCGCCCTAAGAAGTGAAATAAATGAACAAAAAATGACCTAAGTCCGAAATAAATGGACCTCACTGCCTCCAGGACTTTCGCATTTGTGGTGCAAGGGCCGCATCTGCGGAAGGTTCATTGCAGATGCGGTCCTCTCTTGGCTGGCCTAAATCAGCACATGCGGAAGAATGGCCCGCTTCTGCGAGCCCGCTCATGCTACGCGAGAGACGCACTTACGCCCTGCCTCGCTTCAACGGTCCCTTGACCGCTTCTGCGGTCGCGCATCTGCGCCCACCGCATCCGCATCTACGATTCCTGGGCTGCCTAAGTTGGGCCACTTCTGCGGCTGCTGGCTCGCTTCTGCGAGCTCGCACCTGCGGTTGGCCCTCCAGAGGTGCGATTGCACCAAAAGCTGGATGCTTCACCTGATCACCCAAGGCCAAACGACTTCCTCGCATCGACTGAATGGCATCCGGGGCCCCCGAGGCCCCGTCCAAACATACCAAGAAGTTGGTAAACATAAAACGGACCCACTCGCAACCTCGAAACGCAGAAAACAATATTAAAACAAGGAATCGCAACCCAAAATCAATAGGATCAACTTATGAACTTCAAATTCCTCCAACTTACTTCGAACGCGCCGGTTCATACTTAAACTACTCGGAATGGAACTAAATTTTGCGTGCAAGTCTTAAATCACCATATACAACTATTCTCAGGCTCGGAATTACAAACGAACCTTGATAACACCAAAACCTACTCCAAACCAAATTCAAAGAACTTGTAAACCTTCAATAAGCCAACTTTCAACATTAAGCGCTGAAATGCTCCCGGGTCATCCAAAACCCGATCTGAACATATGCCCAAGTTCTAAATCGCCATACGAACCTATTGGAACCGTCAAATCCTGGTTCCGAGGTGGTTTACTTAAAATGTTACCAAAGTCAAACTTAGCCTTTTAAAGCCAAACTAAGGAACCAAGTGTTCTGATTTCAACCTAAACCCTTCCAAAATCCCGAACTAACCATATCCGCAAGTTATAAAATAGTAAAAGCACATACGTGGAGTATTATTTAGGGGAACAGGGATCTAGAAAGCAAAATAACCGGTCGGGTCGTTACATTCTCCACTTCTTAAATAAACGTTCGTCCTCGAATGGATCTAGAATCATACACGGAGTGCTGAATAGGTGTGGATATCTGCACCACATGTCCTCCTCGACCTCCCAAGTCGCCTCCTCGACTGGTTGGCCCCTCCACTGAACGTTTACCATAGAAATCTTATTGGACCTCAGCTGGTGAACCTGTCTGTCAATAATGGCAACTGGCTCCTTCTCATAACCCATGCTCTCATCTAGTTGAACCGTGGTGAAGTCTAACACATGCGACTTGTCGGCATGATACCTCCGGAGTATAGACACGTGGAAAATCGGATAAACTCCCGACAGACTGGGAGGCAAAGCAAGCTCATAAGCAACCTCCCCAACTTGTCTCAATACCTCAAATGGACCTATAAACTTGGGGCTCAACTTGCCCTTCTTCCCGAACCTTATGATTCCCTTCATCGGCGAGACTTTCAAAAGAACCTTCTCGCCCACCATAAATGATAAATCACGCGCCTTCTGATCCGCGTAACTCTTCTATCTGGACTGTGCTGTAAGAAGTCGCTCCTGAATCAACTTTACCTTTTCCAATGCATCCTTCACTAAATCAGTACCATATAACTTAGCCTCGCAGGGCTCAAACCATCCGATGGGCGAACGACATCGCCGACCATATAAAGCCTCAAATGGAGCCATCTTGATGCTGGACTGATAACTGTTGTTGTAATAAAACTCAGCCCAAGGAAAGAATCGATCCCACTTCCCTTCAATGTCAATCACGCATGCTCTAAGCATATCCTCCAAGATCTGAACTGTCCGCTCCGACTTCCTGTCGGTCTGCGGATGAAAGGCTGTGCTGAGCACTACCCGGGTTTCCAACTCACTCTGTACTGCCCTCCAGAAATTCAAAGTAAATTGAGGGCCTCTATATGATATAATAGAGAGAGGCACACCGTGCAACCAAACAATCTCCTGAATGTAAATCTGAGCCAACCTCTCTGAAGAATACGTGGTAACAACCGGAATGAAGTATGCTGACTTGGTCAATCTGTCGACAATGACCCAAACCACATCAAACTTCTGCAAGGTCAGTGGCAACCCAACTATGAAGTCCATAGTAATGCGCTCCCATTTCCACTCAGGTATAGTCATCTGCTGAAGTAGGCCACCTGGCCTCTGATGATCGTACTTAACCTGATGGTAATTTAGGCACCTCGCTACATACTCAACTATGTCCTTCTTCATCCGGCGCCACTAATAATGCTGCCTCAGGTCGCGATACATCTTCGTAGCACTTGGGTGAATAGAATATCGAGAACTATGTTCCTCCTCTAGAATCGTTTCCCTCAATCCATCAACATTAGGGACACATAGGCGACCCTGGAGTCGTAGAACACCATCCTCCCCGACAGTAACCACTTTAGCACCACCCTGTAGTACCGTCTCTCCGAGAACCAATAAGTGTGGATCATCAAACTGACGAGCCTTGATTTGCTCGAATAGTGAAGACTGGGCGACAACGCATGAAAGAACTCGGCTGGGCTCTGAAATATCCAACCTCACAAGTCTGTTAGCCATGGATTGAAGGTCCAAAGATAGTGGCCTCTCCTCTGCAGAAATGAATACCAAACTGCACATACTCTCCGCCTTTCTGCTCAAGGAATCCACAACTACATTAGCCTTGTCTCGATGATAAAGGATGGTAATATCATAATCTTTTAGTAATTCAAGCCACCTGCGTTGCCTCAAATTGAGATCCCTCTGCTTGAACAAATGCTGCAAGCTGCGATGATCGGTGTAAACCTTATAGGACACCCTATAAAGATAATGCCTCCAGATCTTGAGAGCATGAACAATCGCGACCAACTCCAAATCATGTACATGGTAATTCTTCTCGTGGGGATTCAGTTGACGTGAAGCATATGCAATAACTCGCCCCTCCTGCATAAATACACAACCCAAACCAACGCGTGAAGAGTCACAATATACAGTATACATCCCTGAACGGGAAGGTAACACTAACACTGGTGCTGAAGTCAATGTGGTCATGAGCTTCTAAAAGCTCGCCTCGCAATCATCAGACCATCAGAACGGAGCACCCTTCTGGGTCAATCTAGTCAAAGGTGCTGCAATAGATAAGAAGCCCTTCACAAACCGATGATAATAATCTGCTAACCCCAGGAAGCTCCTGATCTCAATCGCCATGGCATGACGAGGCCAACTCTGAACTACCTCGATCTTCTTAAAATCTACCTTAATACCCTCACTTGATACTATATTTCCCAAGAATACCATAGAATCTAACCAGAACTACACTTGGAGAACTTAGCATATAGCTTTTGTTCCCGCAAGGTCTGAAGCACCACTCTCAAATGCTTCTTGTGCTCCTCCATGCTACGTGAGTAGATCAAAATGTCACCAATGAAGACAATGACAAACGAATCAATATATTGCCTGAACATGCGATTCATCAAATCCATAAACGTTGTCGAGACGTTAGTCAAACTGAAAGACATCACTAGAATCTCAGAATTACCATATCTTGTCCGGAAAGCCGCCTTCGAAACATCGAAATCTTGAATTTTCAGCTGATGGTACCCCGATCTCAAGTCTATCTTAGAGAACACCCTAACACCCTGCAACTGGTCAAACAAATCATCAATACGCGGCAACGGGTAATTGTTCTTAATGGTAACTTTGTTCAATTGGTGGTAACGATGCACATCCACATAGTCCCATATTTCTTCTTCACAAATAACACCGGTGCACCCCAAGGCGACACACTCGGTCTGACGAACACCTTTGCTAGCAACTCCTCAAGTTGTTCCTTCAACTCCTTCAACTCTTTTGGAGCCATGCGGTATGGTGGAATAGATATAGGCTGGGTACCTGGAGCCAAATCCATACAGAAATCGATATCACGATTGGGTGGCATGCCTGGAAGATAAGAAAGAAACACATCAGAGAACTCCCGGACTACAGGCACTGAATCAATCGCCGGAGTCTCTATAGTAGTATCCCAAACATAAGCTAGATAAGCCAAACAACCCTTCTCGACCATGTGTCGAGCCTTCAAAAAGGAGATAACCCGACTGGATGTACTGACAGACGAACCCTTCCACTCCAATCTAGGAAACTCTAGCATCGCTAAGGTAACGGTCTTGGCATGGCAATAAAGGATGGAGTGATATGGAGACAACCAATCCATGCCCAGGATGACCTCAAAGTCGGTCATATCGAGCAACAGAAGATCCGCTCGGGTCTCATAACCACATAAATTAACAATGCAGGACCGATAGATCCGATCTACAACAACAGAATTGCCCACTGGAGTGGACACATAAACAGGAGTACCCAAGGACTCATGAGGAATTCCTACGAAATGAGCAAACAGAGATGAAACATATGAATATGTAGACCCTGGATCAAATAGTACCGAAGCATCCCTACCGTAAATAGAAATAATACCTTTGATCTCGGCATCTGAGGCTACTACATCTGGTCTGGCTGGGAAGGCATAGAATCTGGATGGAGCGCCTTCTGGCTGGCCTCCACCTCTAAGACGACCTCTACCTACCTGCCCTCCACCTCTGGGCGGTCGGACGACTGGTGGGGTAGCTGGTGCTTGTAATCATAGGATGCTGACCCCGCTGCACTACCTTGCCCAGAAGCCTAGGGCAGAACCTCCGCACATGACTGAGATCCCCGTACTCGAAACAACCTCTCGGTACGGTGGACTGTTGACCTGAAGTCTGACCCTGATGGCCTTAATACCCAATGGAGGGTTCCTTAATAGCTGGTGGGCGGTAGGAACTCTCTGGCATGACGCTGAAATAAGGTCGCACTGGAGCACCCCAAGGAGGCGACGGTGCTGGATATATGGGCCTGCAAGACTGACCCCTCACGAACTGACCCTTGCCCCCAGTCGGGGCACCATTGAACTCTCTAGAATATCCAAACCGCTTATCCCTCGTCATCTGCTCTCGTCTCCGCTGACGGACACCCTCGATCCTCCGAGCTATCTCCACAACTAGCCCGTAAGAAGTCCCCATCTCCACTTCTAGAGCCATGGTAGCCTAGATACCAGAGTGCAACCCGACAACAAACCTCCGCACTCTCTCTGCATTGGTAGGAAGTATCCTAAGTGCATGGTGAGACATCTCAGAAAATCTCGCCTCATAGTCGGTCACCGACATCTGGCCCTACTGAAGCTGCTCGAACAGAAACCACAACTCTTCCCTCTGAGAGGGTGGAATATATCTGTCCAAGAAGAGGCGTGTGAACTAATCCCAAGTCGTGGGAGGAGAACCTGCTGGTCTGCTAAGAAGATAGGACTGCCACCATCTACGGGCCCTGACCTCCAGCTGAAAGGTGGTAAAGTCCACCCCGTGGAACTCCAATATCCTCATGTTGTGCAGTCTGTCCCTACACCGATCAATAAAATCCTGGGGGCCCTCATGCCGCTCACCCACAAAGATAGGAGGATTTAGCCTAGTCCATCTGTCCAATAGCTTATGCGGATCGCCGGCCACAGCTGGTCTGGGCTTAGGTATAGCTGATGCAACTGGCTGAGCTCCGCCTTCGGGTAGTGCGCCCGGGGTCTTATGTACGGCAGCTGCATGCCGTGGAGCCTAAGCGGTAGGGGTCTGTCCTCCCCCTCCCGCCTCAGATGAAGCTAGGTCTGCTGGAAATAAACTAGCCTGAGTCATAGAATCTATGAACCGCAGCATACGGCCCATGACCTGCTGGAATCCCGGTGCGGACATGAAATCCATTGGGGTTAGCTCTGCTGCAGGCACCTCACCCTGCTCCTCAATAATAGGATCCTCTACTGGATCCACCAGTGGCATGACTGGAACAACTCTAGGACGCCCTCGTCCTCTACCATGATCTGGAGCCCTCCCTCGGCCTCTAGCAACAGGGGGAACATGTTCTCCATGATCGGGTACATCTACCGCGCGCATTCTCACCATCCATGAGAAAATAAGAGAATGATACTTAGCACAACATCAATTGCGCGATAGGAGATAAAGAAAAGAGTAGTTTCCTAATACTCTATAGCTTCTCGAAGATAAGTACGGACGTCTCCGCACCGATCCGCAAGACTTTATTAGGCCTGCTCATAACTTGTGAGACCTACATGAACCTAGTGCTCTGATACCATATTGTCACGACCCAATTTCTCCTATAGGCCGTGATGGCACCCAACGTCGCCGCTAGGTAAGCCAACGGTGAACTAACTACATGATTACTCTTTTTTAATAGGCTTCCAAGTAATTAAATTCCATTTATTAAAAGGTTGAAGAAGTAGAAAGTTTAGTAATTAAAACGGAAGCAACTGAGTGCAATCATAGATATATAAATACTCCAAAACCATAAAGTCTACTAGAGTGTGTGTCAAGACCTGGCGTCACAAGTGTATGAGCACTAGTAGAATATACAAAACTCTAACTACCGTATGAAATAACAAAGGCAGAAAATAAGTACAAAAGAAAGGCTCTAGGTGTTGCAGAACGGCTCAGGAAGCAGCTCACCACTAGGCCACAGGGTATCGGGGATGCGCACCAGTGTGACCGCTAGATGCACCTGCCTCAGATGCTGCACGATTAGTACAGAAGTGTAGCGTGAGTACATAAACAACATGTACCCAGTAAGTATCAAGTCTCGAAGAAATAGTGACGAGAGGTCGACATCGACACTTACTATAGGCTAACAGTAAAGAAATACAGATGTTCTAAATAAGCATGGGTTATGTAAATAATAATAATAATAATAACTCAATAACAAGCAGGAAGTAAATAACTCTTTCACACATGGTAAGTCCCAAATAAATTTCTGTCTTATATAATTTTAGCCTCTCAAGCCAAGAAAAGATATCAAATATAAAATTACACTTCGAGTGTTATCACGCACGATTATGCCGAGGTCGTATGGCCCGATCCAGAATAATGTGTACACTGCCGAGAGTCGAGCGGCATGAACCATTGATGTATCTATATACTACCGAGGCATTTGGCCCGCTCCACAAGAAGAGAGGATACTTTACAAACAACTGGTTTAAGAGCTAATACAAGGCTAATGCGCAAAGAAGCACAATTTCTATTAACGGTCAAGTAACCCGCCAAAACTCAAGTAAGTGAAGTTCGGTCCTTTACAATTCCTTTAACAAGTTCCAATATAATTTAGGCACTTTAATTAACAAGTAGGGTGTTAACATTACAAGTATTTCATGATTCAGGTCCTAAACTACCCGGATATAAGCATAATTAGTAGCTACGCACGGACTCTCATCACCTCGTTGCCTACGTAGCCACCCCCCTACCATTTAGAAGAAAATAGCAATTTAAACCACCTATGGGGTAAATTCCCTCTTACAAGGTTAGGCAAGAGACTTACCTTGTCTCAACCCTCACTTTCCGGCCTCAAATTTACCCTAAAGCCTCCACTCGGTGCCGAACAATTCGAAACTAGTCAAATGCTGTATAAATTAATCAATATACGCTGAAAAGTTAATGATTTAGCTATTAGAGTAATTTTCCAACCGAAATTAAAAGATTCTTAAAATTTACCCCGGGCCCACGTGCCCGGATTCCGGAAATTTTGGAGAAAGTTGTTACCCATAAACTCATGAACTCAAATATGTAATTTTCACTCAATCCCATAACCATTTTTCGTTGGTAAATCTCATTTTTATCAAAACCTAGGCTTATTAAACTAAACCCATAATTTTCACAAATTTACATGTTAAAATCTACCAATAATCTATGTATTTAACTTATATTGGATAGAAATTACTTACCTCAAATAGCTAGGTGGAAATCTCTCTCTTGGAAGCTCCAAAATCGCCTCAAGAAGTGAAATAAATGAACCAAAAATGACCTAAGTCCGAAATAAATGGACCTCACTGCCTCCAGGACTTTCGCATCTGTGGTCCAAGGGTCGCATCTGCGAAAGATTCATCGTAGATGCGGTTCTCTCTTAGCTGGCCTAAATCTGCATCTGCGGAAGAATGGCTTGCTTCTACGAGCCCACTCCTACCTCGCTTCTGCGGTCCCTTGACCGCTTCTGCGGTCGTGCATCTGCGCCCACCGTGTTCTCATCTGCAATTCTTGGGCTGCCTAAGCTGGGCCTCTCTTGTGGCTGCTGACTCGCTTCTACGAGCTCGCACCTACGGTTGGACCTCCATATGTGCGATTGCACCAGAAGCTGGATGCTTCAGCTGATCACCCAAGGCCAAACGACTTCCGCGCATCGTCTGAATAGCATATGGTGCCCCAGAGGCCCCGTCCAAACATACCAACAAGTTTGTAAACATAAAATAGACTCTCACGCACCCTCAAAACAAGGAAAACAACATTAAAACTAGGAATCGCAACCCAAAGCCAATAGGATAAACTTATGAACTTCAAATTCCTCCAACTTACTCTGAACGCGCCGATTCATACTTAAACTACTCGGAATGGCACCAAATTTTGCGTGCAGGTCTTAAATCACCATACGAAACTATTCTCAGGCTTAGAATCACAAACGGACCTCGATAACACCAAAACCTACTCGAAACCAAATTCAAAGAATATTTAAACCTTCAATAAGCCAACTTTTAACATTAAGCGCCGAAACGCCCCGGGATATCCAAAACCCGATCCGAACATACACCTAAGTCCTAAATCGTTATACGAACCTATTGGAACCGTCAAATCCCGGTTCCGAGGTTGTTTACTCAAAATATTGACCAAAGTCAAACTTAGCCCTTTAAAGCCAAACTAAGGAACCAAGTATTCAGATTTCAACCCGAACCCTTCCAAATCCAGAACTAACCATCCGCCCAAGTCATAAAATAGTAAAAGCACATACATGAAGTCTTATTTAGGAGAACAGGGATCTAAAAAGAAAAATGACCGGTCGGATCGTTACAGAAGACGTTCAGAATCAAAGATGTTATTGTCAACAAGAATCTCCTTGCCTTCAATGAAATACTCCGAAAATGCACAACAATATATACCACAATCACTGCATACAAAAATGTATTAAGAAAAAATAAGATACCAATAAAAGAGTGAAAACAAAGAATATCATATAAAAAAAATTACAACTTACGCTTTTTCCTGTTGAGGCAATTCATCTACCGATAAAAGAGAAAATGGTTCTGACAGATCCTCCTTTCCCAAATAATGAGATCTATTCCTTGCAATGTCAACTCTTTGCTCATAAAATGGAGTAGTGTTCAACAGCAATGATATCATTACAGCAAATGAGTGCAATGCTTTATAAACAACAACATCATGACTTGCAGATCTCATAGAGTCGTATATGTAAATGTACCCATCAAGCAAAGACAGAACGCCCAATACCCAATTTCATGCATCTTTCACATTAATTGGCATAAGAACATAATCAACGAAAATCCAAGAGGGTGTTACAAAGAATGTAATACCCAAGCACATACTCTTTTAATTTCTTTGTCAAGTCAAATATCTCTTTTTTACATTCCCACTATCTGTGGTTGATTTATTGTACACCTCTTGAATGGTACAACTGAAATAATTGTCACTAGTTGTCATCTTTACTTTTCCATATTTAGCTTTCTTCCGGAGGTAGTAGAATATAATATCAATATGCTACAAAAAAGAAAAAACACATCAATCGAACATACACACACACCTGTCAAACTAAAAAAGGAAATAATGTCTGTTGACATACCGTCTCATTGATACCTATACCAGTATAGTGAAGTTCAAAAAACCATGTCCTCTTAGTTATAAATGCAATTCAAGATCAAACTGTTGCTCTAGTATATCATCCTTCTTTTCGTACACCTTTTTGTAAAAAAGATTTAATAAATATATAAATACGATAGTCCAAACTATGATTAAAAAGAAAATACAATCAAAGCATAAGGAAATCTACAACACTACCTGCGAGTTCCAATTAACTTTGTTTCAACAAACATAGTAAACTCATCACTAATTAATACATGAACTTTTTCTGTAATTGACATTTTAAAAGGATGATCCCCTTTCACAATAACACGAGGTACAACATTTTTTCTTATTCAGTCAAGTAGAGTCATCTGAAACCTCATAAGCTTAAACGCCTTCATAAGTTGACTGAATAGGCAAAGAACTTGCAACATCTTCAGGTGTAGAGCATTTTGGAATAGAACAGATTACAGGAGCAACACCTATGGACTGATTAGCAATCTCAAAATTTAGTTTGTGAATCTGAGAATCAATCTGAGAGTTAGTCATCTCAACCTCATAATCTGGAAACATCTCCGTTGTTGATTTTTTATAAACCTCAACAGCCGGAACATCTTCATCGCGTGATTGTTTAGGCATCTGACAAGATGGAATATCTTCAGTTGTTGTTTGTTTACCAAGCTTAGATGTTAATTTATGAGCCTCTGAATCACACGTTTCTAACCACTTATCACCATCCAGAATTCCAACATCAACAAACCCAGATGCTACATAAAAATACATCAAGATGTCAGAAAAGATAAATATTAAAAAAAAATTCAATATACAACTATATGTTTAAATACCGGAAGTTCCTTCCTTTATCGCTTCTAAATCCATATCTTCTAATTTTAATCTTCATTATTGACATCATTTTACTTGATATCATGGGAATCCTCTGCAGAGCCATAAATTGAAGCATTATAAACAAGTTATCAGAAAATAAGAAGAACTCAAGTATATCATACTCATCCGGTATAAAACAATATGGCACAACAAGCCTTCAGAGATAAGATGTCAAGTAGAATATACTGCAACCAAATTTTGAATTATGAAGGCTAGCACATTATTCTAGATTTCATGTTATGAGAAATAATAAATATCCAACAATAAATACTGGATTAGAATGGAAAAATACAATAAAAAATGTAGTACATTATACTTATACACTAAATTATAGTCATCCAGTATACAACACTGGACAACAAGCCTTCGAACACTAGATTTCCCAGCATAATATGCAGTTTACTAGTATACCTTCTAAGACTTCATCTATAATATACGGGAACAAAACTTTGAATTATAAACGCTACCACATTATTATAGAAATCCAACAAAAGATATTGGATTAGAATTGAAAAATATGATCAAAATATAGTATATTATAATTATCCACTAAATTATACTCATCTAATATATAAAACTGGATAACATTCCTTCAGACACCAGACTTCCAGTATAATGTACAGTATACTAGTATACCTTCTTCGTTTTCATTGACTGCATCCCGGTTCCTATCACCATCATCATCTTTATCTTTTTTCACATCTCTGTTGTATTGGTGCTATATCAGAAATTTCAAATAAAATGTTATTAACTTTAGAACTACCAAAAAAAATGAAAAACAATACACACAATAAGTACTAGTATACCTCTAAATTGCTCTTCTTAGTTGAATCAATGGCATTGAACACCTCCACAAATTTCTCAGCAATATAATTCTTAAACCCACTAGTTCATCCTTGTATTCCTTCTTCAATAACGATACTTCTTTCTTCAATTCCACTTGACCATCTGCCAAAATCTTAAACTGAACATCCCAATCACTACCTTTAGGTGGAGGGTCGACAGAGGCATTCCATATACTTTGATGTTTGTCATGAATATTCTCCACAACCTTCTTCTCCAAATCATTTGCAGCTTTACTTTTCATTTTTTATGTTTGAGGTGTACGATCGACAAGGTCATTATTTGATGCCTTAACTTTACAATATTTTTTTATTTCTTCAGCTGGAGTGTAACGATCCGACCGGTCATTTTGCGCTCTAGCATGTCGTTCGGCGGTTTGAAACCTTGAGTAGTTTCACTTCAGGTATTATGACTTGCACGTATGGCTGGAATTGAATTTCGGGAAGTTCGGAGTTAGTTTGGGGAGAAAATTCTAATTTCAGAAGCTTTAAGTTGAAAGAATTGATTAAGGTTTGATTTTTGAGTAAACGACCTCGGAATTGGGATTGGAAGGTTCCAACAGGTTCGTATAATAATTTTGGACTTGGGCGTATGTCCGAATCGGGTTTTGGATGACCCAGGAGCGTTTCGGCGCCTATTGTGGAAGGTTAGCGTTTTGGAAGAATTTCATAAATTTGGGTTAAAGTATATTTCAATGTTATTAATGTCTGTTTGGGATTCCGAGTCTGGAAATAGCTCCTTATGGTTATTCTGGTATTGGGAGCGCATCTGGATGTAGATTTGGAGGTCCGTAGGTCGTTTCGGAGTCATTTGGCAAAAATTGGAAATTTGGATAATTTTTGAGAAGTTTGACCGGGAGTAGACTTTTTGATATCGGGGTCGGATTCTGATTCCGAAAGTGGGAGTAGGTCCATAATATCAATTATGACTCGTGTGCAAAATCTGAGGTCAATCGGACGTGATTTGATAAGTTTCGGTATCGATTGTAGATGTTAAAGTTTCAAAATTCATTAAGTTTGAATTGGAGGGTGATTCATAGTTTCGATGTTGTTTGGTATGATTAGAGGCCTCGACTAAGTTTGTAATGTGTTTTGGGACGTGTTGATATATTTGGTTGAGGTCCCGAGGGCCTCGGGTGGATTCCGGATGATCGACGGATCGAATTTGGACTTGGAAGAAGTGCTAGAGCTGCTTCCTTCTGGTGTAACTGCACCTACGAGGTTTTGGCTGCAGGTGCGGAGCCGCAAAAGCGGCCAAAAAGGAGCAAATGCAATTTTTGTTGGGCAGTGCTGGGACCGCAGAAGCGGTCATCTCGCCACAGAAGCGAGACCGCACCTGCGGAAGGGAAGGCGTAGAAGCGGAAGCAGGCAGCTGGGGGCATCTCCGCAGAAGCGGAATATTCGCCGCACCTGTGGAACCGCAGAAGTGGTCAAGTGACCGCAGGTGCGAGAAGTCGCTAGGCATAAGGGTTCTTTAAGAACGGGGATTTGGCCATTTTCTTCCATTCTCTCTTGGTTGGGCGATTTTAAGAGAGCTTCAAGTGGGCAGTTTTTCTTCATCTATGCTAAGGTAAGTTATTCCCATCCATTTCAAGATAAATACATGGTTTTTTATAGATTCAAGCATGGAAATTTGTAGAAATTTGGGGTTTTGGTAGAAACCGAGAAATTAGTATTTTTGGATTTTGACCACGAATTTGGGCATGGAGTTGAGAATAAATCATATATTTGAGTTCGTAATGTTATGAGTAATGTTTATCTTCGAAAAGTTTCAAAATTCGGGCACGTGGGCCAGAGGGTTGCTTTATCGGCTTTTCGATCAGAGTTGAGAATTTGTCTAAATTGATTTGTTATGAGTATTAGAGTATATCTTTATTGGTTTGCATATTGTTTGACTAGTTTTGGAGCGACGAACATCGATTTGAGGTGTTAGAGGTCTTTGGAGCCGGTTATGGAACTTCGGAACGAGGTAAGTCTCCTGTCTAACCTTGTGAGGGGAAACCACCCCCTAGGTTATACTTATTGTTATGTGCAACTAGTTGTGGGCGCTACGTACGTACGAGGTGACGAGAGTCCGTACGTAACTAAAGCATGTCTATGCCCGGGTAGACTTAGGACCTTATCCTATAATAATTGAATAATTTTAACTTGTTCTACTGGCTTATTTAATTAAAGTTATAACTGAAATTGATTTAGAAATAAAAGTACCAGGTCAAGCTTTAATACCTTGAGATGTTGCTAAGGTATTCGATAAATGTAAAGAGATGTACTTATTATTGTGTTCATGTACTTTATTGTAAGCGCGTATCCTGTGATTCAGAAACTTCCTTCCTTTCTTGTGGAGCAGGCCGAACGCCTCGGCAGTATATAGAGATGCATCTCTGGTTCGTGCCGTTCGACCCTCGGCAGTGTACATACTATTCCGGATCGAGCCGAACGACCTCGGCAGAATCGTGCTTTATACTGCTAGTAGTCCGAATATTCACGAGATACACTTTTCACTGATGCCCGATATTTTATGGTATTTCTTATCTGATTGGTATTGACACTTGGCATTTATTCTGAGATATTGAGGTAGGATACATGATCGATAAAGTTTTGTTAAAAAGGAAATAATTGGAACATTATGAAACTTCAGATTTCTCCCCTATTGCTGTGTACTTTATAATTGTATGAATTATCAATTATATTGCGTTATTGGACCTTTAATATGTGTCAATGTCGACCCCTCATCACTACTCCTCCAGGGTTAGGCTAGATACTTACTGGGTACGCATTGATTTACGTACTCATACTACACTTGCTGCACATTTTGTTCAGGTGCATATATACCCGGTGGTCTTTTGGGCGTAGAGGAGCGGATGTTGCAGGGACTTACCGTGAGCTGCATTTTATGTTACGATCCGCAACCTGCAGAGTTATTTACGTTTGTATTCTAGATAGATGTTGCATTTATATTATATTTCCTAGTTGATGCTCATTCACTTGTGACACCGGAATTTGGGGTGATTATGGGTTGTTTGGTATTGAAATTATGAAAATATTTTTATTTACTCCATAAAGTTCTTCTTTTATTATTAAATTGAAGGAAATCGTGATTTCAATTATTAAAAGGAGTAATTAAGTTAATTAATTATGGTTGGCTTGCCTGACAACGGTGTTAGGCGCCATTACGACCTATCATGGATTTTGGCGGGTCGTGACAACATGGTATCAGAGCACTAGGTTCACTTAGGTCTCACGAGTCATGAGCGAGTCTAGTAGAGTCTTGCGGATCGGTACAGAGACGTCTATATTTATCTTCGAGAGGCTACAAGACTATTAGGAGCACTTCCCTTCTTGATTCCTCATCGTGCGATTTGATTCATTTGAGGCTTATGCCTTCATTTCCTTCCTATTCAATCTTGTGCGACGTGAAGCGTTTGTTTTAAATTTGGAAACGAGGAATTTTAATTGTTCTGCAGATGTGGTGCGGGATGTTTCTCCCTGCATATTTGATTGGGCTATTGTCGCCGCCTTGCGGAAGGTCATTCTGTCATTTCAGCTCAGTATCAGTATTGCCTATGGTTTGAGATTTGGCGCTAATTGTTATGATGATTCGTGCATTGCTATCGCATAGTGTTGGCGTAATGATAGGGTGCTTATCTATAGATCGCGGCAGTAAATGACTTGATAGAAGGACTTCTCATTTCACGGCTTAGAGGTTCAGCATTTAGTTCCGACAGAGGAGAGGCAATCGGACTACGAACATTCAGGTTTGGGTTGATGGAGTAACGAGACTGGGTATTTCGAGCGCGGTGGAATTTTCATCTATTATGTGGTGTCGTCATCCTGGATTGGATGCGTTAAGTTTGCCGGTGTTGTGGTCTTCTTCAATTCGCCTTCGGGGCGGGGTATTATGAAATGGTGCTGGAGAAGCGGTTGTCAGAAATAACGGGATGTAGCGATTTTGGAATTCGAATAAGTGTTTCTAGTGTTGATGGCTCGAGAAAGATGATCTTCGGAAAGGTTTAAAATTAGTAGCGATCGATTGGTTCAAGTGCTACAGAGATAGATTTTTATTTAAGGCAACAACTGGGCAGCGAAGGATGAGGAAGGGCATGTGGGAGGTGTCTTGTGGTGGTTAAAATTCTAGAAGGCCAAGTGTTAGAAACAGAAGTCGAGTAGTTGCTTAAAGGAGAGGGTTTGACCAAAGTGGGAGAGTGGTAGAGTAGCATATGGGTTCTGTGGTAGGATAGCTACACGCCTTGGGGAAAGTTTAGAGTGATTTGGGATTCATGGTGGACATGGACTAGGGCTACGGACTAATTGGGAATATTTGGCTACTACTGAGGAAGGTTGGATACGACAGGAGGGAGTTTCTTAATATAAAGAGGGAGGCAACATGACTTGGATTGGAATGTATCGTTGCACCTCTAGTTGATGTCAATGGGGAGTGAACGGACTTGTACAGTTGGTGAATGAGCACGGGCTAAGGAGGGTTTATTGGTTTCGTAGTAATTGTACTCGGTGCAATGTCGTTGAAAGAGGTCGGCATAGAATTTCCACAGGTGGGATATCTCCTGTGAGCAGGTTAGCGGTTGTGTGGTGTAGATAAAGCTTCTACGAAGAATTTTACTGGCTATCTGGTAAGAGGTCGAATATGTAAATGTGGCTAGTGATTCAGAGCGTTCATGGAATGGCTAATAGGAAGATTTCGAGGAATTTGGCGGGTCGATCGCGCGAGGTCATGTCAGTAAGGAAGAAGGAATCTTGGTAGGTTCCAGGGTCATGTAATGGTTGCTTCAAGCTAAGTAGAAGAGCCCCACCGCCTACGATTGGATTGCATGGTTGTCTACTTGTGAGGTTTCTGGTTATCGGCATATTGGTGGGTTGTTACGACTAAGGAAAGAGAACATAAATGGTGATTTGAGCCAAGGATTTGAGGAATGTATACTACAATTGGCCTTATCGATTCATGTTAAGGCTTTGGGAAGACTCGGAGTTTATGCTTCGTGTAGATGGGATGTACAAGGGAAGTGAGTTAGCCGAGTGCTTCTTTGAGAAGATGTTCATGTTCTAGTAGGGTCTTGGAGTTTGATCATAATTGGGAACAAGTCATAGTGGGTAACTCTCAACAATGGTTCTAGTGGGTTCTAAAGTTTAAAGTGCGGTGCCTAAGGATTTCGAGCCAGTAGTATGGTTAATTATTGAGCTTTTGCAGTGGATTATGAAGAGTGGCTTGGAGTGTTCTACATTATCTTCGGTCTGCAGTGTGGCATTAGAGGAATGGGAGAAAATAATTCGGATTCATAGAGGGATTTTCAGAATGGGTGTACCAGTTGAAGATGTGAATATGCGCATAAGGAGGGTATGAGATGGTTCGTGGGTTATGGAGAAAACATGGCCTCGTGAAATAAGGTACTCAGGATGAGTGCGGATTTGGGTTCATGATTTTTGAATGGAGCTATTAGTATTCCTAAGGCAAGTCTAGAGAAAATTAGAAGAAGTCGCATCAGTTAGAAATGGTTGAATTGGCATGATGGTGGCAATGATCAATTCCTTTAGCGTGTTAAGTTATACATGTGATTTGTGGCGGTACGTGTGAGGCTTGACGACGCCATAATTGGTTTTAATTTGAGGCATTCGGGTATTACGGCTCATGTGTAGATGGATCCCGGAAGAGTTATGGTGGTTTGTACCACTACTTGAGGATTGTATTTTCTGCGGTTGTGAGAATTTGGTCGCGTGTTGCTATGGTTCTCCGAAAATGAGTTAAGTGAAAGGTTTCTATATGATGAAGTGTGTACCATATTAGTGGTTAAGGAGTTTTGATGAAATTCTTGTACTCTCGCGTATTGGCATGTTAGGTGCAGTGAGCGGCATGGAAATTGGAAGCTGAGGATTAAGGTTGTGGTTTGGTGTTGACAAGAATGTCATGAGCTCGAATGAGCAGGGAAAAATTCAGATGTTTAGAGTAAGCTGATATTGTCTTTAGCGTCACTTGAGATCGGTGTCATGTGTAAGAGGCTTTGTGTACTGATTTGCGGCTTCTTGATTTGCTTTACAACATTAGTGTGGCTGGTGGTATGGATGTGCAGACTTGTTACCTGGTGTGGAAGGTCGTGGGAGCGTATCCCACGTGAAGATTGTATAACTGTGACATGTAGTCACTTGATTTATTAAAGATTGAAACCAAGTAAGGAGATTTGATACTATCGCTAATGTGAGAGTTTAGGCCTGAAAGGCGCTCTATTCGGTTGGTTGTGAATTGTGGAAGTTTGTTCCGGATTCGACTGTTGTTCTTGTGTGTCATAGGAAAAAGGTTATTGTGGAACCTTGAGAGGGTATTTGCCCAAGCATGGTATGATCAGAATCGGTTTGAGGTTCGTTGATGGGTCCAGGTATGGATGTGTATTCTACACCAGTCTGGGTGTATTTATACAACATAGCATTCCTTATGGAGGAGTATTCGGGCATTGGATGATTATTTCATCGCCAGCTATTTCATGTAATACTCTATGGTGCCACGTGGGTTGTGAGACATCTTGATTTTTCGCACATGTGTTGAGGTCCCGCGTAGCTGTGATGTTATGTGAGCAGGATGGCTCTCGAGATGCAGATCATATATCATACCTTAGTTGTACTCGAGTTTCATAGCGTATGACGCTATCCGTCTCCCCAGGATTCGTATTATTCACTCGACGTGCTTAGGGTTGATATTCGGACATTTCGTGAGTATAAGCGTTACGACTTGATGTGTGTTTTCTTTTGATCGTTATGTGCGGGTCGGGTGGCATGCCGCCACGGGTATATCGTTTGGATCGGGTGGCATGCCGCCACAGGTATATTATTTGGAACTGGTGGCATGCCGCCACGGGTATTTTTTTTGGATCGTGTTGCACGCCGCAACGGTATCATATGTGGATCGGGTTGCACGCCGCAACAATGTGATGTTGTGCACAGTCCCCTATATCTATTCCTGTGTGTTTTGTCCTGCATTTTCTGAGAAAGATTCATGACACCTTTTGGGTTGTTTAATTAGTTACGTGGGTTGAGTAGTTCTTTCCAGAGTTCGTTTTCCTTATGTACCACATTTGAATTTGTGGATTGTTGGCATATGGTGGCATCATATGAGACCTTTGGTAGCGTTTGTGGTGGCTTATTTCCAGAATAGCTTATACTGGGTGAGACGAGATTTATTGGACCTGGGATCAGTGCGATTAGCTTTATATGAGGCACATTAAAGAGTAAATATTGATATTTAGTCCAGAAATGAGGTAATGGTTCTTATCGGGAGGAGATACCCCATGAGTTGTGATTCGGCAGGTGGTTATGAGTTTCTACACATCTCTTCTGTCGTGGAAGTATTGCGGGAGCTGAAACGGGATTTATATGCTTCATGAGGTGTGTTGTGGGCATCAGATTCGTGGGATTTCGGCTATTATTTTCAGGGGATGTCATTATGGTCATGTGAATAATACGGTGCATGGTGTGAATTCGGTAAGAGTAAACAATCATGTATTGGTACACCATGTAGTGATGGATACAGTATTCGTATGTTGGAAACATACCTGGTAGAGAATTTCAGATGTTGGAATTTGGCTCTAAGGCTTATTTGACTAGATAAAAGAGAGAATTTTTAGGTTTGCTCGAGCTAATGTGCTCAACCGGGTTGTGGTAGCACGGGTAGGTTCACGAGGTGTTAAACAAGGATTTCGAACAACTCCGGAGCAGTTCTTAGCACGTTCGAGGATGAACGTATGTTTAAGTGGGAGAGAATGTAATGACCCGATCAGTTGTTTTGAGATCTAGCACGCCATTCGGTTGTTTGAGGCCTTGAATAGTTTCACTTCAGGTATTATGACTAGCACGTATGGTCGGAATTGAATTTCGGGAAGTTCGGAGTTAGTCTGGGAAGAAAATTCTAATTTCGGAAGCTTTAAATTGGAAGAATTGACTAAGGTTTGATTTTTGAGTAAATGACCTTAGAATCGGGATTGGAAGGTTCCAATAGGTTCGTATGATAATTTTTGACTTGGGCGTATGTTCTAATTGGGTTTTGGATGACCTGGGAGCGTTTCGGCGCCTATTGTGGAAGGTTGGCATTTTGGAAGAATTTCATAAATTTGGGTCGAAGTGCATTTCAATGTTATTAATGTCTGTTTGGGATTCTGAGCCTGGGAATAGCTCCGTATGGTGATTCTGTTATTGGGGGAGCGTCCAGATGTAGATTTGGAGGTCCGTAGGTCGTTTCTGGGTCATTTGGCGAAAATTGGAAATTTGGATAATTTTTGAGAAGTTTGACCGGGAGTAGACTTTTTGATATCGGGGTCGGATTCCAATTCCGAAAGTGGGAGTAGGTCCGTAATGTCAATTATGTCTCGTGTGCAAAGTTTGAGGTCAATCGGACATGATTTGATAGGTTTCGGCATCGATTGTAGAAATTGAAGTTTCAAAGTTCATTAAGTTTGAATTGGAGGGTGATTCGTAGTTTCGATGTTGTTTGGCGTGATTAGAGACCTCGACTAAGTTCGTAATGTATTTTGGGACGTGTTGGTATATTTGGTTGAGGTCCCGAGGGCCTCAGGTGGATTTCGGATAATCGACGGGTCGAGTTTGGACTTGGAAGAAGCGGCCAAAAGGGTGCATATGTGATTTTTGTTGGGCAGTGCTGGGACCGCAGATGCGGTCATCTCACCGCAAAAGCGAGACCGCACCTGTGGAAGGGAAGACGCAGAAGCGGAAGCAGGTAGCTGGGGGCATCTCCGCAGAAGTGGAATATTTTCCATACATGCGGAACCGCAGAAACAGTGAAGTGACCGCAGGTATGAGAAGTCGCTGGGCAGAAGGGTTCTTTAAGAACGGGGATTTGGCCATTTTCTTCCATTCTCTCTTCGTTGGGAGATTTTCGGAGAGCTTCAATTGGGGGTTTTTTCTTCATCTATGCCAAGGTAAGTTATTCCCATCCATTTCAAGATAAATACATGGTTTTTATATAGATTCAAGCATGGAAATTTGTAGAAATTTGGGGTTATGGTAAAAAACCTAAAAATTAGTATTTTTGGATTTTGATCACGAATTTGGGCATGGAATTGAGAATAAATAAGATATTTGAGTTTATAATGTTATGGGTAATATTTTACTTCAAAAATTTTCGAAATCCGGGCACGTGGGCCCGAGGGTTGCTTTATCGGCTTTTCGAGCGGAGTTAGGAATTTGTCTAAATTGATTTGTTATGAGTATTAGAGTATATTTTTATTGGTTTGCACATTGTTTGACTAGTTTTGGAGCGGCGGGCATCAGTTTGAGGTGTTAGAGGGCTTTGGAGCTGGTTATGGAGTTTCGGAACGAGGTAAGTCTCATGTCTAACCCTGTGAGGGGGAAACCACCCCTAGTTGATACTTATTGTTATGTGCAACTAGTTGTAGGCGTTACGTACGTACGAGGTGACGAGATTCCATACGTAGCTAAAGCATGTCTATGTCCGGGTAGACTTAGGACCTTATCCTGTAATAATTGAATTATTTGAACTTGTTCTGATGGCTTATTTAATTAAAGTTATAACTGAATTTGATTTAGAAATAAAAGTATCAGGTCAAGCTTTAATACCCTGAGATGTTGCTAAGGTATTCGATAAATGTAAAGAGATATACTTATTATTATGCTCATGTACTTTATTGTAAGTGTGTATCTTGTGATTCGAAAACTTCCTTCCTTTCTTGTGGAGCGGGCCAAACGTCTCGGCAGTATCTCTCGAAATGGGATAAATTCTTTTCTTTCTTGTGGAGCGGACTGAACGCCTTGGCAGTATATAGAGGTGCATCTCTAGTTCGTGCCGTTCGACCCTCGGCAGTGTACACACTACTCCGGATCGGGCTGAACAACCTCGATAGAATCGTGCGTTATACCGCTAGTAGTCCGAATATTCACGAGATAAACTTTTTACTGACGTCCGGTATTTTATGGTATTTCTTATCTGATTGGTATAGACACTTGGCATTTATTCTAAGATATTGAGGTAGGATACATGATCGATAAATTTTTGATAAAAAGGAAATAATTGGAACATTATGAAACTTCAGATTTCTCCCCTATTGCTGTGTACTTTACAATTGTATGAATTATCGTATTATTTATTTAACTGGACCTCTAGTAAGTGTCGATGTCGATCCCTCGTCACTACTCCTCCGGGGTTAGGCTAGATACTTACTAGGTACGCGTTGATTTATATACTCATACTACACTTGCTGCACATTTTGTGCAGTTGCATATATACCCGGTGGTCTTTTGGGCGCAGAGACACGGATGTTGCGGGGACTTACCTGAGCTGCATTTCATGTTACGATCCACAGCTTGCAGAGTCTTCATCAGAGTTATTTACGTTTCTCCTATCTAATTTGTATTCTAGACAAATATTGTATTTTTATTATATTTCCTAGTTGATACTCATGCACTTGTGACACCGGATTTTGGGGTGATTATGGGTTGTTTGGTATTGAAATTATTAAAATATTTTTATTTACTCCGTAAAGTTCATCTTTTATGATTAAATTGAAGGAAATCCTGATTTCAAATATGAAAAGGAGTAATTAAGTTAATTAATTATGGTTGGCTTACCTGACAATGGTGTTAGGCGCCATCACGACCTATCATGAGTTTTGGCGGGTCGTGACATGGAGGGTTGATAGAGGCATTCCCTATAGTATGACTTTTTGATGAATATTCTCCATCATCTGCTTCTCCAAATCATTTGCAGCTTTACTTTGTATTTTTGATGTTTGAGGTGTACGATAGACAAGATCATTAGCAGCTTTTCCCTGCTTCTCCAAATCATTACCATCTTTCCCCTTCTTCTCCAAGTCATTAGCAGCTTTCCGATGCCTTTTCGCCTGCATTTTAATCTGCATTTGCACTGCCTTTTTGAACTCTTAGGTGGATGATCAACAAAATCATCATCTGAACTAAGGTGTTTATGATCAACATTATCCACCATTTCATTCTCCAAGTTCTTAAGAGACATATTCCTTAAATTCAAATACATAAGCATAAATTTATTAAAAAAAGTTATATATAGCAAAATTAACTGTTAATACATGGCAAAACAAAGAAAATTAATTTACCTTCTCAGAAGGTAAACCATACATTTTCTTATCTAATTCCTCAAACTTTAGTTGCCGTGTAACCTTCCATCTAAGAATTCGTGGAGATGTATTTCGACACCGAACATCGACAAGATTATGCAAATATCCACAACATTCATAGAACCATATCTAAATAGCAAAAGGAAATCCCGAAATCCAATAATACTGTCGCTGCTTATCCAAAATACCTTACATTGTTCTCACGGTTTCCTTGTATACATCTATTCTCCATGGATAATTGTTGTAATCACCTTCCTCAACCAAGTCAAAGTACTTCCTATCAACTAGTTTTACGTTCTTAATAGAAAAGAGGAACTAGTTTATCACAAATAGCACTGCCATCTTAACAGAATCTTCATCAAACTCAAATCTTTTTGTAAGAAAACAATCCAAAAGGTATTTCTTAGCAATAGAAGGGTAATCCACAAAGTACTTTTCAATTAAACGATTGTTCTTTCTTGTAGATTGACTAGGGAGCTGTACATCACGGGTACATTTTAATCCACTCACACAAGCAAATTCAGACAAACCAAAACGTAGCTTGTCCTCATTGACAAGAAACACTATTTCAGCCCCATTCCCTTTTTTCAACCTCCATCGTTAACAAAGAGTATATCAACTGCGATTGCAGTTTTATACTAGGAAAATCCAATAAATAGCCAAAACAAGTTGATCTAAAAAGTTCAAGTTGTCTAGTTGATAATTTTGTTCTCAAATTGCTAACAATCTCAGAATTGAAGTCAATGCCAAGTTTTGGCCTATCACTTGCACAAAGCTGCATTTAAATACACACACACATATAAGTATATCACATGGGTATAAGTTATACGAATTATCTATTAATAAATAAGGTGTAACAAAATTTACCTTTGAAGGGGATTCAGCATGTTTTCTCTGATGAATACTGGATTCACAAACCTTCCTTTTTTCGTAGGCATGAAATTATTTTGAGAAACATCAAGTTCTGGTTCCTTGGCACTTGGAGAACCACTAATTTCGCGTTCCTTAGTACTTTGAGAACGCGTTCTTCTAAAACTAGATGATCCAGATGCATTGGAAGCTGATTTTCCATATCTATGACCACTTAAGGGTCCTTTTGGATCAGTTTGAGAAATATGAGTGTGTTGTTGTTTAGAATTTGAAGAACCATCAGTATCTCGTGCCTTAGCCCTTTGTGAACGCGTCCGTCACAAACTAACTGCTTGTGTTCTACTTGCCGAAGATGATTCTTCAATTGCATGTGCACTTGGAGCATCTTTCATATAAAACTCCGCCATTGTAACAGACTGATTTTCAACATCCATACCAAAATCAGAAAGTTATGGTGATGGTGAGATTGGATGAAAAGTTCTTGCACGCTTGAGAGAGTGATTTCTACCTATAAAACTTCAACACTTTTTACTCGAAATTAAACTTGACATTTAACAAACTAAAGTTCGAGAATTTGCGATTAAAACCTAATGGTTGTGTATTTTGAAATTGGGAAAAAGAGACAACGTACTTGATATAAATAAGTGGGGCACACGTGTTATAAACTGAAACTTTAGGCATGACACGTCATTTTGAAAAGAGATAAAGTGATAGAACCAAAAAGTGATAGAACCAAATTATACTAAATAGTATAAAAATATGAACGGTATACTCTATAGTATACCAATAAGAATGGTATAATCCATTATATTATTATCCATTATATTATAATGGATAATAACACTTTAGTAGTCATATTTCCAGCACAATATATAGGGACGAAAAATATTTTGAAGAAAATAAAATAAAAAAGAACTTCATTAATTTACACTTTCACGGTATAATATACTTGATACAAACTCTTCAGAAATGATATTTTCAGTATAATATACAGGGGCCAAAAATACTTTTGAAGAGATTAAAATAAAAAAGAATGACAAACAATGAGAAATAATAAATCCAGCTAATTATATTGGAATAGAATGAACAAAAGTCATGAAATTCAGCATATTATACTGGATTTTATAATGGGTTATGAGAAATAAAAAAGAACTCCTTTCCATAATCATTTACTGGATAATAACACTTCAAAAGTCATATTTCCACCATAATATAGATGATCAAAAATATTTTGAAGAAAAAAAAAAAGAATGACAGAATAATGAGAAACAAAAAATCTAGCTAATTATACTAGAATAGAACGATCAAAAATCAGGAAATTCAGCATATTATACATAAAAATGTAAAAAATAGAAAAGACAAAATACAACATTTAAAAAAGAACTTCGTTAAAAGTACAATATACAGGAACCAAAAATATTTCCAGCGTAATATACAGGAACCAAAAATATTTTGTTGGAAAGAAAATAGAAAAGAAAAACAAAATTATAAGAACTCCAGATAATTATACTGGAATAGAAAGATAAAAAATCATGAAATCCAGCATAATATACATAAAAATATAAAAAAAGACAAAAAACAAAATACAACATATAAAAAAATAACGTAGCAAATTACACTTCTCCAGTAACATATACTGGATAATAACTCTCCGGAATTCATATTTCCTGCATAATATATAGGTACCAAAAACATTTTGTATGAAAAAAATATATAAAAAATAACAACTCCAACTAATTATACTGGAATAGAACGGTCAAAAATCATGAAGTCCAGCATATTATACATTAAAAAAAATATAAAAAAGATAAAAGACAAAATACAGCATATAAAAAAATTACGCAGCAAATTACACTTCTCAGTTATTTTACACTTCTCCATTATAATATATTGGATAATAACACGTCATAAGATAGATTTCTAACATAATATACAGGAACAAAAAATATTTTGCAGGAAAGAAAATAAAAAAGAAAAATAAAATTATAAGAAATAAGAACTCCGTATAATTATACTAGAATAGAAAGATCAAAAATCATGAAATTCAGCATATTATGCATAAAAATATATAAAAAAGACAAAAGACAAAATATAAAATAAATAGCGTAGAAAATTACACTTCTCCGTTATTAAATTACACTTCTCCAGTAAAATATACGGGAATTCGTATTTCCAACATAATATAAAGGAACCAAAAATATTTTGTACGAAAGAAAATAAAAAAGAAAAATACTATTAAAATAAATAACAACTCCGGCTAATTATATTGGTATAGAACGATAAATAAATCATGAAATCCAGCATATTATACATAAAAGAATATTAAAAAGATAAAAGACAATATACAACATATAAAAAAATTGTGTAGCAAATTACACTTCTCTATTATTTTACACTTCTCCATTATAATATACTTGATAATAATGCTTCAAAAATAGGATTTTCAGCATAATATACAGGAACCAATAATATTTATGCAGGAAAGAAAATAAAAAAGAAAAACAAAATTATAAGAAATAAGAACTCCAGATAATTATAATAGAGTAGAAAGATAAAAAAATCATGAAATCTAGCATTTTATACATAAAAAATATATAAAAAAGACAAAAGACAAAATACAACACATAAAATAAATAGCGTAGCAAATTACACTTCTCCGTTATTAAATTACACTTCTCCAGTAAAATAAACTAGATAATAACTCTTCAGAATTCATATTTCTAGCATAATATAAAGGAACCAAAAATATTTTGTATGAAAGAAAATAAAAAATAAAAATAAAATTATAAGAAATAACAACTCCAGCTAATTATATTTGAATAGAATGATCAAAAATCATGAAATCCAGCATATTATACATTAAAAAAAATAAAAAAAAGATAAAAGACAAAATACAACATATAAAAAAATTGCGTAGAAAATTACACTTCTCCGTTATTCTACACTTCTCCATTATAATATACTTGATAATAATGCTTTATAAGTAGGATTTCCAGCATAATATACAAGAACCAATAATATTTTTGCAGGAAAGAAAATAAAAAAGAAAAACAAAATTATAAGAAATAAGAACTCCAGATAATTATATTAGAATAGAAAGATAAAAAATCATGAAATCCGGCATATTATACATAAAAATATATAAAAAAAGATAAAAGACAAAATACAACATATAAAATAAATAGCGTAGCTGTAACGACCGGGCGGGTCATTTTGAGTGAATTAGCCTTGATCCCATGTTTACCTCTTTCCCCGTATCTTTTTCTGCTTATGTGACTTGTCGGGAGGTTGTTGTTGTGGTTTCGGAGTGAATTGGGACACTTAGTCCCTAAACGGGAGCTTAAGTCTTAGGATTTTGACCGTAGTTAGAATTGTGTGAAGAAAATTTCGGAATGGAGTTTCGTTGGTTCCGTTAGCTCCGTTGGATGATTTTGGACTTAGGAACGTGTTCAGATTGTGTTTTGGAGGTCTGTAGCTAAAATAGACTAGAAATGGTGAAAGTTGAATTTTTGGGAGGTATGACCGGAAGTGGACTTTTTGATATCGGGGTCGGATTCTGATTCGGGAAGTTGGAGTAGGTCCGAAATGTCGAATATGACTTGTGTGCAAAATTTGAGGGCAATCGGTTGTAGAAGTTTGAAGTTTTAAAGTTCATTAAGTTTGAATTGGAGGGTGATTCGTATTTTTTAGTGTTGTTTGATGTGATTTGAAGGTTCGACTAAGTTCGTATGGTGTTTTAGGACTTGTAGGTATATTTGGTTGAGGTTCCGGGGGCCTCGGGTGGTTAACGGATCATTTTGGACTTGTGAAGAAATGCAGAATTTTCTGGTTCTCTAGTTGCTGGTTTCCTTCTTTGCGTTCGCGAGGGGATATCCGCATTCGCGAAGAGGAACTGGTGGCCACGTTCGTGATGGAGGTCCCGCGTTCGCGAATCTCTGAGGTAATTGGTCTACGCGTTCGCGATGAGGTCTCGCGTTTGCATTGAGGAAGTTGGTCGACTGAGTCTCCAGGCCATTTTGCCTACGCATTCACGATGCTGGTTTCGGGTTCGCGTAGGGTCGAGCTAAGTAACCATCGCGTTCGCGAGTATACCATCGAGTTCGCGAGTAGACCACCGCGTTCGTGATGAAGAATTTTGGACTGAAGCAATTTTGTGCTTCGCGAACGCGAGGGTGTGGCCGCGTTCGCGAAGAAGGGATGTCCGGGCAGTATGAAAGTTTCCAAAAAATGAGGGTTGGCCATTTTTATAAAAACTTGAGATAGGGAGCTCAGATTTGGATGAGATTTTGAGGGATTTTCAGAGACATAGATTGAGTAATGATTCTTCACTTGTTTTTGGTTATATCCCACTAATCTATCATTAATTGCATCCTTAAATTTCGGATTTGGGTTGAAATATTTGGAAAAATGGGAGAAGTTCTTCAACTAATTTTTTGAGTTTTGATTGGGATTTTGAAATCGGATTTGGATAATTTTGGTACGATTGAACTCGTGAGTGAATGGGTGTTCATATTTTGTGACTTTTACCCGATTCTGAGTCGTGGGCCCGGGGAGGTTTTTTGGAGCGATTTTCTAATTTTTTGCTTTATCTTTGATTTCATTAATTAGATTAGTTTCTTATAGTTGTATTTATGGTATGTAATTAATTTTGGCTAGTTTTGGGCCATTCAGAGTCGGATATTCGTGGAAAAGGCATTGTTACTGATTGATTGAGATTGGTTCGAGGTAAGTGGCTTGCCTAACCTTGTGTGGGAAAAATCCCCTTAGGATTTGGTACTGTTATAATATATGAGCGTCGTGTACGTGAGGTGACGAGTACGTACACGGGTTATTTGTTGTAAAACCCGATTTATTTTAATGAGTAGCAACCTATTTTTCCTTTAAATTTAGTTATACCGTTTAAATGTGTATTAGTCTGTTTTCATTCTTAATTCAGCTATTCCAATATGTGTAGTTATCATGTTTAGTCTAATATCGCATGTCTACGTGCTTTAACTGCTTTTTTGAACTTTATGAAGCATGCCTAGTTGATTTTTTGCTTTTCCTTATTTTTTATCAGTATAACAGTAGAAATCTTGGTCTTAACTGTTATATTTATCGGTTTGAGCTGTGTGTTTACTTTTGAGACTACGAAGCGGTTCCTCGGGAATTCTCCTTGCACATTTACTTTTGAGACTACGAGGCGGTTCCTCGGGAGTTCTCCCTACACATTTACTTTTGAGACTACGAGGCGGTTCCTCGGGAGTTCTCCCTGCATATTTACTTTTGAGACTACGAGGCGGTTCCTTGGGAGTTCTCCCTTCACATTTACTTTTGAGACTACGAGGTGGTTCTTCGGGAGTTCTCCCTGCATATTTATTTTGGGACTACGAGACGGTATCTCGGAAGATCCCCTGTTGTTTACCCCTGTGTGTTGTACTGTTGACTTGCTGTGTTTCCTTTTGTTAAATTCTAGTCTCTTATTATACTGTTTATTCTCCTGCCTTGTTTATTATTTACCAGTGGGCCTGATCTTACCTTGTCATTACTCGACTGGGGTTAGGCTTGGCACTTACTGGGTACCGTTGTGGTGTACTCATGCTACTCTTCTACATATGTTTTGTGTGCAGATCCAGGTGCTTCTTATCAGCCCCGCTACTAGCTTAGAGTGCTTGCTATTGTACGGAGACCTCAAGGTACATCTGCCGCGTCCGCAGACCTCGGAGTCCCCCCTCTATTCTCCCTATGTCATTTACCTTCTGTACTTCTTTTTTTAGACTCTGGTGTATTGAGACTTATGATGTTCCGGATTTTGGGAATTCTGTGTATTACTAGAGTGTTGGTTATTGTAAATGCTGAGCGGCATTGTTACCAGTTATTTAGTTATATGTTGCAGATAGTTGTTAAGTTTTACTTCCATTTTTGTTATTTTCGCATTTGTTAGGCTTACCTAGTCGTAGAGATTAGGTGCCGACATGACATCATGGGGGGAGGGGGGGGGGCGTGACAAGTTGGTATCAGAGCTCTAGGTTCATAGGTGTCGTGAGTCATAAGCCGGTTTATTAGAGTCTCGCGGATCGGTACGGAGACGTCTGTACTTATCTTTGGGAGGTTCTGGAACTATTAGGAAAGAATTACACTTCTTTGATTCCTTTTCATGCGAAATTGTTGACTTCGAAATTCTAAACTTCTGTATTCTATTCTCTCATAGATGGTGAGGACACGTACAAGCGGATCTGATGACCAGGCACCCACACCCCCTGCTAGAGCCGCGAGAGGCCGGGGTTGAGGTAGATGCCAAAGACATCCATGCGCTGCAGTTAGAGCACCCGCGCAAGCTGCGACAGAAGAGCCCCCAGTAGCTCCAGTTGTAGGGCAGGCACCTGAGGCACCTGTTGCTGCACCAGCCCTCCAGGAGACTCCAGCCCAGTTTCTGAGCATGATCAGCACCTTGGCTCAGGATGGATTGATTCCACTTGCTCCTGCCACATCTCAGGCCGGGGGAGGAGCACAGACTCCCATCGCCGGTACTCCAGAGCAACGGGTTCAAGTCAACCAAGTTTTGGAGATTTTTTCGATACAACCAGTAGCTCCAGCTCAGCCCGAGGTTAAGGCAGCAGTTTCCGGTGCGGAGCAGCTCAGACTTGAGAGGTACAAGAAGTACCACCCTCTTACCTTCAGTGGATTGGCGTCAGAGGATGCCCAGGGTTTTCTGGAGGAGTGTCACCGTATTCTCCATACTATGGGTGTAGCGGAGTCGAGTGGGGTTTCTTTTACTGCATTCCAGCTGAGAGGAGCAGCTTATCAGTGGTGGCATGCCTATGAGTTGAGTAGTTTGGCTGAGGCAGCTTCACTTACGTGGACTCAGTTCTCGGACATGTTCTTGAGGTAGTATGTTCCCCAGACTCTCAGAGACGCATGGCGCGCGGAGTTAGAGTAGTTGCTCCAGGGTGCTATGACTGTGTCAGAGTATGCATTTCGCTTCAGTCATTTGGCCCAACATGCACCCGCATTGGTTGCCACAGTTCTAGAGAGGATTCGTCTGTTTATTGAGGGACTCCACCCTAGTATCAGGCTTAGCATGGCCCAGGAGTTGGAGATGGATATTTCTTACCAGCAGGTTGTGAGTATTGCTAGGCTAGTGGAGGGTATGCTTGCTCGGGAGAGAGAGGAGAGGGAGGCCAAGAGGTCTCGAGTGTCTGGCACTTACAGTGGTACTCGTTCCCCAGCTGCAGTTCGCCATGGTAGGGGCTATGGGAGTCGCACGGTTCATTGAGCTCTTCCAGCCGCCAGTGGTATTCTGGTCCTTTCTAGGCCCCAGGAGCCTTATTATGCACCGCCAGTGTCTAGTGTGCCTCCTGTACGGGTTACTTTTAGCGATCAGTCCAACAGACCTAGCCCGAGCCAGTCACAGAAGCCATGCTCTCTGAGAGCTTGTTTTGAGTGTAGCGACACCCGCCATATGGTAAGGGATTTCCCTAAACCTAAGATGGGTGCATCTCCACAGACTTCTCAGCCATCGCGTGCTCCACCGGGTCCTCAGGCTATGATTAAGCTACCACCCTACCTGCTCAGCCAGTTCGAGGTGGAGGTCGGGGAGGTCGAGGTAACCCTTGAGGGGGAGGCCAGGCCAGATATTATGCTCTTTCGGCTCGTACATAGGCAGTTGCTTCCGACTCTGTCATTACAGGTATTGTTCTGGTCTGTCATAGAGACATGTCGGTCTTATTTGATCCAGACTCTATATATTCCTATGTGTCCTCTTATTTTGCCCCATATTTGGGCATATCTCGGGATTCCTTGAGTTCCCCTATTTATATGTTTACTCCTGTGGGAGATTCTCTTGTTGTGGACCGCGTGTATCGGTCGTGTTTGATTGCTCTTAGTGGTTTTGAGACCAGAGCCGATTTATTATTGCTCAGTATGGTAGACTTTGATGTTATCTTGGGCATGGACTGGCTGTCGCCCCATTATGCTATTCTTGATTGTCACGCTAAGATCGTGACGCTGGCTATGCTAGGATTATCGCGATTAGAGTGGAGAGGTACCTTAGAGTATACTCCCAGCAAAGTTATTGTTACACCCCATGCTTTTGTACGTGAAAGTACATCGTAAGTCAATTGATGTAAGCTTGAAAATGAGATCCTCTTTGAAAGTATATAAGGTGATTTAACGATGTTACGTCCCATTTTCGCAAGCCTTTAAGATATCATCCGGGGGAAAATGTTTCTAATGGGACATGATGTTACACCCCGTACTTCAGACATCACTATCATCATAGGATTATCTAATGTGAGCTCAAAAAGGACAAAGTCCTTCTACAAGGATAAGAAATGTTTACCGAAGTCTTAAGTAAGTTAAGATGAATATGAGACTTGTTAATCATGATTTAAATGAGTTTAAAGTCATGATATGACTATATATGATGTTTGGATATAAAATATAAAGTTTGGGAAAAATTGGATTTACGTTGCGGAAAAACCGACGAAGGATTTGCCTTGTAATGGAGGGTTTTTAGCAATATATTTAGTGTGCTATATGGGGTATTTTGGGACATATTATATAAAAAATTGAAGGTCTTGGAATTTAGTTTTCAACGCTCTTAACCGTTTATTCATACGACATCCGGATAAAAAGATATAAGCGTCTGAAGAAGGGCCAATCATAGGGTGCCAAGTAGCACCTTTTTGACTTTTTAAAAAATGGGATATTTACATCCCTTAGCTCGTCTCTTTCTCCATTTTTCCAAAGAGCACGCCCAAATAACACCCCTAACCTTACCCTTAAGCTCTCTACAAGTTCTTCAAATAATATTATCATCCCGGACACGAAATCAAGTAGCGATAACATTAAAACGATCCCTACGACGTAAGTATCGCTGTATTGCCTCTCTTTTTCTTTGTAGTTTGAGTTTTGGAATGTATTTAATAGTTAAGAATATTCCTACTTTCTTTATTTAAGCTCTTAAATATCAATAAAGGTTGATAAATTCATTTCCTAATAGTTAGAACTCACGGGACGGTGATCGGAAGCCATGAGTTCGAGTTATTTGACTTGTAGTGTACTGTTTTGTGGGCAGTTTCGGGTTGCCTTTGGGCTGTCTATTTTTCTACTATTTAATGGAGTTTTGGTGAAGAAATGTTGTGGAGAAATACCACATAATGACGGAATGGTGGGCTGGTCATTCGTCATTACGTGTTTTAGGTTGTTTGACACTACTTTGGTTGTCGTTTCATGTATGAAGTGATTAGGGTGTGTGGGATATTTTGTGGTATATTGTGATGGAGATAAGGTTGGAAAATGATTCTTACATGTTGTTATTGTTGTGTTCTTGTTGTTTTTGGTATATGGTATTGGAGGAGGGCCTAGTTACAGGGGAGATGCTGCCCAAATTTACGTAAACGAGCTACATCAGGACTGATTTTTAATCTCCTTATGCTGTGGTAAATGGAGTTGAGTTGTTTGAAGAATTTCTCAGAAGGTATTAAGGACTCAATGGAGTTAAGGTATGTTAAGGCTAAACCTTTCTTCATTTTAGCATGATCCCGTAACTACATGTGTTTGATAACGAAGCATAAAGAGAATTTCGTACTCCCGAATTTATATACATTATCCTAGTCTCATAAGTTATAGTATTCTCCCTTATCGGGATATTATATTCAATTGAGTATTGTCTTCTTCCAGTCAAGAGAGCAGAAGGTCTATATATATACAATATTATAGTATTTTCACCATCATCGAGCTATAATCGCTGGGCAGGCCCCTATTGGGCAACCTCTCCTCAGAAGGTAAGTTATATACCGAGCCGACTGTGACCGAGCGCCTACGAGAGAGCCCAGTTGGCCTAGATACAGATCCTAGTATGGCCGAGCGCCTATGAGCAAGCCTACTACGGCAGAGCAATTATATATACCGAGCCTTATAAGGTCGGGCAACTATTTACCTACTATATTGAGAGAGTTGAGTCAGTATCAGCAGGTGAGCATATCTCCAGATTATCTTTGACTCCCAGTTACTTTCAGTTATTATATTATCAGTTCAGTTTTAGCTTTCAGTATATTGCCTTACATACTCGGTATATTATTTCATACTGACGTCCCTTTTCTGGGGGAGCTGCATTTTATACGTGCAGGTTCAGACAGACAGACGGGTAGATCTCCGCATTAGGTGTTGCCCGAGTTCAGCTGGATCGGTAAGCTCCATGCCCTTCGGAGTTTCCGGGTCTAAAGCTTTATGTACATCTTGTGTATATATGTATATATGTTATGAGTAGGTCGGGGCCATGTTCTGATCATAGTATATCCATTAGTAGAGGCTTGTAGACATATCCTGTCAGTTAGTGCAGTATGTTGGGCTTGTAGGCCTTTTATGTATATTTTGTTGGTTTGCCAGCCGTAGTAGTTATGACGGCCTTGTCAGCCCAACTTTATATTGATGTTTATTCAGCATTCGCAATTGTCTAACAATGTGGCCCATGGCCAAAGTATGACATTATATGTTCATAGTCCCTTAGTCGCAAGTTGGTACACAAGGATAGGTGAGGTACCGAGTGCCGGTCTCGCCCCCAGGTTTAGGGCGTGACAGTTATTTCATTTCTTAAAGCTCAACGAATGGTTGAGAAGGGGTATGACGCGTATCTAGCGTATGTGAGAGATATCAGTATTGATGCCCCTACAGTTGAGTTAGTCCCAGTAGTGAGGGACTTTCTAGATGTGTTTCCAGCTGATCTTTCGGGCATGCCGCCCGACAGAGATATTGATTTTGGCATTGATTTGTTGCTGGGCACTCAGCCCATCTCTATTCC
Organism: Nicotiana tabacum; assembly: GCF_000715075.1. Lineage (NCBI taxonomy): Eukaryota > Viridiplantae > Streptophyta > Magnoliopsida > Solanales > Solanaceae > Nicotiana > Nicotiana tabacum. The sequence goes on from NC_134101.1 coordinate 28,189,085, forward strand.
TCCATATCATATGGCTCCTCCTGAGTTGAAGGAGTTGAAGGAGAAGTTACATAAGTTGCTTGATAAGGGCTTCATTCGGCTCAGTGTGTCACCTTAGGGTGCTCCTGTCTTATTTGTGAAGAAGGATGGTTCTATGCGGATGTGTATTGATTACCGCCAGTTGAACAAAGTCACAATGAAGAATAGGTATCCATTGCCCTTTATTGATGACCTATTTGATCCGTTACATGGTTCCAGGGTGTTTTCCAAGATTGACTTACGTTCAGGCTATCATCAGTCGAAGATTCGGGAACTAGATATCCAGAAGGCTGCTTTCAGGACTCAGTATGTTCACTACGAGTTTCTTGTGATGTCATTTGGGCTGACCAACGCCCCAGCAACATTTATGCACTTGATGCACAGTGTGTTCCGACCCTATCTTTTACTCATTCATCATTGTGTTTATTGACGACATTCTGGTGTACTCCCGGACTCGGGAGGATCATAAGCAACACTTGATGACTGTGCTTCAGACCCTGAGAGAAAAGAAGTTATATGCAAAATTTTCAAAGTGTGAGTATTGGCTAGACTCAGTGGAATTCTTAAGCCATGTAGTATCAAGTGATGGGATCCAGGTGGATCCGAAGAAGGTTGAAGCAGTGTAGAGTTGGCCCAGACCGTCATCAGCCACGGAGATCCGGAGTTTTCTTGGTTTGGCGGGGTATTACCGTCGTTTTGTAAAGGGATTATCATCTATTGCAGCACCTATGTCCAGGCTAACCCAGAAGGGTGCTCTGTTCAGGTGGACAGAGGAGTTTGAGGAGAGCTTTCAGAAGCTCAAGACATCTTTGACTACAACCCCAGTATTGGTATTGCCTATAGGTTCGGGGTCTTATACTGTATATTGTGATGCGTCGCGGATTGGTCTCAGTGCGGTGTTGATGCTGGACGGTAGGGTGATTGCCTACGCGTCCAGACAGTTGAAGGTGCATGAAAAGAACTATCATGTCCACGGCCTTGAGTTAGCAGCTATTGTTCATGCCTTGAAGATTTGGCGGCACTATTTGTACGGTGTCCCTTATGAGATTTACACATATCATCAGAGTTTGCAGCATCTGTTTAAGCAAAAGGATCTTAACTTGCATCAGCGGAGGTGGTTGGAGCTACTTAAGGACTATGATATCACCATTTTGTACCATCCGGGGAAGGCCAATGTGGTGGCCGATGCTTTGAGTCGCCGAGCAAAGAGTTTGGGGAGTTTAGCATATCTACCAGCAGCAGAGAGGCTATTGGCGTTGGATGTTCAGGCCTTATCTAGCCAGTTTGTGAGGTTGGATATTTCTGAGCCGAGCCGAGTATTGGCTTGTGTGGTCTCTCGGTCTTCTCTCTATGATCTTATTAGTGAGCGTCAGTATGATGACCCCCATCTGCTTGTCCTTAAGGACACAGTTTAGCACGATGATGCTAAGGAGGTCACTATTGGGGATGATGGTGCATTGAGGATGCAGGGCAGGCTTTGTGTGCCCAATGTGGATGGTTTGCATGATTTGATTCTCCAGGAGGCTCACAGCTTGCGGTACTCCATTTATCCGGGTGCCTTGAAGATGCACCAGGACTTGAGGCAACATTACTAGTGGAGGAGGATGAATAAGGACATAGTGGAGTATGTAGCTCGGTGTCTAAATTTCCAACAGGTGAAGTATGAGCATCAGCGACCAGGTGGGTTACTTTAGAAGTTAGAGATTCCAGAGTGGAAATGGGAGCGGATCACTATGGATTTCATTGTTGGACTCGCACGGACTCAGCGAAGGTTTGAAGCAGTTTGGGTGATTGTGGATAGGCTGACCAAGTCAACTCATTTCCTTCCTATGATGACTACCTATTCTTCCGAGCAACTGGCTTAAATATATATCCGCGAGATCGTCAGGCTTCATGGCATAACATTATCTATCATCTCTGACCGGGGTACGCAGTTTACATCATGATTCTGGAGGGCAGTACAACATGAGTTAGGTACTCGAGTGGAGCTGAGCACAATATTTCACCCTCAGATGGATGGGCAGTCCAAGCGCACTATTCAGATATTAGAGGATATGCTCCATGCGTGTAATGACCTAACCGGTCATTTTAATTTTTAGAACCCCGTTCCCTAAAATAAAACTTCCCGTAGGTGCTTGTAATAATTTATGACTTGCGAGGATGGTTGGTTCGGGATTTGGAAGTGTTTGAGGTAAAACCGGAACACTTGGTTCCTTAAGTTGGCCTTAAAGTGCTAAGTTTGACTTCGGTCAACTTTTTGTGAAAACAACCCCGGAATAGAATTTTTATGATTCCAACAGCTCCGTATGGTGATTTTGGACTTAGGAGCATGTTCGGAATTTTATTTGGAAGTCCATAGTTAAATTAGGCTTGAAATGGCTAAAAATAAGAATTTAAGTTTGGAAGTTTGATCGATGAGTTAACTTTTTGATACCGGAGTCGGAATCCAGTTCCGAAAATTTTCATAGCTCCGTTATATAATTTATGACTTGTGTGTAAAATTTGAGGTCAATCGGAGTTGATTTGATAGGTTCCGACATTGAATGTAGAAGTTGAAAACTCTTAGTTTCGTTAAGCTTGAATTGGGGTATGATTCATGGTTTTAGCATTGTTTGATATGATTTAGAGGTTCGACTAAGTTCGTATGTTGTTTTAGGACTTGTTGGTATATTTGGTTGAGGTCTCGAGGGCTTCGGGTGAGTTTCGGATGGTTAACGGATCAAAAACTTGAGTTAAAAAGCTGCTGCCATTCGCCATTTTTAACAAATTGGCGAATTGGAGGGCAGTTTTATAAAAAGAGGGCATTCGTCCCATTCGCCATTTTTAACAAATTGGATCTTGAGCAGAGGTGATTTTGATAGATTTTCAAGGAAAGACATTTGGGGTAAGTGATTCCAACTCGTATTTGGTCTATATGTACAATTATATCATTGTTTTCACCATAAATTAGTGTTTTGAGATTTAAATTTGGGAAATTTCTAGAAATCTCATAGAAATGAATTTTTGAGATTTCGGTATTGATTCGGAGTCGGATTTGAGTGAAACTGGTATCGTTGGACTCGTAATTGAATGGGTTGTCGGATTTCATAACTTTCGCCAGATTCCGAAATGTGGGCCCCGTGAGCAAATTTTTAAGTAATTTTGGGATCTTTTCTTTAAAATGTAGTATTTTTTTATAGAATTGATTCCTATAATATTTAGTGATTGTATCGAATTATTTTGGCTAGATTCGAGCCAGACGGAGTTGGATAATCGTGAAAAAGGCCTTATAGTGGATTAAATTAGAGCAAGACGAGGTAAGTCTCTTGTCTAATCTTGTGAGGGGGAAATTACCTCATAGGTGATTAAAATTAAATAATTGTTGCTAATTGTGGGGGGGGGGGGGGGGCTACGTACGCACGAGGTGACGAGAGTCCGTGCGTAGCTACTATTAATGCTAAAGTCCGGGTAGTTTAGGACTCAAAGCATGCCTTACTTGTGTATATTGTATTCTTTGATTTATTTATATTAATTGATATCTATATGAATATATTGTGAATTGTTAGATAAAGATACTAAAGGATGGAAATCTCATAGGCTTGATTTTCTGTTTAAATCAATTAATTGTTAAAAGAAATTGTTCTCCTCCCGAAATTACCTTATAATAAATATAATCTCCTTCCGGAGGCACATAAGAAAATGTCCTCCTTTCTTGTGGAGCGGGTCGAACGCCTCAGCAGGATAGAAGCATCTATGGATCGCGTCGCACGTCCCTCGGCAGTGTACACGACACTCTGGATCGGGCCGTACGTCCTCGGCAGAAATCGTGCTTAATAATAATAATTACACAATACTTTAATAATTTATTTCAGCTTATGAAGCTAATTAATAAATTGGAAAATCTTTGGAATTTAATGAATTATTATTCTTGCTTGTTAAGGAATTAATTGTTACTCCTGTGAATGAGGTTTAATTGATAAATTAGAAATTATTTGAATTGAGGGAATTTAATTAATATATTGAGAATTGTTACATTTGAAGGAAATATGATTATTTCTTCTGATTAAATAGATTATTGTAAATTCTGTAAATCATGCTGATTTAAATATCCTAGTTTTATTTCAGTTATTATTATTGACCCTTAGTGAGTGTCAAAGTCGGCCATCTCGTCTCTACCACTTCGAGATTAGGCTTGATACTTACTGGGTACACGTTGTTTACGTACTCATACTACACTTGCTGCACTTTTTGTGCAGGATCTGAGACAGGTACTAGTGGAGGACCTATCATCACATACCCACGTCATCCCGAGGCATAGTAGTGAGTTGCCTTTCTCAGCCGTTCTGCAGCTACCACTGTCTCTTCTTATATTTATATTCTGTCTATTTTATTTCAGACAGTATTTGGAGTTTTGTATAATCTACTAGATGCTCATGCACTTGTGACACCGGGTCTTGGTACACACATTGGTAGAAATTGGTATTTTATTATTTTTCTTGGAATAAAAGTTTAACCAATGTACGTTTGACTTATTAGTTGGCTTGCCTAGCTGTAGTGTTGGGCGCCATCATGACCTATAGGTGAAATTGGGTCGTGACAGTGCGTGTATGATAGATTTTGGAGGTTCTTGGGATCAGTTCTTGTCACTTGTGGAGTTTGCCTACAACAACAGTTATCAGTCGAGCATCCAGATGGCACCGTATGAGGCTTTGTATGGTAGGCGGTATCGGTCTCCAGTGGGTTGGCTCGAGCCGGGTGAGGCTAGATTATTCGGTACAGACTTGGTTCAGGATGCCCTAGATAAGATGAAGGTGATTCAGGATCGACTTCGCACAGCCCGGTCCAGACAGAAGAGTTATGTGGATCGAAAGGTTCGCGATATTGCATTCATGGTTGGAGAGTGGGTCTTGCTCCGGGTTTCACCTATGAAGGGCGTTATGAGGTTCGGGAAGAAGGGCAAGCTGAGCCCAAGGTTCATTGGTCCCTTCGAGGTGTTGGGGCGTGTTGGGGAGGTTTCTTATGAGCTTGCCTTACCTCCCAGTCTAGCAGGAGTTCATCCGGTATACTATGTTTCTATGCTCCAGAAGTATTAGGTGATCCGTCTCATGTGCTGGATTTCAGCTCAGTCCAGTTGGACAAGGATCTATCTTATGTTGAGGAGCCAATGGTTATTTTGGACAAGCAGGTTCGAAAGCTGAGGTCAAAGAACATTGCTTCCGTGAAGGTTCAGTGGAGGGGTCAGCCGGTCGATGAGGCGACTTGGGAGACCGAGCATGATATGCGCAGACGCTATCCTCATATTTTCACCACTTCAGGTATGTGTCTATGCTCGTTTGAGGATGAACGATTATTTTAAGAGGGGGAGGATGTAACGACTCGACCGGTCGTTTTGAGTGTATTATCCCCGATCCCCTGTTTACTGCTTTCCCCGTATCTTTTTCTACTTATGTGAATTTCCGGGAGGTTGTTGTTGTGGTTTCGGAGTGAATTGGGACACTTAGTCCCTAAACGGGAGCTTAAGTCTTAGGATTTTGACCATAGTTAGAAATGTGTGAAGACGACTCCGGAATGGAGTTTCGTTGGTTCCGTTAGCTCCGTTGGGTGATTTTGGACTTAGGAGCGTGTTCGTGATTGTGTTTCGGAGGTCTGTATCTAAAATAGGCTTGAAATGGCGAAAGTTGATTATTTGGGAAGTTTAACTGGAAGTGGACTTTTTGAAATCGGGGTCGGATTCCGATTTTGGAAGTTGGAGTAAGTCCGAAAAGTCGAATATGACTTGTGTGCAAAATTTGAGGGCAATCAGATGTGATTTGATAGGTTTCGGCATCGGTTATAGAAGTTTGAAGTTTCAAAGTTCATTAAGTTTGAATTGGAGGGTGATTCATGTTTTTAGCGTTATTTGATGTGATTTGAAAGCTCGACTAAGTTTGTATGGTGTTTTAGGACTTGTAGGTATGTTTGGTTGAGGTCCCGGGGGCCTCGGGTTGATTTCGGGTGGTTAACGGATCATTTTGGTCTTGTGAAGAATTGCAGAATTTTCTGGTTCTCCAGTTGCTGGTTTCCTTCTTTGCATTTGTGAGGGGATATCCGCGTTCGCGAAGAGGAACTGGTAGCAGGTGGGATTTGTGCTTCGCGTTCGCAATGGAGGTCCCGCGTTCGTGAAGCTCTGAGGTAATTGATCTACGCGTTCGCGATGAGGTCTCGCGTTCGCATTGAGGAAGTTGGTCGACAGAGTCTCCAGGCCATTTTGCCTGCGCGTTGGACAAGATTTTGAGGGATTTTCAGAGACATCAATTGGGTAATGATTTTTCACTTGTTTTTGGTTAAATCCCACTAATCTATCATTAATTCCATCCTTAAATTTCGGATTTGGGTTGAAAACTTTGGAAAAGATGGGAGAAGTTCTTCAACTAAGTTTTTGAGTTTTGATTGGGATTTTGACACCGGATTTGGATAATTTTGGTACGACTGAACTCGTGAGTGAATGTGTGTTCATATTTTGTGACTTTTACCCGATTCCGAGACGTGGGCTCGCGGAGGCGTTTTGGGGCGATTTTCTAATTTCTTGCTTTAGCTTTGATTTCATTAATTAGATTAGTTTCTTATAGTTGTATTTATGGTATGTAATTGGTTTTGGCTAGATTTGGGCCATTCAGAGTCGAATATTCGTGGAAAAGGCATTGTAATCGATTGATTGAGGTTGGTTCGAGGTAAGTGGCTTGCCTAACCTTGTGTGGGGGAAATCCCCTTAGGATTTGGTACTGTTGTGATATGCGAGCGCCGTGTACATGAGGTGACGAGTACGTACACGGGCTATTTGTTGTAATACCCGATTTATTTTACTGCATAGCAACCTGGTTTTCCTTTAATTTGAGTTATACCGTTTAAATGAGTATTAGTCTATTTTCATTCTTAATTGAGCTATTCCAATATGTGTAGTTATCCTGTTTAGTCTAATACCGCATGTCTATGTGTTTTAACTGCTTATTTGAACTCTGTGAAGCATGCCTAGTCGATTTCCTACATTTCCTTGTTCTTTATCAGTATAAGTGTAGAAATCTTGCTGTTAACTGTTGTATTTATCGGTTTGAGCTGTGTGTTTACTTTTGAGACTACGAGGCGGTTCTCCGGGAGTTCTCCCTGCACATTTACTTTTGAGACTACGAGGCGGTTCCTCGGGAGTTCTCCCTATATATTTACTTTTGAGACTACGAGGCAGTACCTCGGGAGTTCTCCCTGTATATTTACTTTTGAGACTATGAGGTGGTACCTCGGGAGTTCTCCCTGTATATTTATTTTGGGACTATGAGACGGTATCTCGGAAGATCCCTTGCTGTTTACCCCTATGTGTTGTACTGTTGCCTTGCTGTGTTTCCGTTTGTTAAATTCTAGCCTCTTATTATACTGTATATTCTCCTGCCTTGTTTATTATTTACCAGTGGGCCTGACCTGACCTCGTCACTACTCGACCGGGGTTAGGCTTGGCACTTACTGGGTACTATTGTGGTGTACTCATGCTACTCTTCTGCACATGTTTTGTGTGCAAATCCAGGTGCTTCTTATCAGCCCTGCTACTAGCTGAGAGTGCTTGCTGTTGTACGGAGACTTCAAGGTACATCTGCCGCGTCTGCAGACCTCAGAGTCCCCCTCTAGTCTCTCCTATGTCATTTACCTTCCGTACTTCTTTTGTTAGACTCTGGTGCATTGAGATATTAGTTTTCTTCTGTAGCTTGTGACTTATGATGTTCCGGGTTTTTGGAATATTGTGTATTACTAGAGTGTTGGTTAATGTAAATGCCGAGCGGTATTGTTACCAGTTATTTAGTTATCTGTTGCAGCTAGTTGTTAAGTTTTAATTTCATTTTTGTTATTTTCGCATTTGTTTAGGCTTACCTAGTCGTAGAGACTAGGTGCCGTCACGACGTCTTACAGAGGGAGTTTTGAGTTATGACAGTAGCAAGTTACACTTCTCCGTTATTAAATTACACTTCTCCAGTAAAATATACTGGATAATAACTCTTCAGAATTCATATTTCCAGCATAATATAAAGGAACCAAAAATATTTTGTACGAAAGAAAATAAAAAATAAAAATAAAATTATAAGAAATAACAACTCCAGCTAATTATATTGGAATAGAACCATCAAAAATCATGAAATCCAGCATATTATACATAAAAAAAATATAAAAAAGATAAAAGACAAAATACAACATATAAAAAAATATCGTAGCAAATTACACTTCTCCGTTATTTTACACTTCTCTATTATAATATACTGGATAATAATGCTTCATACGTAGGATTTCCAACATAATATACAGGAACCAATAATATTTTGTAGAAAATAAAATAAAAAAGAATAACAAATTTGTCACGACCCAAAATCAATAAATATTATCGGTAAATCCCATTTGAATCAATAAAGCCTGATGCGGCGTGTAGACCGATCCCATAAATATCACTTACAATCAGGCCCTCGGCCTCACTCAATCATCATACTCACCAGTCTCTCGGCCTCACAAATCTCATGCCAATCAACACAAACAATGATGATATGATGTGAGACAAATGATAACAGAGACTGAGATATGATATGCAATGGATGAGTATGACTCAGTATGTAATTGTGTCATGACCCAAAACCTAACTCGTCGTGATGGCGCCTATCGTGGTACTTGGCAAGCCGACCTTTCCAAAACATTTTCCAAATTTAACAGAAAAGAATTAAGACATTTAAAATAACCGGAGTTTCTCATAAATACGAGGGTAAAATCCAAATAAAACATAAGTGCGGAAAAATAGCCCAACATCGGGGTGTCACTAAGTCATGAGAAACTAGACTCTTAATCTAAAAGACAGTGTCTACAATAGTCTGCGTCTAGATATCAATACAGAGAAAAAAAGATAATGAGGAGGGAGCACAAGGTCTGCGAACACCGGCAGCTACCTCGTAAATCTCCGGAAGATCAACTGCGCACGGACTCAATGACCTCCACGTCCAGGCACACCTGAATCTGCACACAAGGTGCAGGGAGTAACGTGAGTACTTCCAACTCAGTAAGTAACAAAATTAAATAAGGAACTGAGAAGTAGTGACGAGCTACACAATTGTATTTCATTTTAGTAATTTCGGCAAGAAAAGTAGGAATGCTTTCAATTCGGTGTTTTAAATCAAAACATTTCGAGTTCAGGTACAACAATATAAGCCCTACAGAAAGTTTCACAACAACAACAATTAGCAACGAAGTGCAACAACAAAATAAGAGCATGTACAGCCTCACAGAGCTACTGTCACTCATCTATCTCAACAGCTCAATCACTCGGCTCTCAGCCTCAATACTCACAATCAAAAGTACATGCGCTCACTGGGGTGTACAGATTCCGGAGGGGCTCCTACAGCCCAAGCGCTATATATTTCTATGGCGTGCAGCCCGACCCAATACTGCTACGGCATGCAGCCCGATCCATATATTGCTGCGGCGTGCAGCCCGATCCGATATATGGACCGAAGGCTTATTGCGGCGTGCAACCCGATCCAATATTGCTGCGGCTTGCATCCCGATCCAATATATCTCACATAGCTCTCAACTCGGCACTCGGGCCCTATCTCAGTCACTAACCTCTCCAGCCCCTCGGGCTCACAGAATATCATAATAACCAGCCCCAACAGGGAATACAACAAGTATCAACAAGAAATGAGAGGAAACAGAGATATAACACACAATAAGATTGTGACTGAGTACAAGAAAGCAATTAGCAGTCAGTTCAACAAGTATACGACCGTTGCGGGTCCCAATTGTGATATCATATGGCCTAAGCATGGTTTCTAACATGAAAGGCAGTCAATTGCTCAAAGACAAAGAAAAATCAAGTAATAACAATGGCTATTCGACTTTACAGTCTCACGGGATAGACCAAGTCACAATCCCTCATGGTGCACGCTCACACGCCTGTCACCTAGCATGTGCGTCACCTCTAAATATCACATTATACAAATTCTCGGGGTTTCATACCCTCAAAACCAGATTTAAGACTGTTACTTAACTCAATCCAAGAAACATCCTACTCCGTGATGCCTTTGCCTCTTAGATCGGCCTCCAAACGTCCTGAATCTAGCCACAAGTAATACAACACAATCAATTAAGGCTAAAGGGATCAATTACACAAGAAAACTACTAAAATATAGCCCAAAATCCGAAATCAGCTCAAACCGCCCCCCGGTCCCACGTCTCAAAATCCTACAAAAGTCACAAAATATGAACACCTATCCACTCACAAGCCCAACCATACAAGAATTACTCGAATCCAACCTCAAATTACTTCCAAAACTCGAAATTTAAGCCTATGAAGTTTCTACCATTTCCCCCCAAATTTACAACTCAAATCTCTAATTAGATGATGAAAATAGCAATAGATTCATAGAATATAGTCCAATCCGAGATAGAATCACTTACCCCAACAATATTCTTAAAGAAACCTCAAAAAATCGCCTCACACCGAGCTTTCAAAGTCCCAAAATCAAAATGGGAATCAAACCCTCGAAATCCCACTTTTCTGTCCAGTTCTTCTGCACCTGCAGACCTTCAGTCGCATCTGCAATGCCACACCAGCAGAAATTCCATCGCAGGTACGGGAATGACAAAAATGGCTGGGTACGCATCTGCGTGCAAGTGGTCGCGCTTGCATGTGCGCACCTGCGGACAAAAGTCTGCTTCTGCGATCCTCCCATCCAACTCATTTTTCGTATCTGCGGAGCTTCAGGCGCCTCTGCGGGCTCGCAGATGCGGAAACACCCTCGCACCTGTGACCCCCGACCATCTCCTCAACTCCAGCTTCTACGCTCCTTCCTCTGCACGTGCGAGTATGCACCTATGGCCTCCCTACCGCAGGTGCGAAACTACCAGATATCAGAAGTCTTCAGCAATCGCATAAGTCAAAAACTCAACCGTTAAGCATCCAAAACACACCTGAGGCCCTCCGGGACCTCAACCAAACATGCCAAAAAGTCTTATAACCCCATGTGAACTTAGTCGAACCTTCGAATCACTCAAAACAACATCAAAACACCAAATTACTCTCGGATTCAAGCCTAAGAACTCCTAAACTTCCAAATTCCGCAAACGACGCCGAAACCTATCAAACCATGTTCGAATGACTTCAAATTTTAAACACACGTCACAAATGACACCCCAAACCTACTCCAATTTTCGGAAATTAATTCCGACCCCGATATCAAATTTTCCACTGCCGACCAAAATCGCCAAATTTTCTATTTTCGTCAATTCAAGCAAATTTCCACTACGGATCTCCAAATCACATTCCGAACATGCTCCTAAGTCCAAAATCACCTAACGGAAACCATCAAAATTCAAATCCGAGATCATTTACACATAAGTCAACATCCGGTTGACTTTTCCAACTTAAGCTTCTAACAAAGAGACTAAGTGTCTCAATTCACTCCGAAACCACTCCGGACCCGAACCAACTAACCTGACATATCATAATATAGCCAAAGAACACAAAAATAAGAAGAAATGGGGGAAACAGGGCTATAACTCTCGAAACGACCGGTCGGGTCATTACATCCTCCCCCTTTTAAACAAACGTTCGTCCTCGAACGGGTCTAGAAACATACCTGGAGTCTCAAATAGGTGTGGATATCTGCTCCACATCTCCCACTCGGTCTCCCAGGTGGCCTCCTCCATAGGCTGACCTCTCCACTGCAGCTTCACTGAAGTTATATCCTTTGACCTCAACTTCTGAACCTGTCGATCCAAAATGGCCTTCTGCTCCACATCATAAGTCATATCACCATCCAACTGAACCGTGCTGAAATCCAAAACATGGGACGGATCTCCAATATACTTCTGGAGCATAGAAACGTGAAACACTGGATGCACACTCGACAAGCTGGGTGGCAAGGCAAGCTTGTAAGCCACCTCCCATATCCTTTGAAGCACCTCAAAAGGCCCAATGAACCGGGGGCTCAGCTTGCCCCTCTTCCCAAACCTCATAACACCCTTCATGGGTGATACCTTCAGTAAAACCTTCTCCTCAACCATGAAAGACACATCACGGACCTTCCTGTCCGCATAGCTCTTATGCCTAGACTGCGCCGTACGAAGCCGCTCCTGAATCAATTTCACCTTGTCTAATGCATCCTGGACCAAGTCTATACCCAAGAGCCTAGCCTCACCGGCTCGAACCATCCTACTGGAGATCTACACCTCCTCCCATATAAATCCTCGTACAGAGCTTTCTAAATTCTCAACTGATAACTGTTGTTATATGCAAACTCTGCGAGCGGCAGAAACTTGTCCCATAAACCCCCAAAGTCAATGACACAAGCGCGTAACATGTCCTCCAATATCTGGATAGTGTGCTCGGACTGTCCGTCCGTCTGAGGGTGAAGGGTTGTGCTCAACTCAACTTGAGTACCCAACTCTTACTGCACGGCCCTCCAAAACTGCGATGTAAACTGAGTGCCCCTATATGAAATGATGGAAAGTGGGACACCATGTAGGTGAACAATCTCTCGGATGTAAATCTCAGCCAACCGCTCTGAAGAGTAAGTAGTGCCAATTGGAATGAAGTGCGCGGACTTGGTCAGGCGATCCACAATAACCCAAATAGCATCGAACTTCCTCGAAGTCTGTGGGAGCCCAACTACGAAGTCCATGGTGATCCGCTCCCATTTCCACTCTGGGATCTCTAAACTCTGAAGCAATCCACCCGATCTCTGATGTTCATACTTAACCTGCTGACAGTTGAGACACCATGCCACAAACCCAACTATATCTTTCTTCATCCGCCTCCACCAATAGTGCTATCTCAAATCCTGGTACATCTTCGCGGCACCCGGATGGATCGAATACCGTGAGCTGTGGGCCTCCTCAAGAACCTCCTCAAGAATCAACTCCCGGAGCCCATATACATTAGGAACACATATCCGACCCTGCATCCTCAACACACCGTCATCACCAATAGTCACTTCCCTAGCATCACCTCGCTGAACCCTGTCCTGAAGATCGAGCAGGTGGGGGTCATCATACTGACGCTCCCTGATATGGTCATAAAGAGAAGACCTGGAGACCACACAAGCCAATACCCGACTCGGCTCCAAAATATCAAATCTGACAAGATGGCCAGCTAAGGCCCGAACATCCAATGCCAAAGGTCTCTCTACTACTAGAAGATATGCTAAACTCCCCAAACTCTCTGCCCGGCGACTCAAAGCATCGGCCACCCCATTAGCCTTCCCCGGATGGTAAACAATAGGGATGTCATAGTTCTTTAGAAGCTCCAACCATATCTATTGGCGCAAATTAAGATCCTTCTGCTTTAATAGATGCTGCAAACTCTGGTGATCAGTATAGATCTCACAATGAACCCCTACAGATAGTGCTGCCAAATTTTCAGGGCGTGAACAATAGCTGCTAACTCAAGATCATGGACAAGATAGTTCTTCTCATGAGTCTTCAACTGGCGCGAGGCATAGGCAATCACCCTACCCTCCTGCATCAGAGTGCATCAAATACCTATTCTCTAGGCATCACAATACACGGTGTAAGAACCAGAAGTTGATGCCAGAACTAGAACTGGAGCTGTGGTCAAGGCAGTCTTGAGCTTCTGAAAGCTTTCCTCACACTCATCCGACCACCTGAATGGAGCACCCTTTTGGGTCAATTTGGTCAAGGGGTGATGCAATAGATGAAAATCCCTCCACAAAGTGACGGTAATAGCCTGCCAAACCAAGAAAGCTCCTAATCTCCGTGGCTGAGGACGGTTTAGGCCAACTCTGCACCGCATTTATCTTCTTTGGATCCACCTGAATACCCTCACTAGACACCATGTGCCCCAAGAATGTTACTGAACCGAGCCAAAACTCACACTTGGAGAACTTTGTACAGAGCTTCTCCTCCCTCAATCACTGCAACACAATCCTCAGATGTTGAGCATACTCCTCCTGGCTACGAGAGTACACCAGGATGTCATCAATGAATACAATAACGAATAAGTCTAAATAGGGTTGGAATACACTGTTCATCAAATACATGAATGCTACTGGGGCATTGGTCACCCCAAAAGACATCACTAAGAACTCATAATGGCCATATCGGGTCCTAAAAGCTGTCTTAAGAATATCCGAATCCCGAATCTTTAACTGGTGATACCCTAACCTCAAATCAATCTTGGAGAACACCCTCGCTCCCTGAAGCTGGTCAAATAGGTCATCAATACGTGGCAAAGGGTACTTGTTCTTGACTGTGACCTTGTTTAACTGCCTGTAATCAATGCACATCCTCATGGAACCATCCTTCTTTTTTAACAAATAGGACCGGTGCACCCCAAGGTGACATACTAGGTCGAATAAACCCCTTATCAAGGAGTTCCTGAAGCTGTCCCTTCAACTCCGCTGGTGCCATACGATACGGTGGAATATAAATGGGCTGAGTGCCCAGCACCAAATCAATACCAAAGTCAATATCCCTGTCAGACGGCATGCCCGACAGGTCTGTAGGAAAAATATCCGAAAAGTCACGTACCATCGGAACAGAATCAATGGCACGAGTCTCTGCACTAACATCCCTCACAAAAGCCAAATAGGATAGACAACCCTTCTCAACCATTCGCTGAGCCTTCAAGTATGAAATCACTCTACTGGGAACATAGTCTATAGAACCGCTCCACTCAACCCTCGGCAACCCCGGTATCGCCAACGTCACAGTTTTAGCGTGACAATTTAGAACAACATGATATGGAGACAAGCAATCCATACCTAATATCACATCAAAATCGACCATACTGAGCAGCAAAAGATCCACTCTGGTCTCCAGACCCCCAATAGTCACCACACATGACTGATATACGCAGTCCACAGCAACAGTATCGCCCATAGGAGTAGATACATGAATAGATGAAACTTAAGACTAATGGGGCATATCCAAAAAATGAGCGAAATACGAGAAAACATATGAATAAGTGGAACCAGGGTCAAATAATATAGAGGCATCTCTGTGACAAACTGAGACAATACCTGTAATCACAACATCTGAAGCAATAACATCTGGTCTAGCAGGAAGATCTTAAAAACGGGCCTGGCCACCCCCTGATCTGCCTCCCCCTCTCGGACGACCCTAGCTGACTGGGCTCCACCCTTAGCTGACTGGGCTGGTGGTAGAGGAACTGATACTGATGACATAGACTGGCTTGTCTGCAGAGCGAGACCTCCCACTATATGGGGACACTCTCTCCTCATGTGACCAAACTCCCCACACTCATAGCAACACCCCGGTGCTGGTGTTGGGGACTGAAGGGAGCCTCGAGCACCGAGATAACCAGCAGAAGGACCTGGCATAGACGAACCCTGACCTGATGGAGCACGAGAAGAACTCTGCGCTGGAAGGGCACCAAGAGATGAATGACCCTGCTGATAACTGTGAGAACCATGGCCAGATGATGCGCCACGATGACCTGGACGAGCCGTCTGGGCATGTCTGAATGGACGACCTCTACCGTGATGGAACTGACCCCCAGAAAGAGTACCACTAAACCCACCTTGTCCACGATGCCTCTTGGCCTCCCTCTCAACCCTCTCCTGACCGCGAACCATCTCAATCTGCCGAGCAATGTCGACAACCTCATCAAAAGTAGCACTAGACACTCTCTTTCTTGTCATAAGCAATCGCAACTGATAAGTGGGGCCATTTATAAACCTCATGATCCTCTCCCTGTCTGTGGGAACCAACCAGATAGCATGACAGGCCAACTCCAAGAATCGCATCTCATACTGCATCACAGACATATCACCTTGACAAAACTGGTCAAACTATCTGCGCAGCTCCTCTCTGCGGGACTGAGGCACGAACTTTTCCAGAAAGATAACGGAGAACTGCTGCCAAGAAAGGGGTGCTGCACCGACCGGCCTACGCCTCTCGTAAGCCTCCCACCAACTGAATGCAGCCCCAGAGAACTGAAAGGTAGTGAATGAGACCCCACTGCTCTCCAGAATACCTGTTGTACGGAGTATCCTCTGACACCTATCCAAGAAACCCTGTACATCCTCTCCCTCTGCACCACTGAAAGATGGAGGCTAGAGTCTCCCAAGCTTCTCCAATATACGTTGCTCATCCTCAGGCATAGCAGGAACCACATAGTCCTGAGCAGCTGTAACCGGCTAGGCAGGTGGTGCCCCCGGTGTCTGGAATCCCTGTACCACCTGCTCTGGTGTGCAAGCAGCGGGAGTTTGAGCACCTCCCCGGCCTGAGAAGTGGCTGCTGCGGCCGGAGCAGAGACCGCCTGAGCAAGGCTGGTGCACGCGGTCAGAATCTGAGATAAGGCCTCCTAAAGGCTTGAAATCACAATAGGCACAGGTGGTGCCTGAGCTGGAGCATCAACAACAAGAATCTGGTCCTGATCTGGGACAACTGGTGGATCTGCAGGTACTGCCCCAGCTGCTGTGCGGGCTGCACCTCTGCCCCTACCACAGCCTCTACAACGGCCCTGGCTGGTGGTACTAGTGGCTGGCCCTCCTGACCGGTAGTACGAGTCCTCACCATCTGTGAGGTAGATTAAAAAACTTTTATTTTTTCCGGAATCAACAAGTTCGCATGATAGAATACAAGAAAATAAAATTTTTCTAAGGGTTCGACAGCCTCCCGAAGATAAGTACAGACGTCTCCGTACCGATCCGCAAGACTCTACTAAACCTGCTCATGACTCGTGAGACCTATGTAACCTAGGCTATGATACCAACTTGTCACGACCCAAAACCTAACTCGTCATGATGGCGCCTATCGTGGTACTAGGCAAGCCGACCTTTACAAAACACTTTCCAAATTTAATAGAAAAGAATTAAGATATTTAAAATAACCGGAGTTTCTCATAAATACGGGGGTAAAACCCAAATAAAATATAAGTGAGGAAAAATAGCCCGACATAATCAATAAAGGCTAAAGGGATCAATTCCATAAGAAAACTATTAAAATATAGCCCAAAATCCAAAATCGGCTCAAACCGGCCCCCGGGCCCACGTCTCGAAAGCCGACAAAAGTCACAAAATATGAACACCTATCCACTCACGAGCCCAACCATACAAGAATTACTTGAATCCAACCTCAAATCACCTTCCAAAACTCGAAATTTAAGCCTATGAAGTTTCTACCATTTCCCCCCAAATTTACAACTCAAATCACTAATTAGATGATGAAAATAGCAATAAATTCATGGAATATAGTCCAATCCGAGTAAGAATCACTTATCCTAACAATCTTCTTAAAGAAACCTCAAAATATTGCCTCACACCGAGCTTTCAAAGTCCCAAAATCGAAATGGAATTAAACCTTCGAAATCCCAACTTTCTATCCAGTTCTTCTGCACCTGCGGACCGTCAGTCGCATCTACGATGCCGCACCTGCAGAAATTCCATCGCAGGTGCGGGAATGACTAAAAGGGCTGGGTCCGCATCTGCGTGCAAGTGGTCGTGCCTGTGTGCGCGCACCTGCGAACAAAAGTCCGCTTCTGCGATCCTCCCCTCCAACTCATTTTCCGTATCTGCGGAGCTTCAGGCGCCTCTGCGGGCTCGCAGATGCGGAAACACCCTCGCACCTGCGACCCCCGGCCATCTTCTCAACTCCTGCTTCTGCGCTCTTTCCTCCGCACGTACGAGTACGCACATGCAGCCTCCCCACCGCAGGTACGAAACTACCCTATATCAGAAGTCTTCTGCAATCTCATAAGTCTAAAACTCAACTGTTAAGCATCTGAAACACACTTGATGCCCCTCAGGACCTCAACCAAACATGCCAACAAGTCATATAACCCCATGCAAACTTAGTCGAACCTTCGAATCACTCAAAACAACATCAAAACACCAAATTACCCTCGAATTCAAGCCTAAGAACTCCTAAACTTCCAAATTCAGCAAACGACGCCGAAACCTATCAAACCACGTCCGAATGATCTCAAATTTTACACACACGTCACAAATGACACCACGAACCTACTCCAACTTCCGGAAATTCATTCCGACCTCGATATCAAATTTTCCACTGCCGACAAAAATCGCCAAATTTTTAATTTTCGCCAATTCAAGCCAAATTCCACTAAGGACCTCCAAATCACATTCCGAACGCGCTCCTAAATGTAAAATTACCTAATGAAAACCATAAAAATTCAAATCCAAGATCGTTTACACATAACTCAATATCCGGTTGACTTTTTCAACTTAAGCTTCTAATAAAGAGACTAAGTGTCTCAATTAACTTCGAAACCACTCCGGACCCAAACCAACTAACCCAACATATCATAATATAGCTGAAGAACACAAAAAGAAGTAGAAATAGGGGAAGCGGAGCTATAACTCTCGAAACGACTGACCGGTCGTTACTAATTGCAATATAAGCAAATAACTCAATAGCAAAAATGATCTCAGTGGATCCCAATAGTATAAGCATATAGCCTAAACATGGTTTCTAACATGGGTCACAACTCAATTACTCTAGCACGTAGAAATTTCATGGATAGAAAGAAGATTAGGTCACTACATAGTACCACAGAATCAATAGAGTCATAATTCACATGGTGCACGCCTACACCCCCGTTACCTAGCATGTGCGTCACCTTAACACCAAACACATAACACATATATTCGGGGGTTCATACCTACAACACCAAGTTTAAAAAGTGTTACTTACCTCGAACAAGCCGAATCAAATGCCGAGCAAGCCAAACAATACTCTAGAAACACCATCCTATGCGTATCGACCTTTGAACGGTTCAAAACTAGCCAAAATCAACTCAAGAACATCAAATAATGCCAAAGGAAACAAGCCCAATCGACAAAGGTCGAATCTTTACACATTTAGTCAAAGTCAAACCCAGGCCCGCACCTCAAAACCTGACAAAACTCACAAAATCCGATAACCTATTCAATTACGAGTCCAAATCCAACTCCGAATCATTATTCAAAACTCAAAAATTTACTTTATGAAATTTTAGACAAAACCCCCCAAATTTCACTTAGAAATCATCAATCAAATGCCAAAAACGAAGATAGATTCATGAAATATAATCAAGACCGGGTATGGAACACTTACCTCAATCCATGTGGTGAACATTGCCTCCAAAATCGCCCAAATCCGAGCTTCCCAACTCAAAATGTGAATAAAATAGCCAAGCCCTCGATATATAGCTTCTGCCCAGGCATCGTTGCATCTGCGACACACTTAGCTGCTTCTGCGGCGTCGCTTTTGCGATAAAAAATACGCTTCTGCGAAAAACCACGGAAACTCGCCCATTGCACCTGCGGAAAAAAATCCCACTTTTGCGCATACGCGGGTGCGACAACAGCTCCCGCTTCTGTGCCACACTTCGCTTATGCGACATATTCCCAGCATCTGCGATGTCGCAGGTGCGCTAAAAATCCCGCTTCTATGCAGGTAGCCCAACTCAGCCTTCGTCGCAGGTGTGACCACATTTGTCACGACCCAATTTCCCATTATAGGTCGTGATGGCGCTCAACCTCGCCGTTAGGCAAGACAACGGTGAACTATCAATTCAATTATTCAATTCATTATTTTTAAAACAATAAGTCTTATTAAGTATGGGATTCAATGCATTTAAAAATCATGAATACTTAAAATATTAGTAGAATATAAAATAAAGGATGACAATATCTAGCCAAACCATAAACAACTACTAGAGTATCCTAAAACCACAAGTACATGAGCATTTACTAAGGAGTGCCATAATAATAATACAACATCTGTTTGGAATGTAAATTAGACAGAATAGGGTAAATAATACGATGGAGACTCTGTGGGCCGCGATGCATAACCTAGAATGCAGCTCACCATTAAGTCTCCTCAGTAGCTGCTCCAACGCGCCAAATGAGCACCAAATGAACCTGTCAGATCCTGCACATTTAGTGCAGAAGTGTAGCATGAGTACGTAAATCAACGTGTACCTAGTAAGTATCTAGCCTAACTCCGGAGAGGTAGTAACGAGGGGTCGATATCGACACCTACTAGTGGTCCAATAAAATAATATAATAAATTATGAACAGATATGAAATATAACAGCAACCATGAGGTAAAGACTGTAACTCACATAGTTCTCCAACTTTTCTTTTAGCAATATAAATCTCTCGAATGTCATATGTTTTCTCAACACATCAAAAATGTCAAATGTAATCTCAAACAAATAGTGAATACCTT